>NW_011888831.1:1379672-1387294 GCF_000151845.1 Pteropus vampyrus
ACTGCCCACCTATTAGTCACTTAGTAGCTGTTTGCATTATCAGTTTGACTGTCATGGTATCCTAGTGCTCATGTTCAAGTAACTCTTATTTATAATGGCCCCAAAGCACAAGAGTAGTGATGCTTCCTTTAAGTGAAAAGGTGAAAGTTCTCAACTTAATAAGGAAAAAAAATCATATGCTAATGTTGCTAAGATCTATGGTAAGAATAAATCTTCTATCCAAGAAATTGCCCAACTTATAAATTAAACTTTATTATGGGTATATATGTATGTATAGAAAAAACATAATATATATAGAGTTTGATACTATCTATGGTTTCAGGCATCCACTGGGCATCTTAACACATATCCTCCTTGAATAAGGGAGGGTACTGTATTTATTTAACCTCTCTTTAATAACTAACATGTGCCTTGGAAAGAGTCCACCCTGTAACTGCTAATCTCAGTAAGGGGGTATTGGATATGCAATTTCTTCTAATTACGCAGAAATGCTGGTTGTTTCTTCTCTGTGGGTGCTGAGACTCCCTGGGGGCAGTGACAAATGCCCAGGGTAGGCAGAAGGGCTGAGCTAAGTGAGCAGGCTGATTTGCACCACAGTGAAGCCCTGGGCTCTGATTTCACACTCTGCCTCCAGCCAGAGAGATTCTGCCCGTGTCATCATTATGTTCATCAAGGGATGCTTTGTCTTCCCCTGATCGGACTAATTGCTCTCCTCATTTGGACAGCCCTGGAGTCATTTAGTAATGAAAATCACCATGTGCTAATATGGCATCAGAAGCTCACCTGCTTGTTGGCATTTGAAGCAGCATGGAAGGGAGAAGAGGCTTTGCTTGTCATTACAGGTGCAGAGCCTTGCCGAGCTGTTCATGTGCAATTACCATCCAACAGCCTGGAAATTACAGTCTGGTTACAGTGGCTGCTAATGAGGACTAATTGCACTGCCATAGAGCTGCCCTGGACACTTAAAACAAATGGCCACTAAGGGAACTTGTTGATGGGCAGGGAGAACCCCATTTACTTTTGGAATAGAAGAAATGCTTCTAAGGGTTGGGAAGGGCTCATCTGGGAGCTCCTGTCCATTATAGATTGGTTTCCCAATCAATGTAACTAGAAACTAGCTTTCCATGAAGACATCCATTTATCCACCCATCACCCATCCATCCACCCACCCACCCATCCATCTATCCACCCACCCATTTATCCATCATCCATCCATTCATCCTTCCATCTACTCATTCAGCTATTCATTTATCAAACTATTAATCCATCCATCATGCATTCATTTATCTTTCCATTCATTCAACAAATTTCTACCAAGCTGTTGCTTAATATAAGGTCTACACTTGATGCTGCAAATCAGGAATGAGTGAAGAGTGATCCCGCACAGAAGAAAATGTAATAGGTACTCGATAAATATTTTTGAATGAATGAAGAAAGAATGAATATTTTCTCAATGGAGGGAAGAAAACAGTAGAGACTCAGCTAAGTGAGAGGGTGAAGAAAGAGGTATAAAAGGTATGAGGAGAGAAAAGATATAAAGAACCATCCATTACAGTCATATATGCGTATATATGCATATGAGTGCAAGACACAGAAAAGTAAGAGGGATGGGATGTGTATGTGCTCTGTTTGAGTGTGACAAGTTACTTTATCTCATTGAGTCTCAGTTTCTCTACCAATAACATGGAGATAAAAATAGTTCCTACCTCATAGGGTTATTGTGTGGATTACATAAAACACTGCATGTAAAGTTCTTAGAACAATGTCTGGTACTTCAGAAGCACCTGTTAAAAGTTAAGTCTTAGCATAATCATGAGCTGTTCTTGACTCTTCTGGAGATCTGACCACCTACTATGGCTTTTCCCATCTTCCACTTGACTCAACCCTGTCTAGAAAGAGGAAAATACCATCCTAGAAACTGGAACCTAATGTTAGATACTTGTAACACAGGGGAGGTCTTGAGGTTTGGGAAATGTTAATTCTGTCCCTTGTGGTTAGAGCCCGGGGAGTGAGGGGCAATGAAGAGAGAAGGACTGTATGGGGTAGTGTCACATCAGTCCGGGAGGAGCTGATAAGTTTGAAATTTGTTGTGGGAAGGTGGGGAGCTATTGAAGGATTTTAAGCAAACGATTTGCATTTTTAAATTATTACTCTGGCAGGAGAATTGATTGCTATTAATTATTATTCTGTGGGGAATTGATTGGAAGACCAATGAGTCACAATGATTCGGGGGTGGATTCTGGATGAGAACCAGTTCAGTGCTCTTTCTTGATGCCAGCCTCTAAAACCCAGGGTTTGGGGCTCCCTGTCCATTGTTTCATGACCTGGAGCTCAGGGCTAGAGAGGCAGTTTTAGAGCTATGGGTTCCTCTGCCCTATCAGGACCTCTGCAGGGATCAACAGATTCCCATGTTCTCCCCACAACCCCACATGTAGACACAGAACTCTGCTGAACGGCTATTCCAATTCTCCTTACATACCTCCAGTGACAAGGACGTTACTTTTTCCTGAGATGATCTGCTTCCTCTCTGGCCACCTCTGACAAAGTCCTTGATCAGATTAACTTCACTCTATCTCTTCACGGATTCTAATTATTCCCCTCACCCCATTCAAAGGCAGAATAAGTCTCAATAGTAGCCCATGGACATGGCTCATCCTGGGGCCTGGACCTAGGCTCAGTCTATGGTCAGTGGTCAGTGTGTGCCTGGGGTTAGTGTATGTCTACAGTTGGGCTCAGGTTATTATGGCATTTCCCTGGGAGGGGCTGTGGTGGACTACTGGTTGCATTGGTAGCCCCCTGGGCACCCTGCCTCCTGGTATGCATGTTCTGGTATAGTCCCCTCTCATACTGATTCTTGGTGTGGCCATGTGACTTTAGCCAATAGAACATGTTGGAAGTTAGGGACTTGCCTTTATGAGGCCTGGCAGCTTCTGCCTTTGTCCTCTCTGAAGCCAGCCTCTGGGAATGTGGAGAGGCCACATGGAGGAGGTCAAGAAGCCATCCTGGACATTCTGGCCTGACAAGAGCTCTCTTCTGAATGCAGCCACATTAGTAGAAGTGCTCCTGCATGGAGTAGAAGTGCTCAGCTGAGCCCATCTGCCCTCAGAATCAGGAGAAATAATACATTGGCATTGCTTTAAGCTGCCTTGTGTTAGGATGGTTTGTATGCTGCAATAGGTAACTGATACTGGGATCCTGAGGAAGTACTTCCTGTCCACTCCCAGGGCAGTCAAGTCCCAACAATTGCCAGTGTCTGAGTTTAAATCAGGCCTTCAGCATTGTTTCTTGCATGCCCCAGGCACATCACAGCCATTCTTGGGCCTCAGTCTCACCATCTATAAAGTGAAGAGATTTCAACACAATGATTTTATCTCTTCTAGCTTTTCCTTGATGAAACCATGTGCCTCTGAGTGAAGCAATGATGCCTCCCATTTCCAGAGGAGCCCCTTCGCTAGGTGTGTGTCAACTTAGGTGGGGTTTCTCACATCCATGACCTCACTGCCCACAAAAGAACCTGATGCCAGTCTTTCTGGCCAATCCACCTGGAATTATGCACTTCTGCTTTAGTGGTGCTAAATCCAGCTCAGTAGTCCATGCGGCACCTGGAATGGGGCTGTACACTGGGCTGAACACTCGGCTAACTCGGTCATGTCGAACCATAAACTGTGCAAAACCTCCCCCCTTCCTCTGCTTCCTTTCTTCTTCATTAGGTTTTGGCAACGAATGATTCACTTAAAAGGTGAGATGGAAACAGGCAGTGATGTTTGAAGCATTTCTCCCTTGATCACTTAACTGCCCTGTCCCTGTTTTATTGTGTTATTGGCAAAAAAATGATGATGTTTATACAAATTACATTTGTATATCACATTTGATAGAGTCTGTGGCTCAAGTTTAATAGCCAAGCTCTCTAAGTGTGAGCTTTTAAACTTTTCCTTTATCATCAACAGAAGATGCTTTTAGAAATTGTGCTAAGGCAACTTTGAAGACAGCCAAGTGAGGCTGAGGGGAATCATCTATGTGAGACTGGAGGCTCAAGCCAAGAAAGAGAGGGTGAAAGACTCAGGTCTCGCCTGTGAAATTCATCAGAATCCTCTCTAGGTTGCCATGATGAAATGAAGAACCAGCAGACAGAGGCCAGCAGAACTTTCTAGAAGTCTGTGCTGTCCAGAGAGGGAGCATGCTGCTTTAGAAGGATGTTCAATTCCCCAGAGAAGCAGACACTGAGATCCAGAGAGGAGAAGCATCTTTCCAAGGTCGCCTGCTGGGCAGTTGAGGTGCTGGAACTGACAACTAGAACTGGACACAGATGCTGAAAACTCAGGCAGTGGGCAGAGGTGCATTCTTTCTCAGCCAGCGTGGGTGTTGGACAGGATGGTGATAAAGACTCTCTTTCCCTTTGATATTTCTTCTTCAATGGTGAGAAGACATAGTCAAGACTTGAAAGCAAAGCCTTTCTTGACTGCCAAGTAAGTGGAACAATCTGATGAGCTTCTTCAATATTTATTTTCCCAATAGACCTGAACAATTCTGAAGAGACATAATATTACGTTTCTTAGAAATTTCCCTGAATACATATTTATCAGGAAAACCTGAATAAGCTAAGAAGGGCTCAGACCTATTTATTTATGTATTCAGTCATCTCACGGTGTAGGCTATGCCGGCGTTAACAAGAAGAGACAGTAATTAGATTGTGCTGGGGCTGAGCCTCTGCTCCAGGGATGGGATTAGGGACTGGCTGCCAGAGTTCCATCATCCTCCACACTCGTGATGCTTGTCCTTCAAGTTTGTGCCACTGGGGATCACTGGTTCTCAAACGTGGCTGCATATTGGAATCAACTGAGAAGTTTTTTAAAATACTGATGTTTGTGTTCTATTCCCAGAGATTTTGATTTAATTTGTCTAGGGGCATTCTTAGCATTGGAACTTTTACAAGCTCCCCAAGTGATCGATTGTGCCACAGATTTTGGGAACCACTGATTGAGACTATGAACATGTTGGGGCAAGCTACCACTCTTGTGTCATCTTTTCTCCTTCCCTAGTTTTTACAAAGCTGAGCTATGCTGGTAGAATGAGAGAGCCCAGGGTTGAGGGTTAGGGGCAGGGCTGGCTTCATGGACATGCAACCTGAGCAGTGGGAGAGGGGCACATGCTTGGTTTAATGCTCTGCTGTAGCTGTCTTGAAATTCTTCATCATTTTTGAACAACAAGCCTCACATTTTTATTTGCATTGGGCCCTGCCAATTACACAGCTGATCCTAGGCAGGGGACCTGGGTTCTATAACAAGCTCTGTAGAACTGACTTTCTGGGCAACATTGGGCAAATCTTTCTTTGTTTCTAGATTGCCATTTTCATCTTTATTCATGGACTTTCTAGTACCCCCTCAATCTGTGTCTGCTTATTCACATATTCACACAAAGCCATCTAAGAAATAATTGGGCTGCCTTCAGTCAATCACAGTAATAACACATAGTGACTGGTTGTTCCCCAAATCACATTGTTTGATTGAATTCAACCAGGCTCTTTCTCCCCAACCTCCCAACAGGTTTGTGCGCTTATAACAAGGCCTATTCCAGACAAAAATGACTAAGTGGACACGTTCCCCCTCTCATTCCATTCCCCTTACACCTGGGGATTCCTTCTTTGCCCATTCAGTTTCCAGGCAACCCTGCCTTTTAAGCAGAACTCTGCTTTTGCCAGCTTAGTACCTGGGTTTTATAACGCAAAATTAGACTATGGTAGAAATACATGAGATTTGCATTGAAAAGAGGAAAGTTTTTCCCAGGAGAAAAGAATTTTAAAAAAGAGAGAGCGGAGAGGGTGGAAAGGAACTGATGATGGGGAGAATTTTGGATTAGGATCTAGACTGGAGGAAAGAAAAAGGTATTTGAGGAACGGCTGACAGATATGTAAATACTGAAAGTGGCAGATGGAGGAGAAAGAATTTTAAAGATATTTTGCAATGCATTGAGAATATACTCTGACCTCCCCAAAATACACATGCAGTGCACACTCTCCCTTTAGAACTTCTCAAGAGATTAAGCATAAATTGCAGTTGCTTTCAGCTATATTTTTCTGTCAGACTAAATATTCCTCGAATTGGTTCTGTGCAGAGACTGGTCATTTGGGACCCCAGTTAAGCCAGGGTTGTGTGGAAATGACAGCAGATGTGAGTTGAGAAACTCTTCACCAGCTAGTGCAGGCATTTCTGAGACCCATGAACTCTTGGAGTGGGAAACAACCTTAAAAATGACCTAGTTCAGCCCTTCCCCCATTTGAACTTGATTTTCTAGAGCATCTCCACCAGGTCCATACACTGCTTATACCATTTCCATAAAATAGAATGCACTATCTCCAGGGTAAGCTTAACCTAACTATATGTAGATCTAGTGGGTTGAATGGTCTGTCCCATTGACTGAAAAATAATATAGACTAGCTATTTCATCACCAAGAAAGATTTATTTGAGCAAAAGGAAAGGGCCACAACCCAGTGAATGCAGACAGAGCAAGCCATGTGAACACTCTGGCCTGGCCTGCATGCCAAGATGGAGGGGTATTTATAGAAGGGAAAAGGAAGTTAATGAAGGGAAATTAGAACCATAGAGTTTTATTATAAACATAGAGTTCTTACTGTAGGGTTCTCGTGATTATGTAGAGTGGGAAAACTCCTTCCATAAGCCCTAGCTCATCCCATAGACCCTCCTGATTGATTGTGTTCACTTAAAGTTTCAATTCGTCTTTATCAGTCCACATTCCTGAACACTATTACTGCTGATGTAAACTGTTACAGCCTGATTGGACACCATTCTGGACTCATATCACAATTTAAAAAGTCCTAATCCTTTGAATAAGTGATGCTACTTCTAGGAAATCTGTAGCATCCATATGAAAAAATACATATAGAAGGATGTTTACATTAAAGCATTGTTTGTGATAGTGAAAATCTGAAGCAACTTAAATGCATATCCACAAGGGATTGCCTAAATAATTATTATATATCCATATTGTGGAATAATATAGATGTATATACTAATGTAGAAGATTTTCAAGACATGTTAAAGAAAAAAGTAAGTGGCAAATAATAAGATATCGATGAGCTCATATGTATGTATATGTTTACAAAAACAAAGCTTCATATATATATGACAAGTGACAGATGACCTCACTGGTGTTGACCAGAATATGAAATAAAGATATCAAAATATATAGAAAAATGATACACATAAAACTGCTAACAATGAGTCATTAGAGAACTGCAAATCAAAACCACTCGCCTTCAATGAGATACAACTTTACACTCATTGCAATGGCTATTACTGAAAAATTGAAAAATAACAAGTGTTGGTGAACATGTGGAGAAATCAGAACCCTCATCCTCAGCTGGCAGGAATGTAAAAGGGTTCAGCTGCTTGAGAAACAGTTTGATGGTTCCTCAAAGAGCTAAACATAGAGTTTTCATACAATTCAGCATTCCTGCTCCTAGGTACTGTTAAAAAACAAAATTCAACCGTGTAAATTGGAAGAGTTAATTGGCATTATTAAGTGATTGATTAATCAGGCAGCATCCTATCTAGCAACTTGACAGGCACTCACAGGGGCTGTAGAAAGTGTAAGTTTTTATAGG
>NW_011888831.1:1388594-1391140 GCF_000151845.1 Pteropus vampyrus
TTGGCATTATTAAGTGATTGATTAATCAGGCAGCATCCTATCTAGCAACTTGACAGGCACTCACAGGGGCTGTAGAAAGTGTAAGTTTTTATAGGGAGCAGGGTGGGGCAAGGGAGCTATTAACAAAAGAAAAGAAAGGAGTATTTTTTGGGCTGGGATGTCTTCTTTTTAGAGGAAGGGAATGGAAAAGGTTTTCATCATACAGATTGCCTCTTCTTTGTGTGTGTGTGTGTGTGTGTGTTTGTGTGTGTATGTGTGTGTGTGTGCGCGCGCACGCACGCGCATGTGCATGTGTTTGGGAGAGGTTGATAGAGAGGGTCCAAGTGACAGATGACCTCACTGGTGTTGACCAGAAAATTCCAGATTGGTCGATTAAGGTTATGTTACTAGGAGATCAGGTACTTTTACCATGAGTGACACTATTTTGGGCCTATGGTTTTCTTTTTAATAGTATTTACTTAAGCAAAACAAAAATATACATGCACACAAGAACTTGTATATGAGTGTTCATAGCAGCATTATTGCCAAAAAATGTCTATCAGCTGATGAATCTATGAATAAATGTGATATCTATACAGTAGAATATTATTTGGCAATAAATGGAATTAAAGTACTGAATCATGCTACAATGTGAATAAACTTTGAAAACATTATGCTAAGTTAAAGAAGCCAGTCCCAAAAGACCACATATTGTATGATTCCATTTATACAAAATGTCCAGAATAAGCAAATCTACAGAGACAGAAATTAGATTAGGGTTGCTTAGGGCTGGGGTTGGAGGGGAGGGTGGAATGAAGAGTGACTGCTAATGGGCACAGGGTTTCAGTTTAGGGTGATGAAACTGTTCTAAAATTAGATTGTGGCGATGGTTGCACAACTACGAATATACTAAAAAATACTGAACTGTGCTTTTTAAATAGGTATACAGTATGGCATGTGAATTATATCTCATTAAACTTAAAAAAATTGCTAACTGTGTTAACATGGGAGGTGCTGGGTTAGGAAGGGGGCGGTGAAGCCCTCGCCTTGTCTTGGTGATTTACTTCTAGTAGCAAAACAGGCTTCCATGGAGGCATTTAAGCAGATGGCTGCTGGACACCTAGCCCCCAGGCAAAGCAGGCAACATCAATCCTGTCCCTTCTTTACCTCTGGGACCAATGGCTGTTACTCCATGGTAACTGAAGGCCCAAGTGTGGCAGGACACACTCAGAGGTAATGCGACTTCTCAGACTGGCCTCTGGTGGCCAGGAGTGGGCAACACTCTGGGAGTGCCTTTCTTGATGTAGGGGACTCTCATAGGCTTTCCAGTGGCTCAAAGCAGAGGATGAGCTTTGTTTAGCCTGCTCTTTTCTGAGGACAATGAGAAGGGAGGTGTGCTGAAAAGTCAGAGAAGATGCCATGTCTGACAGTGATGACGGAGCTAAACCTAGAGATGCAGGGATGCCTCTCCCCATCCTGCTGCAGACAGAGGCAGAGACTGGAGTCAAGGTTGGCTGGGGCAGTGCCAGTAGCCAAAAAGGGTCAGTGCAGCTGGGCACCTCTGACAGCAAGCAAAAGCTCATGCATATTACCCCATCCCTCTACTCACAGAAACATAGGCCCATCTGGTCTCATTTTCCTGACTCAGAACTGTGGAACCCACAGCATGACACCCAGGTGCACAGTACACAGAGACACAAACACATATGCACAAAGGCATCCAGGTCTATATCCAAAGTCACAACACGTTTCATACAGGCAGGACAGCCACACATCAAATGCACTTAGACAACAGACACATGCACACAAATAGAACCGTGCACGCACTGAGACATTACACAGCATAAGAAATGAATGGATAGACATAAGCCGGGAAAGTCCCTTACAGCTGGCTGTCACAGGCTGATCTAGAGCAGTTGAGGCACCCTTTCAATCCCAGTCTGGGTAGGTGCTTTTCACTTCCCTGGGTCCCTTCTTCTTCCCCTACAAGCTCTCTGGGCCTCTCTCTAGCACATGATCCACTCTGCTGCATTGAGACTATCAGGTTACTTTGCTTTCCTCACTGGATACATGATCCTCGAACACAGGGACTGTGTCTTATGTATCTCTGACTCTGGCACCTGTATTGTGCACGCCATGTAGTACAGGGTTAATGTGCGATGCTTTAAATGAATGAATAAATGAATGAAGCAATCCAAGTGTATATTTATTAGAGAAAGCATTCAACCTTCAAAATCATCAAAGAAATGCAAATTAAAATGAGATTCAATTTTACACCTATTAAATTAGCACAAATTAAGAAATATAATGATCACACCCAGGGCTGACATGGTCATGGTATAACCATGGCACCCACACATTGCTGGTGGCAGTGTGTAAATTGGGTGCAATCCCTTTGGAAAGCAATTTGATAATATATATCGGAGTCATTAAAAGGCTCACACCCTTTTGTACAGTGATCCCGCTCCTGGGAATTTATCTAAAGGAAATTACCACGAAGAAGAAGGATATTTGCTGACTGTTGATGGAAGTGTCATTTATGATTGTGAGGCCCTCATTTCAGAACT
>NW_011888831.1:1392033-1393941 GCF_000151845.1 Pteropus vampyrus
GCCTTTAAGATAAAGAACTGGAAAAGTAACAATAGAGAGTAGCTAGCATTATGCAGTGTTAGCTAGATGCCAGGCACAGTATTACGGGCTCACACCATTGTTCATTTAATCCACACAGCAATTCAATGGAGTAGTTATTCATATTGTCCCTGTTTCATGAGGGGACATGGAGGGCCAAAGGCTGAAGCAACTTGCTCATGCCACATAGTCCTAAATGTGGAGTCCAGACTCAAATCCGGGCCTGTGGGGCTTCACCACTGTGCTCTGCTGTCTTCACAATACCAAGAGTTATTTTACGGATGCCGTATCTGGAGCTCAGAGGTTGAACCACTTGCTCAAAGCTGCACAGAATTAAGGGACAGAGAGCCAGGATTCAAATTCAGGTCTCTGTGAGTGGGTGCTGCTCCTCCAGGAAAAGATAAGCCAGCCTGGGGGCCAGAGGGTGGGATTAGGGATGATCTTTGCTTGAATGTTGTTTCCACAGTATTTGGGGCCTGTGGCCAACAGTGGCCTTCTCATTTTGGGCTGTTTGAGCCCTGACTTTGCTCCTCATTCTCCCCTGAACTTTGATAAGCTCCTTCTGCTCTCTGGGCCTCAGTTTCCTCAACTGCATGACAAGGTGGCTAGAATGAATGACCAGTTTTCTGGACCTTTCAGCCAGAGAGCAGGACTCAAGACCTCTCCAAGCAAAATGAAAGGTGGTCTTTCTGTTCGAGAACATGGGCAGGCTCAGGATGATTGTTGCCAGTGATGGGAGAAGATATGATCTCTCTGCTCTCATGGGATGCTGGAATGGAACTGAAGAGCACCCAAGCCTGCAGACCTCCTGGAAGCACTGGGGGCCCATGTAGGGTCTGAGGCGGCAGGTGAGGGAGAAATTCTGCAGCCAACTTGGAGGGTGGAGCTTTCCTACTCTGACCGTTAGTAAAATCCAACATGTAGGAGAAGATAGAATGTCCAGCAGTAAAGATGGAGCACAAGTGTGGGGTGAACATGGAGGGCTGACTAGAATATGGCAAGTGAGGCATTCACGCCCAAAATTTAAAAGGTTACCAAAAAAGCCAATAATCAAAATAAGTAATATTTTAATGCAAAAATTATAAAGAACAAAATATCAAAATTATGAGTGAAAATGGGCTGGTTTGCAGCCCTGTATTATTATGCAACCATAAGAGTTGATTCTGGCTGTTTCTCTCCTCCTTTGTGGGTTTATGAGAGTTGAATGGCACACAAACATACTGGGCAAATCAGAACTTTATATACAGTTATATTATTTGATTGTAGAGCTTTAATTAATTTTTCCACTTGGTTTGAAATATGGGAGGATATTTTGATAAGTGTATGTAGGGGTGCGCATTGTTCCTTTGCCTCAGACTTCAGTGTGGTTGGGCTTGAATGGGGCTGGACGTCCTGAGGTCCTTAGGGTCTGGAGGTGAGATGAGCACAGGCTGGGGGAAGGCTGGTTGAGTAGAGATGTATTCCCTCAAGACTTTCTCTGTGAGTCCATAGGAGCCTAAGCTTCTCTGTTTACAAGCACACCATGTTTTCCCAAATAAGTATCTTTTGTTGTGATGGGTAAGATACAGACTTATTTTTAAAAGGTCAATACATTTGCTTTTATTTTTGTAAGTGTGTATTTTTTTCAGAGGTTGAATACTAAAAGAATGACTACAATTCTATGAGAGTCCAAGAGATTTTTTGTTGATACAAAAAGATTCTTGAAGCAAAAATGTCGAGAGTGCTAGGAATTGAACTCTAAGGGTGCATGGGAAACAGGTAGAACACAGAGGGGGTAGGAAAGTCCCAAGGTGGAGAGTATACCACCCATTCAGGCAGGGTTGAGAGCTGCGGACTGGGCCCTGGCAACCAGAGGACCTCTCCCAGCCCTGGTCTGCCTCTAGTCTGGAG
>NW_011888831.1:1393991-1405855 GCF_000151845.1 Pteropus vampyrus
TTTTTCCACTTGGTTTGAAATATGGGAGGATATTTTGATAAGTGTATGTAGGGGTGCGCATTGTTCCTTTGCCTCAGACTTCAGTGTGGTTGGGCTTGAATGGGGCTGGACGTCCTGAGGTCCTTAGGGTCTGGAGGTGAGATGAGCACAGGCTGGGGGGGAAGGCTGGTTGAGTAGAGATGTATTCCCTCAAGACTTTCTCTGTGAGTCCATAGGAGCCTAAGCTTCTCTGTTTACAAGCACACCATGTTTTCCCAAATATGTATCTTTTGTTGTGATGGGTAAGATACAGACTTATTTTTAAAAGGTCAATACATTTGCTTTTATTTTTGTAAGTGTGTATTTTTTTCAGAGGTTGAATACTAAAAGAATGACTACAATTCTATGAGAGTCCAAGAGATTTTTTGTTGATACAAAAAGATTCTTGAAGCAAAAATGTCGAGAGTGCTAGGAATTGAACTCTAAGGGTGCATGGGAAACAGGTAGAACACAGAGGGGGTAGGAAAGTCCCAAGGTGGAGAGTATACCACCCATTCAGGCAGGGTTGAGAGCTGCGGACTGGGCCCTGGCAACCAGAGGACCTCTCCCAGCCCTGGTCTGCCTCTAGTCTGGAGTCCCACACTTGCTGATGGGAAAATTGAAAAGGCTCTCATAGTAGACCAGATTTTCTGTTTTCTGTCTCTGTCTGCATCTCTTAGGAAGACTAACTTAGGGCTAATGGTGACTGGTGGTTTGGGATGGTTTAGGCTCTGATTTGGGAAAAAAGCAGGAATCTTTCTTCTCTCTAAGTCCACCCCATGGCCCTGAGCTTCCTCGGGTTGTACATATAGAGAAAGACCTGGGCATTTTGACTACTGACACTCGGAGGTGTGAGTGGCCTCCTGCTTCCCTTTATCTCTCTCTGTCTCTGTCTCTCTCTTTCTCTCTCAGTACTTTTCAGTTAAAAACCATTTTTAATGTCTGTTACCTCATTTAAGTTCACATGGATGAGAGGCTGCTGATAACCCCATTTTCATTAGTAGCTCATCCAGTCTTTTCAGTTTACTGGTAGAAATGGGGGCCTCTAATGGAAAGAAGAGGAGAACTAATAGATTTTGGTTTTCTTCTGCCAACAGTGTGGTAGATAATTTTATACATTGCCCATATCACATTTAACCCTTTCAGCAACCGTTGATTCTATTCTTTCTATAGAGGATGACATGGCGTCTTGGAAAGATCAGAAAAGCTGTCTAAGATCATACCATTAGGAATCAGTCTGCTCTAAAGTCCAGATTTTTTTTCCTTTTTCTTTCCCTACCTCTCCTGGGAAGAGCTTTGATCAAAGTCACTCAGTGGTTCTATAAACCGCTGGGACACAAGCCCGAATTCATGGGTAACTTCCCTCGAGAGAGCTGGGACTAAATCAAATAATGCTTTGTTTTAATCTTTACATCAGACCTGTGGAATAGATGACACTATCTCTGTTTCCTGAAAGACGAAGCTGAAGTTCGGAGAATTTATGTGTCTTGCCCAAAATCTCAGCCAGTAAGGGGCAGACCTAGAATTTTAATTTATGTTGCCCCTCTGAAGCCCAATCCTTTACTGTATGAATGTTTCTCATTTTTCTTTTTCTGGAGAGAAATATGCTGGTACCTGGGCAGGAAGAAGGGTACTGAGCCTACAAGGTGGTGACTGTCCATCTGTTTTAGAATAATTGAGGTGTCTCTGGGAGTTGCCAACAACCACAAGTGGTATCTTACAGCTGATTCTCATGTTCCATAAAAACATAATTTATATGATTTATAAAATGTTATATGATTTATAAGTCCTGTTAAATATATGAAGGAGCTGACAGGGCTCATGGATCCCTCTGCTTTCTCTGGTTTGGTCAGAGTTTTAGCTGGCCTTCTGTCAAAAGCTGCTCTGCATTGTGCCCTGAGCCTGTGGCTGTGGTGGTCCCAACCTTATGCTGATGGACCAGCCACAGCCTCAGGGCTCTGGGAGTAGGGAGAAGACAGAATCGCCCATGGAATTATAAGGTCAGAGTGTGGTCAGAGATGCTAACCTTGCAGCATTGCAGAAAGCTTCCTGGCAGCAGTCTGAAGAGGAATCTTGAAAGTGGTTGGGATTTAAGACATGAGGATTGGAGGTGAGTGGAGTCACAGTGAATGCGGGCTGTGGGGATGAAGTGTAGGAGGAAAGGAAAGCTGGTGTTCTGGCAGCTCGTGTCTTTCATGGAATTGAGACCTTAGGCAGGGTTGGTCAGAAGCTCAGCACATCGTTGGGATGCAGAATTTAAAGATGAAGAGAAACCTGGAAATATGGCCTATTATGGACCATGAGACAGGTCCCTCAACCTGGCCCTCCTATACCTGCTAAAGGGAAGAAAAAGATTCAGAGTGGGGAAGAGAGAAGGACATGGGGCCTCATGACCCCTGAGCCTTGCATCATGAAGAATATTCCAGGTACAAAGGGAAGGAGGAAGTGGTTCTAAACTCATAGTAGGGGGATTAGGGTCACATGCAGGAGTCTTTCCAGAGGCAGAGAACAGGAGTGGTCCTCTTGAAGCCCATCCAACAAAGGGTTATGAAACCTTTGACCAAAGAAGAGGGGAACTGGAGACAAGTCCCTCCATGGCCCTCTTGCTGGAGCAGGAGCAGAGAGAACATCCTCATCTCAGTATGTGCTGGCATGGTTTTTAGTTTATCCACCCATGGCCCCTCTGTGCCCTTGAATGTCCACTTGTCACCTAGATCCCTTCCCCAGGATGTACCACAGACCCTTCAACTCAACATGTCCTCACGAGCACATCACCTTTGCCCAACCCCACTCTTGCTCTTATGCTGCCAGCTCAGAGGTGGCTCTGCTAGCCCATATGCCAGAAACATGGACGTTTTCCTAGATTTTTCTTCTCCTTCACCCTCCCCCCCATATTTTATCATCAAGCCTTGTTCTTTTGTTCCACAAACATCTTTGAGATCTTCTCTTTTCTGCCCACCATCACTAGCAAACACATTATTTCTTGCCTTGACCATCAACTGAATAGCTTCAGCATTAGACCAGAGTCCCCTGGTAGGCCATCCTTCACACTGCTACCCAAGCAGTCTTTCCCACTCACATCTGACCCTATGTTTCTTGTCTGTGTAAAACTCTTTAGGTACTCCCAGGTCACCTACAGCATCAAGTTGAAGACCCTGGGCCTGGCATTCAAGGCTTTCATGGTCCTGCTGCTCTTGGCAGTTATTCTATCTGTCCTCCTCAGTTGCCTGTTCTACACCAAAAATACATCAGATGTACTTGCCAATGATCTCATGCTTTTCACAATCCTTGGCTTTTCCAAATGTAGTTGCCTCTCCCTAGAAATGACATCTCATTTTTTCCCCCTAGAGAACTACTACTCATCCTTCAAAATCAGCTCTATGACACCACCTCTCTGAAGTATTCCTTGAAAAGCCTTCTGCCCTCTCCACTGTGTACCTTAGTACATATTGTACCTCACTGTGATTATTTGTTTGCACATCTGTCCCCTTCATAGTCTATAAAGTCCTTGAGAACAGGGGCCAAGTTTCTCTCTTTCTCTCTCTCTCTCTCTCTCTCTTTCTCTCTCTCTCTCTCTCTCTCTCTCTCTCTCTCTCTCTCTCTCTCTCTCTCTCTCTTCTCTCTTCTTCTTCCCTCCTCCCCTCTCTCCCTTTCCCTGTTGTCCCCTCTTCTCTCCATATCTCTTTTCTTCTTCTTCTCCCTCCCCCTAATTTTAACCATCCATTCATCAAATCTTTTCTGAGTGCTTATAGATGTGCCAGGTTCTGTTCTAGGGTTTGCACACACTCAAGAGAGGTGATATCCCAGACAAGCCCTCACTTCATGAAGCTCACACTTTCCCGGGGATACAGAATATACCCAATAGTCAAATAAAGTAGGACAACCATGGAGAGAAAGAAGTGCACTGGAGAGAACTGAGTAGAGTGTTGGCATCAAGAGTAACATTTGGGTGGAGTGGGGGCTATGGACTGGGTGGTCTTTCCTGAAGAGGAGGCATTTTAGCTGAGACCTGAATGACAGGAGGGTTTCAGCTATGCAAGGAGAACAGGAGAAAGAGCACTTCAGGCAGAGGGAATAGCTTGCTTAAAGGCCCTGGGGCAGGAATAAGCTTGGTGCACTGAAGAAACAGGCTGGCATGGCTGGAGGGAAGTGAGCAGGTGGGGCCTTGGGAGGTGAGGGTACAGGTCATTCTGAAATCCTTATTTATCAAGGGCCAAGTGAACAGATGTTAGATAAAACTTAATGCAATATGAGCCCCTGGGCTCACTGTGAAGACTTTGGGCTGGTTGCACAACCTCACTGAGGCTCTAGTCTCTAATCTGTGCCCCATAGGGTCCCTACTGCAGCTTGAGGATGGTCCTGGAGTTGCTCAGTTCATGCCAGGAACTGAGTCAGTGCAGGGGATACAGGAATGAACCAGACTACATTCTTACAGCCCAGTGGAGGAGGAGGGGGTCTTGGTCCCTGCATGGCTGACAGCGAGCCAGGGAAGCAGGGTCCCAGGACTCAACTTCTCCCTGACGAAGCTATTCCCAGCTATATTTACTCTTCCTCTGTCCTCTGTTCTCTGCAGCTGGGGTTCTTTGTGCTCAGGGAGTGCCCCAACCATGGTTTTCTCTGGAGCCCTGGTAATGGCACAGGATTCTCTTCTTTGCCTGTCCAGTCCTCTAAGCTCAGCTCAGGGCAGCTGGCAACCTCTGGAGTCCTCTGCTCTGCTGGCAAGGGAAGACGCTGACGCAGGCACATCCTATCTCAGGGTGTGTTGCCTGTCTCATCCCTCTGCCCATAATGCTCTTTCTGCAGCTACTTGCATGGTTGCTTCCACTTGTCGTTCAGGTGGAATGACTCAAACGTCACCACCTCCAAGAGACCTACCTGATTGCCTTTCTGATGTAGTACTCTCAATCCTTTCCGTGTGATTTTCTTCCTCGATTTTCTGATCCATGCTTATTCATAAGCATAGGGTCCCCCACTAGGAGGCAAACTCCTTGCGGCCAGGGTGTCATCTCTTCCATTTACCTCTGCTTTATCTCCAGGACCCAGAACAGAGCTAAGCATGTAGCAGTGCTTGGTAAATATTTGCCAAGTGAATGATGGTGGTTTGCTATTCTTTTCCTTTCTAGTGATTAGTATGCATAGATTTCTCTTCAAAGAGCAGATTGTGTCAAACTCACAGAGCTCCCGACTCTGGCGTGGCTCAGAACTCATTATCTTCCAGCTGTAAGTGGAGAGATTCTTGGAGAGAGATTTAAGCGAATGCTCAAGTTTCTGCTTTGACCTAGCTCACCTTCCAGTGAGTTCAGTCATAAACCATTATTGTCTCTGCAGGCAAGGTGAACCTGGGTGCCTTTTGGCACCTGGCGTCATCAGCCTGAATTAGTACCTCGGTCTCCAGATCTGATGCTGGACCAGGTCTGAGGGAGCTGACTCTTCCCTCTGTGATGTTGCTCTTGGCATCTATGATGGTGTTCAGTGACCACAGACACACACTCAGAATCAGAGAATGAGAAGTTGTTTGTTTTTAGAGTCCGAAAGAACCAGAAAAGAAAAGGACTTGCTGAGGATCATACTCAGGGTCACTTGGCAGGGCCTGCCCCACAGCTTGGTACCGAGACCCCTGTCCCAATACTCTCCCAGCACTCTGGCCTTGTTTGGGCTATCCGAAGGCTATTCCCCATCCTTTTTGATTCAGTGCCACTTGATAGCTGTGGAAATTTGTGAAATTTACTTATGAATTTTTTTCCCACTTTTTTGCCCAGTTGTATTAAAATACACAAAACGTAAAATTTACCATCTTAACCATTTTTAAGTGCACAGGTCAGTGGCAGTAAGTACATTCATATTACTGTGCAACCATCACCACCCTCCATCTCCAGAACTTTTTTCATCTTGCAAAACTGCAATTCTGGAAATTTTATTCATTCAGATTTCTCAAATGTTATTTGATGATAATGATGACGATGCCCACTCACATATTTATGAGAATGAATAGGGCAACCAATGTGGAGTTCAATTCCAAAACCCGTTCAGCACAGAAGCTCTAAAAAAAATAAAATAAAAAAAAGAAACAAAACAAAAAAAACACCTCTATTTTAATAAACAAAAATATTAAGTAAATAAATGAAATCCCCCTACAGATTTTCCCTGAAGTTGTGTGGAAGGAAGTTGTTTTAAAGGCTTACTCTATATAGCAACAAAATGGGACAAAAGCACAGGGCAAAAGAGCAGGCATAGTGTTTTCAAGGTTCATCCATGTTGCAGCATTTATCGGTATACCACTCCTATTTTTATTGTGGTAAAATATGTATGACAAAATTAACCATTTTAAGTGTACGGTTAAGTGGCATTAAGTACATTCACATTGTTGTGCAACCATCACTGCCATCCCCCTCCAGAACTTTCGCATCTTTCTTGCTCCCATTGAACACAAACTCCCCATCCAGCTTCCCCCAGCCCCTGGCAACCACATTCTACTTCTACAAAACTTCATTCACTTTTATGGCTGAGTAATATTCCGTTGTGCAGATATACCACATTTTGTTTATCTGTTCATCCATAGATGGACATTTGGGTTGGTTTTCCACTTTTTGGCTATAGTGAATTGTGTTGCTATAAACATGAGTGTGTAAGTGCTGGTTAGTGCTACAATGTGGATGAATCTCAAAAACATTACACTATGTGAAAAAAGCCAGATACAAAAACTCATGTATTACATGAATCTATTTATATGAAATGTCCAGAACAGGTAAATCCATAGAGACAGAAAGCAGATTAGTGGTTGCTAAAGGCTGGGAGAGGGGATTTGGAGAGTGACTACTTATGGGTACTAGGTCTTTTTGGGGTGATGGAAATGTCTTAGAACTAGATAGAGGTGATGGTTACACAACATTGTGAATGTACTAAATGCCATGGAATTGTATACTTTAAAATAGTTACTTTTATGTTATGTAAATCTTATCTAAAGAAAAACAAGGTTGCAGGCAATGCCTCAAAATATTTTCACTGTGAAGCCAAAGCCCTGGATCTGCCCAGGTGGTAAGACCTGAGTGGGTTGAGGTGGTGAGAACCTTCAGAGAATATTCCTTCAACTTTGTCCTTGAGTGCTCAAGGGGATTCACACTCTGCCCACCCCGATATCTGGGACTTGATGGAGACCAACTGCTGCTGGGCATTCAGAGGAGAGTGTGTGAGGATTGGAGCAGGGGTCCCAACCCCCAGGCTGAGGACTGGAACCAGTCCTTGGCCTGTTAGGAACCAGGCTGCACAGCAGGAGGTGAGCAGCAAATGAGCAAGTGAAGCTTCATCTATACTTGCAGGCTTCATCTATACTCCCCAGCGCTAGCATCACTGCCTCAGCTCCACCTCAGATCATCGGGCATTAGATTCTCATAGGAGAACTGGTCCCTGGTGCCAAAACGGTTGGAGACTGCTGGATTGGAGAATTCAGGAGGGAGTGCAAGGCTCTCCCTGGTTGGAGCATGACCTCTTGAAAGCTCATCTCATGGCTCTGAGCTGTCTCTTCCACCGTCCTACTACCCAACTTAAGAGGTGGTAAGGTGGATGTGGAAGAAGCCATTATCCATCTGATACACACAAATTGAGGAGGCTACGTTGAGTTTCAGCCTGGACCAAGGTCATGGTTTAGCCTAAAGCTGGGATCATTTTCACAGGTAAGAATTTATCAGCTATAGGATTAGCCCTTGCCAGTGCAGAATTGCCTCGGGCAAAGAAGATGAAAGCCAGAAGATGGAGACAAACTTGTTATTTCTTCTGTATGTCTCAGTGGTTGAAGAGGGCAAGGATAAGAAAGCAGTGACCTACTATGAAGTCAGTGAGAGGGCAGACAAGGAGGCTGCTCCTGCTAGGGGGTGAGTACTTTATTTGCTGTCAAACCACTTCAGGTGTGTTAATGACTCCTGGATGTTAAGTATCTGCTAATTAACAACCAGCTGGCAAACGTCTCTTCTGGGGGATTGGCACCTGTGCTGGGATGCTCTCAGTCCCAGGAGAGAAGGGAGCTTTTTGAGAGTCAAAGGCTGACGTGGGAACCGTATAAAGAAACTGCGCCCTGGTGTGGAGAGTAAGCCGTCTTGCAATATCAAGGTGAGGCTATGGGAGGACATCAGACACCAACAGCATGGTGAGCGTTCAAATCTCAACTCTTCTCATCTCTGATATGGACCTAATATTTCACAAGGTTGTTGTAGCTTTATATGAGAGGATCCAGGTAAAGAGCTCAGTGTAGTCTAGCCTGGCTTATTGAAGTGGTCAGCAACTGGTTGAGCTGTGTGTTTAGGAAGCCACACTGGAGTAGCAAATCTGGAGCTCTGGAGTGCATGTCCAGTCCTGTCTCATTTTCCCTTGGTGACTGCCTTTGAATTTCTTGATGGCTGCACTAGAGGCCAGTCTTACCCCGGGCATCAGCTCACCCTGGTTATGTGTTTTGGTCCCACCGGTTTGGAGAATATTGGGCTGGGATAAGTGTTCTCTAACCAATAGACTAAATGTCCAGGGCATTAGGAAGCCTGCTGCATGACTCTGTGGGGGTGGGGAGGGTGCAGACTGAGGAAACGAGCCATCTGAGTCTGGGGGATGCAGTGGGAAAGGTGAGCTCAGAGCCTTGGTCTCAATTCCCAAGGTCTATCCACAAGGCTGCTCTCATGTCAGCTCATAATGAAAGGTCAGAATGAAGGTGGTAGCAAGAACAGCACATAGACAGAGACTCTGACACTCTCCTTTTGCCTCCCTCTTCCAATTTAAGGACCCTGTGATTGTATTAGGCCCACCTGGATAATCTTTCTATTTTAAGGTCAGCTGATTAACAAACTTAATTCCATCTAACTAAGTGGAAGTGGTATATGTGGAAGCAGAATTGCTTTAATAGGTCTTAGATAAGGTATCCATGAAAGCCTGGGTAGAGGCTATGAATGAGATTGATCAGTATGGGTCAAGGATGGCCTGGAAATCACCACTGCTGAGTCTAATTTGCAAGCAAAAGAACCAACTTTAAAGTTCTAGTTCTCAAGAACTCTGAAATGTCTGAGATTTTGCCTTATTTGAAATTAAACAATTTAGTTTGCTACAGTTTCATGGATGCTAGCAGAAGACGCGAGACTCCTGGATCAAAGACAAAAGTCTTAATAATTCAAAGCACAGCAGGCAGTATGAGCTTCATGTTTGCATTAGTTCCTTTTAATCCCCAAGTTCCATGGGAAGATGTTGAGTGGCCCAAGTGGATGCCGCACGTGCAGTGGGTTTGTGTCACAGTTGTGTCAAGTTTAGGAAACTCAAATGTTTTATAATGGCCTGCAAGCAAACCTGCTCAATCTCTGCCCCAGAGGGAAACATTCTCATTATTATCCTGGACAGCAATCAAATCTGCCCTGTGTCCTGGAGAGAGACACTATGTCTTCTAAAATACTATGTTTCTGTACAGACATCCTTGAAAAGATAGTCCAGGATGAAAATTGTCATGCCTCTGTTCAGAAGACCTGCAGAAACATAAGAAATATAAGAAATTTATGGAGAATTATCTCCCGATACTTGTAAGGTAATCACAATAGTGGCGTATAATGCATTCTAAATTTACTAGTGCCAGGCATTGTTCTTAGTGCTTTACATACATTAACTCATTAATCTTTAGTAGATTCTATTGTCTCTATTTTACAGATTGAAAAAAAAGAAAGGTCAGAGAAATGGACCCACAAATGGAAGATTTGGGAGCCCCAAAGTCTGAGCTCCATACTGTACTATATTCTGAGGGGACCAGCCAGCCACTTAGTGGCAGCCTGCTTACACATTGGGATGTTTCTTTTGTGTAACTGCCCTAGAGTAGACACCTATTTGCAGTTTAAGTTTGCTCTTCCCCACCTGCCATGCCACTGCCAGAATGGACTAACTGAATTTTAGAGCACATGGCATTTCACACAGCATTGACTTCTATTAAGAAATTCATGTTACAGCAAAAGAAGTTAAACAGTGGAATGATGTCCACAAGAGTCACTGGTTTTATGTTGTACCCCAATTTTAATGACTAGCTGCCTTTAAAACATTCCAAAGATCTATTGAAAAATCAGCTAGAGTCAGAGACCCAGTTTGAGAGGACAGAGTATGAGCTTGGGATGCTGTCTTGCAGGATGTGGAATCTATTCTGACCCAATGATTAACATATAAGGGAGAAGGGGTGACCCCACCAAGGACCCTCTTTCATAATATGTCTTCACTTTCTTCATGTATCTGTTTATAAGTTTTAATACATGAGAGAGAACTGCTTCTACCAAGAATCAAAATGAAATTCTGTCAAATTGGAACCCAAGATTATCCCCTGGCTATTTTTTAGGTCATCTTGTCATTAGTGGGGGCTTTAGGGTCTCACAAGTTGATTGCACTAAGAGAGTAGGGATTCTGCTCCACAAGGGGCTTCTGCCACCACCCTGGGTGATAAAAGTTATCATGTGATGCAGGCAGATCAGCAAGGGATCAGACACCCTAAAGATGTAATATCTGTATTTATTACCAGTAAAAGAACTCTGGGCAACTAAGGTGCTACAGTGAGGTGAGTCAGGAGAAGCTAGCTGGGGTGAGAAGTCATAAATATAAGATGTATCGACTGATGAAAATAGAGAAAAGGTGATAGCCTTTACTTGAAATTCTTCCTTTTCTTTTAAAACAATTTTTTAAAAGTATTTTTCTTTTTTCTTTTCTTTTTTTTTTTACTTCTCATTAATCTCTATAAAATGTAGGAATGGTAGTTAAACTTACTATGGAGTTCTCAGGTGGCAAAGTATCAAGGCAGAAGGACCATGATGAACCTGAGGTAGAAGGGATATTTTCCAGAGTTCCTAGACTTCCAAGGTAGACATAATAACTAAACATGGCTTTGGAAGGACACCTTTTGGGGAAAGATGAAAGGATTGTGTTTTTAGTCATCCATGAAGTGGCTATTTTATTTAAAGCTTCTCCAAGATCACATATAGTTATGAAAAACCATACTGTGGGGTGTGTGTGTGTGTGTGTGTGTGTGTGTGTGTGTGTTTGTGTGTGTGTGCGTGCATGTCTGTGTGCGTGCGTGCACATGCATGCACAGAGACATGCCCGGAGGCATGCACAGTGGTAAGCCAAACCGGAAAACATAGTGGGTGTCTGGTTATGACCCACCCAGTATTCTCCTCCCTTCTTCTGTCAATAGCACATCATGATTTTGGTGGGGTGGGAAGGAAGTTGCCGCTCTTCAGCTCTACATGATCCTGGTAGAGCCATTAACCATAGAACCCAGGATAATAACCACCCCTCCAACTCCACGTTCAATGCTCTGAAGGCCAAGGTGCTGCAGCCCAAGAGTCCCCAGGGGATGAGAGCTGTGACTATGGCCCTGAGGTCCAGGCAGCCCATGAGGCCAGAGAGAAAGACTACTTCTGAGTCCATGGATACAGCTGGAGCCCAGCAGCTTGTTCCAAGGTGACCAGCTTGAGGTGCATGTGATTGAGTTGGATGAGACATTCTGCATTAATGTTTTATGCAGTTTCTAGTCACCTCTAGAAATTAGAACAATAAACTCTTTTTGAATCAGAATAACAGGTGAAGTTCAGCTTTATTTAAATTTCATTTTAAATATCAGAAAATTCCTACAGAAATGCAAATTTAGCTGCTAAGAAAACAGTATGGTGGTTCCTCAAAAAGTTAAAAATAGGATTACCACGTGATCCAGCAATCCCACCTCTATGTATATACCCCAAATAATTAAAATCTGGGTCTCAGTGAGATATCTGCAAACCCACGTTTATAGCAGCATTATTCCCAATAGCCAAAAGGTAGAAGCAACTCAAGTATCTGTCAACAGATGAATA
>NW_011888831.1:1406230-1410681 GCF_000151845.1 Pteropus vampyrus
AGAGTTTCAATTTTGCAAATGAAAAGAGTCCTGGAGATAAATGCAGAACATTGTGAATATACTTAATGCCACTGAACTATACACGTAAAAATTATTAAGATGATAAATTTTATGTTATATGTATTTCACCACATTTAAAGTAAATAAATAAAAAAGAAAAGCAGTTTTGTCATTTTTAAAGGTCTACAGCATTATGGATAGTTTTTAAAGGGTAGAAAGACGTGTGTCAAGGAGTAGGTTTTCTAGAAAATTGTAATTGGCACAAGATTTTAAAATTGATGATGCTCAGTTAGTTTTAAATACCTTATGAAACCTGAGAATTGGTGTGAGCTTTATCTTGTGTAAACAGATTGATCTTTGTAGAGAACATTGGGACGTCTGCTCTCCTGATCTGCAGTCACACACACTTAACTGGTACTTGTTAAAGCATTTAAACAAGGAGGTGATTAGACTAGGCTGGCTCTAATGCCTGGGTAGCTTACACAAGCACACCAAAATCTAAGCTAGTCAATGCACTCAAATCTGAAAACAATGAAACTGAAGAATAACTTATCACAAACAGCCATCTAGGCTTTCCTAAATAAGGCGACCATTTAAACTATAACCAGTCCAATAATTGCTTTGCTTCTGTGTCTTCTCTATAAAACCCCCTCCCCTAGATCCTGCAGTGGAGCACTCCTAACCACTTTCAATTTGGTGCTGTCTAATTCCAATCAATGTATGCTCAAATTAATTCTTGAAAAAATTTTTATCGTGCCTTAATTTACCTTTTAGCAGAACTTTGGAGTGAGCTCTGCTCTTCGGCCTGCCCACCACACTGGGGTTCTTGGGTGTATTTAAAGGGAGGCCTTAGCAGAATGGTGGCATCATTCTCTCTAACAGGGCAGCACGTTCCAAGCCCTCTGCTTGCCAGCCAGGGCTTGGTGAGAGTAGATGCAGGTCATTTGCTTTCTGACTTGTTGTGCCCATCTGGGCACTGTTGGGAGGGCCTGGGGAGCCACTTTGAGGAGTCTCTCACCCCAGGGGTTTTACCCTAATGGCTTTTTCTCTAACTCCCAGGGTAGATCCCCAGTGAGCTACTGTGGAAGCTGGATTTGGAAGCCCAACTCTTCTATTAGTTCATTGAGTGACCACGCTAAGTTCTTTATGTACTGTAGGCCTTGTCTTTCTGCCTGTGAAATGAGGACAGCTGTGAATGCAGTGTGTTGTGAACGAGAATCAGACAATAGGAATGGAGGAGAAAGGATGCAGAGCAGGAAACAGTGGAAGTAGAATTAAGGTGTAATGGATGTGAATCTATTTCACAAACGTGAGAATAAAAGAAACATTATATCTCTTAGATCTATTTTAAATTGACTGAAGTCTGACTGAATCCTGCGAAGATGATGGGAATGGCCGTCTCATTTATTGATAGGCTGCCCATCCTCCCCCTTTCTTGGGCTCCATGAAAATTTCAGGAGTCTGAGAGGCACCTAAAAATAGGGCTGGGTGTTAATTTCTAGGTAGTTATGAGAATGGTTGCAGATATTCTCCTTTCCCAGTGTGGTCCCTTGAAGCAGCTTTCTGATTTCTTGCCATTCTGGATTAAGAGAATTTTTGCCACAGCTGGGGAGTTTGAGACTCCAGCCTTGCAGAGATGCTATGCAGCCACCTCTCATCCTCAGGGTCTTACCACCTTCCCAGGATATCACCAGCTAATGGAACATAGCAACTCCAGGACCCCAACCATGTTTCCTATTTCCAATCTGGTAGAAATCAATTTCTAACCTCTTGTCACTCTCCAAAGTCATTTCTTTCATCTCCGCTCAAGGACATCAAACATAATCTTATCAAAGAGTTTAGGTTTTTACAAAAGTCTGGAAAATCCTTTGACTTTAGGTAATGTTTGCATTCTACCCTACAAAAAAAACCCCAAAAAACCAAAAAACAAAACAAAAAAACCCAAAAAACCTGAGGCAAGGAATTGCAAAGAATCAGCTTATGGGCCTAAAACAGGAAGAGATACAAATACGGAGAAAATTAAGATCTCAAACAGGTGTTTTCCAATCTTCATGCGCTCTTAGTGATTATATTAAAAAAAAAAAAAAAAAAAAAAAAAGGAATAGTACGGAAAATATAAGAATGCCTCCCACATAGCAAAGGTATGTGTCGTTTCAGACATTTAGATATTTAGATATGTCAGAAAAAGTTTAAACTATCCTGCTAGAGATGCATGGAGGCCCAGGCATCTATATTAAAAGCACAATAAATCTCACAGGTGAATTTAATGTGCAGCTAAGGTTGAGAAACACAGTTTATAGACTGATCAGATGAGAGGGGAAACAAAAATGTTGATATTTATAGCCTCCTTAGAGGCATTAACCAAAAAAAGAATATCTTGAGGGAGGGGAGGTGGTGGAGGCAGGTTATGAGTTCAAAGGAGGGAATATATCTGAGCACAGTGTAAATAAGTAAAAAACTCAATTCTCCCCGTAAATATAAATGACAGCTGTGCTGGATGCTGAGTAGGGAGGAACAATCAGAAGCTTTGACATCTGAGGAGACAAATCTCGGTCATATTTTAGCTACAGTCAGAACTGCTGAATTCAGGGCTCGAGTTTCTCTGCTGGGCTTGGGCAACCTAAATTTTGGACATTCGAAACAGCCATGCCAACTGTCATTTGTCCTTAACACTCACCTGGAAGCTTATCTTTGCTCCCGTATTGATTTCCCTGGCTCTCCATGGTGACCTCAGTCAGCTCATCATGAAGATGGATGCTTGGCAGCATCCAGTTCTTTGCAGATGTTTGGCTCATAATGCCCCATGGCTCCCTGGAGGGGCTGTATCTGGTTCAGATAAGATAAGAAGCTTCCTGATCCAGCACTACAAGAAAAGCAACAGCAGTCTTTGCTGTGATTAGTGGGAAGGAGTTAGAGATGGGTTGGAGGTGATTCACTCGGAAAATAAATGATGATTTCTTAAGATGAGTTTGAATTGGCTTATGTGTCCTGAACTGGTGGCGTGGAGATACCAGGCATAGATAGACTGTTCACTCTTTGCAGGAGTTCAGTTCTCGGGAATTCAGTGAAAGTTCACCTTCTGAGAATAGACCAGCCGTGCTAATACTAATAGCTATATCCATTAAGATTCTTTCCTTTTGAGTGACATAAAACCCAGACTAAACTCATTAAACAAACACAAATTTATTGTCACTTAACTGGTGCCTGGAGTAATTTTTAGGCACAGCTGATCATGGTAAGGGTCCTAGCTTAATGTGCTTCAGACAGTCTCCACGATGGAGCACCAGAAGCCTGCACAGAGGCTGTAACTGTTAAAAACACAGACAGGGGCCCAGTTTCAAATCCTGCCATTGCCACTCATGAACTAGGTCACACAGGGCAAGTCTTTTAGTTGTGAAGACCCTCAGTTTTGTCCTCCATGAAACAGGAGTAGTGATGCTGAAGGGATAAATGAGATATGGCATGGGAAGCCTCTGCACACAGCTGAAGCTCCTTAAATGTTAGTTATGGTAAAGGACAATGGCTGTTTTCCTCTTGCACCCACATACTTCCTCCCTGGTTTCCTGGCAACAGCTCCAACTACGTTTGTGGATTGCCCCTCCCTCAGTCTCAGCTATGTGCCAGGCTAGGACAAACAACCCAGGCTTAAAGCAATTGGTATACTGTATTATCAGGAACTCGATGATTGGTTCATGGCTGTCTCCTGACTGAAGCTATTCCAAAATCATCATGATTTTGCCATGAATGTCAGGACGAAAATATATTCTGCCTCTCCCTGTACACTGGGTTTGAACCTAGAGGTACATGGCCCCAGGATATTCTGGGGGTCATTTTTTAGCCATGAGGGAAGAGACCAAGTAAGAAGGGAGTCAGCACAGACAGGATAAAACCAAGACACAGAGATGGAGAATTTGCTGTTGACATTATTCCAGTCCCTTGCTATTCAGCCATTGTTCAGTCCAAACAAGTGATCCCACTGGATCAGACGAATACCAAAAAGGGCCTAGGTATAGCAGGAAAGATGGTAGCCTGATGCTTGGGTCAGATTTTTCAGTTCTATGGCAATGGCCTTTCTTTTTTGACTTAATGAGTTTATTTTAGGTTTTCTATCACTTGCAGGATAAAGTCATAGACTTGGTTTGAGATACATTTTCCAGAGACCATAAAAGAGATTTTGTAAAAAGCCTGAGTTTCTTTTCCTAATTCCTGTCTGGCTGTTAAGGAATTAGGTCCCAACTGTTGCATTTGACTAATTCCTTCCTTCTGTGCATGGGGCTTCTTGTACCTTGTGTGGGTTTGCTGAGAGTAAAAACTCTTCCAACCACCTGTCCTTTCAAGAGAAGATTAATTTCTTTTGACTAAAAGATCCTCTGTTACAATAGGAAAATTATTCTTATAAGCCATAGACAGGGTCCCAGCTGCTCGGGTGCTATTCCAGGTCACTCCCTCAG
>NW_011888831.1:1416886-1419538 GCF_000151845.1 Pteropus vampyrus
AGTCATTCTGTTCCATTGCCTGAATGTGGAAATACCAGGTGTTTCCCTGCCCATATCAAGTAGCAAGAAGCCTATCTGAATGCTCCTATGGTGACTAAGCCACCTACTGTGCTCTCTACCTAAATTTCTTCAGCGAAGTTCAAGGGCAAACTTGTTCTTCTGCCTCAGCCACCTGGAGATGTTTGCTACTCACTTTGAATATCCCAGGCTCTCCCCAGAACCCTTTTTCTCAGAGTCTGTGATCTGCCTCTGTTTACGTTCATATCATTTGGATAAAATTGTTGACATAGCTTCTGCCATGTGCGTGGTGGGGTTTGTTTTTAAAGGGGTATATTCAAAGGGAATGGGGATGAATTCTGTTATATTCCCAGCTTTGGAGACAAAGTCCATACAGTGGAGAGCTCAAGTTACCATTTAAACTACGAATTTGTGATGTTTAATTTGCTACCCGGCGACATCTTCCATCCTCTTTTGCAAATTAAATTTTGTTCTTAGGATTTCAGTAATGTTAGTGCTTCTTGGTCACTCAGGAGGGTTGGAGTGAAGATGTTGGATGTGCCCACAACCCCATCCCATTGCTCATTGGAAGAGGCTCCCAAGAGGCCACAAGCAAAAGATAAAACCAAGAGATAAAATTCCAAATAGATGCTCCTCCCACCTACTTATGGAATATAAATTGTTACAATGATGACATAGAAATTAAAGCAGAAGAAACTTGGGAGGAGACTTGCATCCAAAACTCTTTCAAAGTTTGTTCCTTTGAGATGGTCTTGATATGTCATGTTGTCTCCTATATTGTCTTCTATGGTGGTGATGGTCCCTCTAAAGTTAACACAGATGCTGAGAACTGTTTCTATGTTTTCCCAGGACTCCAGGGAAGCCACAGTCAGCTTGGAGGCCAGATACAGACCCTGGTAACTGTGGAGCTTTTAATATTCATTCCATGCTTCCAAAGCAGCACTCATGTTTTTGAGGATAATCTCAGCATCAGTGGTTAGCTGCACTTAGTAATTATTTACTGTGCTCATAACTGGACAGTGTTTTTGACCATCAGCAATACTTAGCAGATGGCAGAGGGATGCTTTATAAATATTTCATCTCATATAATCCTATCAACCCTGCGATGTGTGTCACATTATCCTTATTTTATAGTTTTGGGAAATTGAGGCTTAAAATTACTTAATCTGTTTATAATGAGAGTGCATTTGAACCAAGGATGTATTATTTATCTATTGATCAAAACTTAGTAGATTAAAACAACAAACATTTCGTATCTCAAAGTTTCTGTGGGCCAAGAATTCAATCCTCCACTTTTCAGTCATTGTTGTCTCAATTTGTCCCTATGTATGCTGAACGTTCATTACTATCTTGCTATAGCAAATCTCTTCTTATTTTTTAAGCTTATAGTGCCCTATTCTTAGTAAGGATTGCACTCCTCTGCTTCTATCAGCCTGCTAGTCATCTTACTCCGAATTATGTATTTTCTTTGGCATTTTGTTTTAGCTGAGCTGCCCCACTTCAGTATTTCCTGTAATGCAGGCCTCATAATGGAGAATTCCCTCAATTTTTGTATGTCTGGAAAGGTCTTTATTTCCACTTCATATCTAAAGGAGAATTTAGCTGGATACATTCTAGGTTGGTAGTTCCTTTCACTTAATATTTTGAATATTTGATTCTATTCCTTTCCGGTTTGTAAGGTCTATGCTGAGAACTATGATGATAATCTAATGAGTTTTCCTTTATAAGTTTTCTTCTCCCTGGCTGCCCTGAGAATTCTGTCTTTGTTGTTGATTTTTGATAACTTTAATACAATGTGTCTTGGTGAAGGCCTTTTGGGGTTGAGGTAATTGGGTGTTCTGTTGACTCCTTGAATTCCAAGCTCCAGCTCATTCTTTAGATTTGGGAAATTCTTGTCATATTTGTCTGACAATGCTTTCTAGTCCCTGATCCTTTTCCTCACCTTTGATAATGCCCATTAGTCATGTTTCCTCTCCTGATGATATCAGCTGGTTCTTGTATTTCTCTTTCATTATTTTTGATTCTTTGGTTTCTCTCTTCTTCCTTTTAATTTATTTCTAGATTTCTGTCTTCAATATCACTGATCCTTTCCTCCATTTGGTCGACTCTATTTCTCAAGCTTGCTATTTCATTTTCAGCTCTTGCTCTGTGTGTGTGTGTGTGTGTGTGTTTTATTTCCAAAAGATCTATTGTTTTTTTTTTTTGAGGGTTTCAATCGCCTTGCTCTGCTCATCTAGTTGGTTTTTCAAGTCCTGAAATTGTTGATATGACTTGTTTCAGAACTCACTGAGTTTTTTCAGAAGAAATATCCTGAATTCCCTGTCATTTAAGTCACATATTTCTGTCTGTAAGCTTATTTTCTGGAGATTTTTCTCTTTCTTTCTGAGATGCCTTGTCACCTTGCTTGTTCATGGTGTTTAATGGACTACTTCTCTGCCTGGGTATTAATGGAAGTGTATTCTGATTTTTCCCAGAAAAAAAGATTTATTATATAAAGGTCTCTCTTTAGCCCGTTGCAAAGAAGATACTTTTCTTTTGGTCTCCAGTAGGTGGTATGTAAGCTTCTTGGATCTCTGCTTTATATAAAGCCTTAATAATGCCTTTTTATTTTCTTGTAGATATTTAATCACACTC
>NW_011888831.1:1419588-1422623 GCF_000151845.1 Pteropus vampyrus
AGCCATGAGGGAAGAGACCAAGTAAGAAGGGAGTCAGCACAGACAGGATAAAACCAAGACACAGAGATGGAGAATTTGCTGTTGACATTATTCCAGTCCCTTGCTATTCAGCCATTGTTCAGTCCAAACAAGTGATCCCACTGGATCAGACGAATACCAAAAAGGGCCTATGTATAGCAGGAAAGATGGTAGCCTGATGCTTGGGTCAGATTTTTCAGTTCTATGGCAATGGCCTTTCTTTTTTGACTTAATGAGTTTATTTTAGGTTTTCTATCACTTGCAGGATAAAGTCATAGACTTGGTTTGAGATACATTTTCCAGAGACCATAAAAGAGATTTTGTAAAAAGCCTGAGTTTCTTTTCCTAATTCCTGTCTGGCTGTTAAGGAATTAGGTCCCAACTGTTGCATTTGACTAATTCCTTCCTTCTGTGCATGGGGCTTCTTGTACCTTGTGTGGGTTTGCTGAGAGTAAAAACTCTTCCAACCACCTGTCCTTTCAAGAGAAGATTAATTTCTTTTGACTAAAAGATCCTCTGTTACAATAGGAAAATTATTCTTATAAGCCATAGACAGGGTCCCAGCTGCTCGGGTGCTATTCCAGGTCACTCCCTCAGCACACCCAAACAAACAAAGCTCTTTTTGTTGCCCCTGCCGCTAAGGTATCCCGATACTTCAGAGCGCAGACAGAAAAGAGACTCAGAGGCTTGGAGGAAATGGGTCCTCGGTGTTGATCATGACCAGGTCTCTTTGTGGCTTGGTCTGATGGTTTCTGGATACAGGAGGCTGACATTCAAAAAGGCCTCTTGCTATTCAGCCATTGTTTAATCCAAACAAGTGATTCCACTGCTCTTCTGAAGTGCAGAGGGCAGTGACCCCAGCCACTAGCTGGACTTTGAAATGTGCAAGGAAGAACGGCTTGGCCACTGCCACAATTTCACCTCTGACTGGTGTCACAAATGGAATGGAATCGAGGGCAATACTGAGGGGCAGAGATAACAGGGATTGTCCAAAGGAGTCTGGGGAAATGGCAGCCTCCTCCTTCTCTCTTCTGAGATACTGACCCTTAAGCTGATTGGGCTGAGAAGCAGAGAGTCTGCAGAAACCTCTCTGATTAAGACAAAGGGAGGGATGGAAGTGCTCTGCTCACCAGTCAGAAGGCTGGGGCCAGGCTGGGGGGTAGGAGCAGACAGGAGGGATGCTCACAGTATGTAGTGAGAAAGCCTCTGGGTTGCTAGTAGGCCTTAGAAATCACTGTTCAAAACCCCACTCTTTTATACCACAACATGTGGATTCATGTCCTTATTTTGCGGGTGCTAAAAACAAAGGTAAAAGTTGTCACTAAGTCACATGGAAACACAAACAAATAAACAAAGAAATACCAAAAAGGACCTAAGTACAGTAGGAAAGATGGTAGCTATAATCGGAGCATTCTAGATGGCTACTTGGCTGTAATGACCTTCTAAACACTTTCCCCTTACTGTTATTCAATTTGTTGTGAGTCTATTTCTCCATATTCCAATAGTTTAACAAGGTATCTGTCATTTAGGGGAAATGCAGATTTTAGGCTCTGAGGGCACCAGGCATGACTGGCCCAAGGTCTGGCTGTGATCCAAGGTCTAGCTGGTCCAAGGCCTGACTGGCCCAAGGTCTGGCTGGTCCAAAGTCTGGCTGTGATCCAGGCCCTTGGCTAGGAATAGGACCCTAGATTTAGAAAATATGTAAACATACTTCAGCTTGGTGTATCATGCATGTGTGGTTGAAGGCTATTATTGTACTCTGCTATGCGAGGAGCCATGTGGTCCCCTGTAGAGCAGAAAGGGAGCACAAGAAAGGAGAGCAGAAGAAGTGGTGTATACCGCATGCCCCCCACAATAGATTGCACTTCTCAATAGAAGTACGTTCTGCACAATAAAGTTGATGCCTGCTGTTTCATTCTCATGTTGGCCTCTTGTGCATTCTTCCAATTGGGCCTCTCACCATCGAACCTTCTCTTCTCCATCAGCAATACTGCTGACGCTAGGTGTAGCTGACATGATCCACTCAGCCCTGACAGGTTCCCAAATAGATGATTCAATCCAGAATTGGTATAATGGCAATAATAGATTTCATCATTAACTATTGTATTTTTTGTCCCCAGGAATTCCTAATTTGGGTTGCCCCAGAGTTTACCTATGAAGAGAACCTGGTGATTTAGCTCATAGAGTTTCTTTGGTAGAATAGATGGTATATTAGTTTACTAGGGCTGCATAATGAAGAACCATGACTGGGTGGCTTAAATAACAGAAATCCATATTGTCATTCTTCTGGAGGCTAAAAGTTCGAGATCAAGGTGTTGGCAGGGATAGTCTCTTCTAAGGCTTGGCTCCTTGACTTGAAGATGACCTCTTTCTCTCTATGTCTTCACATGATCTTTCCTCTGTGTGTGTCTGTGTCCTAATCTCTTTTTCTATGGACACCAGTCAGACTGGATTAGGGCCTGAACCTAATAATCTGTATTCATTTTGTCACCTCTTTAAAGGCCCTGTCTCCAAATGCAGTCACATTCTGAGGTCCTGGGGGTTAGGACTTCAACATATGAATTTGGGGGATAGAATTCAGTTTATAACAGAGGGGATTCCTCTTCTTCATGAAGGCTGGAAGTCCTGGGAAGAAGGAGATTTAATGAAGGGGTGTCCTTGTAATGAGGAAAGGAAGCTGAAGTTCTCCCCTTCCATCTAGAGGAGAGAGACAGAAGAGGTGCAAGGAGATTAAATGCCAGGGTCCTTATGCCCCACCCTCACCCCCAATCATAGGTACCCAGCATAGTAATGCTGAGGAAAAACCCATAGAAGAATGGAGGAGTTTGAAATGGTGAAGGGCGTGGATTAGTCACCTGGGCACAGACAGAGTGGGGCTCTAGGTCTGAAGGAGCAGCCTGGCTTCTGATTCAGAGACAGGCCACCATGGAACAAGAGTAGGGGTACAGTCTTGGCTGAGGGTGAGGCCTGATTGGTGAGCTCCAGGTGGCACTCCTGATCCCCACAGCCTGTGCATG
>NW_011888831.1:1432276-1435128 GCF_000151845.1 Pteropus vampyrus
GTAATGTGCCTTTTAACTTATTTTTGAGAGAGCATGTTCTATTCATTAGAAGTAAGTCACCATGGCCAGTCCACATTCAATGGGAAAGAATTTAGGTTACTTTTTGAAAGAAATATTGAAGAATTTATGGCCCTATTTTAAAACCACTATATAGATCGATTCTAGAGCCTATACTCTTCTGAGAGGCTATGTTTTTCACAGGAGAATATGCAAACTGTTTGCTTCCCCTGCCCTCCTCTGCCAACATATCTTGCTCCTCAGAAGGTCTTGTTTCTCTCACTGGGGGTGGTGAGTATCAGCACCAAGCTGACCAAGAAGGGAAAGTTTCAGTGGTGAGATGCCCCGTTGGAAGAATAAATAAGAGGCCAACATGAGAATGAAAGGTCAGGCACCAACTTTATTGTGGGGAGTGCATTTTTTCTTCTTCCTTTCTTGTGCTCCCCTTCTACTCCCCAGGGGATTGCATAACTCCACGCATATCAGAATACAATAGTGGCATTCAGCCACACATGCGTGATACATTAAGCTGAAGTATGTTTACATATTTTAGGTGCAGGTGCCCTACTACACTAATGTAACATTCTAAATCTGGGGTCCTATTCCTAGCTGTGAGCCTGGATCATGCCAGACCTGGGACCTGCCATGCCTGGGATCCATAGTGAGACTCTGTGAAGACTAGGCACTCGGTACCATAACCTTATTTCCTTTGGATCACCCTTTCCTGCTCTGGTCTCTAATGCTGTGTCCCAAGATCACAGAAGCCATGAAACCTGCTTCTGCATTTATTGTCAAACTGTTGTCATACTCTCACCATCTTTTTTGTAACATAATGATTTAGAGATCTGATCATACTTTGTGCATGTATTGCAGAAATGGCACAAAAGCTCACTCCAATCTCCTTGACCTTATGATGTTACAAATAAAAGTACAGAAGCTGTAAGAAATGCCTGAAATATTTCTTGAATCCTTACACCCAGTCTTCCACCCTTCATTCTGCCCACTACACAGATTCTAGGGTTCTCTTTCTAAAACTCAAATATTATCAAGTCACATTTTGCCCCAAAGCTTTTAATCACTCTCAATTTCCATAAGATAATTTCTGCTCTAGCTTTGAGACCATTTACAACTGGGCTCCTATCTGCCTCTCTCTTTCATCTCCTCCTCACTCTCCAGACAAACTAGACTATTTGCTATTCTTGAAATGTGCTTTGTCGTTTTAAGACTTTACTCCTTTGCATGTATTTTTCATTCTTCCTGGAACAAACTTCTCTCCTTTGAGTTGTCAAACTTCTTCAAAGTCTGGTTCAAATACCATCTTCTCATGAAGCAATTCCATGCCACCCATGCCTTTCACTGCATGTTAGCCAATAAAAGATATGCAGATGAAGGTGTCTTCCTGAATCAAGCAGCTACCTGCTGGCTTAACTGGGTTAACACTAATTAAAATCACAGGACAGCTAAATTTAATTTTTGACACTTGATAAATGCCAAACATCAGTGGATTTTTCATTAACAGACTGAATAGCAATGTCTTTAAGTCACTTATGAAGACACTTTCCTAATTTCTTTGAGGTGGTTAATCTTCTGTGCAGACATCGGAAGAGATTGAATTTCCTGCTTCTCTTGGCTCTTGTCATGTCAGTGGTATAAAATGATTTGAAAAGAAGTAATTGCCCTGGACAGTGATATCTGTTTAACCTTTATCAGGAAATGCATAAATAAGATGGTGCATATGTCATGGATGTGGGTGGTTTACTGACCCCTTCCTTGTTCTCTCGTAAGCAGATCCAATGGAAAGTGTTTGGTTTGCATGTTGGATTCCATTCCATGATTGGATTAGGGTCCCACCTAAGTTTCCACAGAGATGCATGTTGAATTGGTCTGGTCATATTTTTGCGATAATAAAGGGCTATCTTGTTGAATTCAACTTAGTCCCAAATGGCCCTATATTCATGACATCTAAGGCTGCAAAAAACATGTGAAAAGAAGTCCACAGGTAATAAGAAACAAAGAGACTTGAACATGCAAAATCCACCCCCGAGGCTGATTCTAGTTGTCTACCATCACCACATCTTTCCTGGATTTGTGCTTAGCCAGCAGATGCACATCACATCAGAGGCTTCATCTAAAGAAGTGGGAGAAGTAAGTGGAGATAGAGGGTGCACTTAGAGTGCACACACTGACAGAAAAGCAATCAAGGCTGCCCTGTTCAAAGCAAGCCACACAGGGACAGCACAGACCTGAGGGTAGCTTGGGGTTATGTTAACAAATGGTGGAGAAAACGCAGAACACTTCACCTCCCGTTTGGAACCTGTCACCTGGCAGAGAAGACTAGTATTCTCTGGTAAAAGGACAGAAAAGGTTCAGAGAAAATTGCAGACTGGGATGTTAGAGAAGTTTGGACAAGAGCCTAGTCAGTCTCTGGGTATTTTGCTGAAGGATAGGCAATTTAAAATCCTTCAGGCAGCAAAGGGTTAATCCATTGTTGATCTAAGGGAAGAGGGTCAGAGTACATGGAGCCTGTGGTTGTTAGCATCTTCATTCATCCATTCCACAAACTTCTTTTTGGTCTATCTGATCCCCAACCTTGGGGAGAGTGCTGATCTTGGAATGAGATGGTCTGGATTAAAATCTCTGCTGATCTATTGCTATCTGTGGGCAAGTCACAAAACCTCACTATTACAGTCAAAGACCTTTGGGTTGCAAGGAACTGAGACTCAGGTTAACTCAGGAAGATGGGTGAGTCAGTCAAGAAAACAGAATCACACTAGGTATTTCAAACAGAGAAATTAGTTACCTGGATATGGGAAGAATGAAAGAGCAAAGATGAGGCTACTAAATTGGCCTAGAGA
>NW_011888831.1:1435178-1437888 GCF_000151845.1 Pteropus vampyrus
GAGAGATGAAGATTATATCAGAAAGGGACTGAGTTATCCAGCAGAGACCATCAAACTGTCAGTGACCAAGATACTATTAACTGGAAAGTTGAATGTTTGTCCATTTCCTCCACTCCTACTCTTTGGTTAGCCAGAGGGTTGGTGAGGAAGATTAAGTCAGTTGCAAAGAGAAAAATAAGCTATGTTTTCTTGGTGCATTTGAGCAGAGTTGGGTGCACTTGAGCAGAGTTGGGTAAATTTGTGGCCCTAAGACATTGATTTAAAATTATATGAAATTATTTTAAATTTAGTTTAATTGCAGAAATCATACATTTATTTATTTTCGTGGTAAAAATTTTAACAATACAGTTAAGTGAAGTATTTTTGCCCCATCCATTTTCTATGTATTACATATATAAATGTACATTTTGAAAATTTATATATTCTATAGCCTTTGACTTTTTCATAAACAGGATAATACTATAAGTATAGTTTTAGAACTTGGTCTGTTTTACTTAGGAATACGTCAGTACATATATAGTCACCTCATTTTAAAAATTGAGGTGCGTTGTATCTTGAGCTGCATTGTATCTTAAAATGTGAACATCTGATGGTTTATTTAACTGTTTTCTTACTGGTAGACATTTACATCACTTCCATTTATTGTTTTTATAAATAATAACATAATAAACCTCTCATACATGCTTTTTTGTTCATAGATGAAAGTCTCCAGGATATACCTAGAAAGTCATTTGTTTTTAATTTTTATTTTTTAATTTTTTAGTCTCAGGTTGTAATTCTTGTAAAAATGGCTGTTATCACAGAAATGGTTGCTTCATGCCATCCCCACCTCCACTCGCAACTTGTCCAAGCAGGTATCAAAGTTATTTCTTCATGGTTTAGCAAACAAGGAGGAAGTAATAAAATCTACTGTAAATTGATTTCAGACAGAATCAGAAATGGAGAACTTCTGGTATTTGTTGTCTCTCACTTTGGTAGCAGGACAAGTAATATGATAACAAGGATACTAAAGAGGCAGGTACAGCAACCTTATTTTTTTTTAATTGTTGTTGACTCAAGTGGTTAAAGAAACCCACTTGGCAAAGGGCTCATAAGGAGGCTGGTGGAGGAAGGATGTCTTAGTCTATTTGGGCTAATATAACAACAAACAAACAAACAAACAAACCCCCATAGACTGGGTATCTTATAAACAGCAAATATTTATTTCTCACAGTTCTCGAGATTGGGAAGTCCAAGGTCAAGGTACTAGTATATTCAATGTCTGGTGAGAACCAAGTTCCTGGTTCCTAGACAGCTGTTTTTTTATTGTGTTCTCACATGGCAAACAGGGCCAGGGTACTCTCTTAAAGGTGTTAATCTCATTCATGAGCACTCCACCCGCTGACCTAATAACCTCCCAAAGGCCCCACCTCCTAATACCATTAGGTTGAAGATTAGGTTTAAATATTTAAATGAAGGTCAGAGTGGGCACATCCAGTCTATAGCAAAGGCTGGACTTTAGACTCTAGAAATATGATGTTCCTCAAGTTTATCTTTGAAAATGGCTTTCTGATTCTCTGGCACATCAACAAAGTCCTAAATAGTCATTCTGTTCCATTGCCTGAATGTGGAAATACCAGGTGTTTCCCTGCCCATATCAAGTAGCAAGAAGCCTATCTGAATGCTCCTATGGTGACTAAGCCACCTACTGTGCTCTCTACCTAAATTTCTTCAGCGAAGTTCAAGGGCAAACTTGTTCTTCTGCCTCAGCCACCTGGAGATGTTTGCTACTCACTTTGAATATCCCAGGCTCTCCCCAGAACCCTTTTTCTCAGAGTCTGTGATCTGCCTCTGTTTACGTTCATATCATTTGGATAAAATTGTTGACATAGCTTCTGCCATGTGCGTGGTGGGGTTTGTTTTTAAAGGGGTATATTCAAAGGGAATGGGGATGAATTCTGTTATATTCCCAGCTTTGGAGACAAAGTCCATACAGTGGAGAGCTCAAGTTACCATTTAAACTACGAATTTGTGATGTTTAATTTGCTACCCGGCGACATCTTCCATCCTCTTTTGCAAATTAAATTTTGTTCTTAGGATTTCAGTAATGTTAGTGCTTCTTGGTCACTCAGGAGGGTTGGAGTGAAGATGTTGGATGTGCCCACAACCCCATCCCATTGCTCATTGGAAGAGGCTCCCAAGAGGCCACAAGCAAAAGATAAAACCAAGAGATAAAATTCCAAATAGATGCTCCTCCCACCTACTTATGGAATATAAATTGTTACAATGATGACATAGAAATTAAAGCAGAAGAAACTTGGGAGGAGACTTGCATCCAAAACTCTTTCAAAGTTTGTTCCTTTGAGATGGTCTTGATATGTCATGTTGTCTCCTATATTGTCTTCTATGGTGGTGATGGTCCCTCTAAAGTTAACACAGATGCTGAGAACTGTTTCTATGTTTTCCCAGGACTCCAGGGAAGCCACAGTCAGCTTGGAGGCCAGATACAGACCCTGGTAACTGTGGAGCTTTTAATATTCATTCCATGCTTCCAAAGCAGCACTCATGTTTTTGAGGATAATCTCAGCATCAGTGGTTAGCTGCACTTAGTAATTATTTACTGTGCTCATAACTGGACAGTGTTTTTGACCATCAGCAATACTTAGCAGATGGCAGAGGGATGCTTTATAAATATTTCATCTCATATAATCCTATCAACCCTGCGATGTGT
>NW_011888831.1:1437938-1445269 GCF_000151845.1 Pteropus vampyrus
AAAGATGAGGCTACTAAATTGGCCTAGAGATTAGTAACTGCAGGAAGAAGTCACCTCCCCTCAGGCTGAAGAAACAAAAGAGAGGAGGAGGGGTTGCAAGAAGCTTGGAGAAGGGCTGCTGAGTGTCTGGTTCTCAAGACTGCTGAGGGGGCAGATTCACATGTTCGCTCAGCCCCATTGTCATCAATAGGCTCATCCCCTATCATGGTTCTGACTGGGAATAATTTCATATAGTATGAAGAATAATAGAGAAATGGGATGGAGGGTTATGGAGTTAGAGTAGGGCTAGAGGTGGGAGCTTTTGTGGCAGATTTTGGAAAGGATTGCTGAATTTGGATCACTCGTGAGATGACAATAGCCTCAAGAAGAGCAAGAACATAGCAGGGTGATGGGAATTAGATGATCTTTGTAATAATTTACATATTTGAGTAATAACCCAGGCTCTATGATAGGTGATCACACATTTAGCAGCATAAAACAACATGCATTTATTATCTCACAGTTTCCACGGGTTGGAAGTCTGAGCATGGCCTCCCTGGGTTATCTGTTAGGGTCTCATATGATGTTGATCAAGGTGTCAGCTGGGCTTGCAGGCCGGAGTCCACTTCCAAATTCATGTAGTTGTTGACATAATTTATTTCCTTACATTTGTGGAACTCATGGTGCTTACTTCTTCAAGGCCAGCGAGAGTTAGCATCTCTGGCTTTTTGACTGTATTTTAAAGGGCTTGCCAAATTATGTCAAGACTGCCCCTGATGATATCCCTTCGTGACTGTCTCAACCAACAGCATAGGGCAGAAGTGATGCTATGTGATTTTCGAGGCTAAGTCATAAAAATGCCATGCACTCCCTCCTTGTTTTCTTGCAACACTCACTCTTTGCCATGAGGAAGCCCAGTCAGTTCATGCTAAGGCCCACAGGGACAGCAACTGAGGCCCCAGGCCCATAGCCTAAGCTACACTCCTAGTCATCAGCCCAAACCACCAGCCAGCCATGTGAGTGAGCCGTTTTGAAACTGAATTCTCCACCTTCATCCACATGGAGCCGAGATGAGCTGTCCCCACTGAGCCCTGCCCTAATCGCAGATTCATGAGCTTAACTGTTATTGTTTTAAGCCTTTAAGATTTGAGGTAGTTTCAAAAGCTGTAGTAGATAACTGATACAAACAGGTTAAATCATTTGCTCAAGATCACAAAGCTAGTCATTTCTGGAGCTGGAACTCAGGCCCATGTTTTTCTGGCCCTAAATCTGTGCCCTTACCAATATGCCCAATTATAAAATGCTCATTTCAATGCCTGAATCATAATAAATGTTCAAGAAAATATTTCCTTTCCTCTCTCCTTTCTTCCCTTGAGGCTCATTGGAGGACACAATTCTGTGACCCAGTCAGTGAAGCCAGGATGACCACATTCCAGATGAGATGCTCCCTCCTGCAAAACTCACCTGCATCTTTTTTAGCTTGGGGAGCGGATAATCCCAACTCATACAATGCTGCTTCTTTATCTCAACATTATTGAACTGGGAAAGCATTCTCCAAGATGAGATTTGTCTCCAGCTGCTCTCTGAAAGGCTGCCGGGCCTTCACAGTAGCATTTGCAGAAAAGTTGAATTCCAGGCACTGCTGGTGGGTTTGGAGCAGTGGGATGCTCCCAAGAGGCCTCAAATTGCTCTTTAGTCTACATAGGAATTCCAAGCAAAGGATTTTCCTCCACCTTTTCCTACAGGGTTCACTGAGCTAAGATAACATTTAACAACAGCAAAAGAGAACGGATGGGGTTAGAGGCCTGAACTGATGCTCATGAGCAGGTATGAACCACTAGAGGTGTTCAGAGCATCTCATTCTGAGCCCAAACACTCTGGACCTTTCTCTGGTGCCTTGACTTTTTGCTTTTAAGGGCTTGGCTAGGACCATGTGCTGAGTGGACGTATTGGATGGACACAGGAGGCAGACGTGCTTCCCCTGGCCACTTCATTTGCAGCAGCTACAAGCCAGCCAGCCCTTACCAGGTTGCCTCCCTAAGCTTCTGCATATGACTTTAGCCTGAGCAACCTGGATGCAAGGCATTAATGTACTCAGTTGTAATTATCTGTCACACTTATCTGTCCATGTGTCCACCCATCTATTTATTTATCCATCTAGTTATTGAAGACAACATGGCAGTGTAGTGTAGGTTATGGGCTCTGAATTATATTGTCTGGGTGAAGTCAAGAGCCTTCACCACTTACTAGCTAATCATCTTCACCTGTCTATGCCTCAGGTCTTCATTTGTAAAACGAGAAAATGCAGCACTAATACCTGCCTTGCAGGGTCCTTATGAGACTCTAATGGCTGAATATCTAACACACATACCCTGGCGCCTGGTAAGAGCTCTGCACATCACAGTTTTGTTACTGTTTGTTGTTGGTTGTTGTTAGTGTGTGTTGGGGGAAGCATAGCAGATGGTCTTCATGAGTTTTAAGCAAAGGTGCTAAGAAAACACACATTTACTTTTTTATTTCCAGGGGCTCAAGTTCCCCAGGGAAACAAGATGCTTCCTTTACTGCTGTTTCAATATTGGTTAAGGACGTATTATGTGCCCAATTCTTCTGCTTGTAAATGTTATATCATTTATTTAATCTCCCCAAATTTCTTTGGGCTATGCTGTGGATAGTCTCATTCCATAGAGGAAGAATCTCAGGTTCAGAGAGAGGAGTTAATTTTCCAAGTTTGTATGGCTGAAAGTGGGGGCGGAGGGGGAAGGTCATGTTCTGTTCTGCCCACATCCATGCCATTTCAGCCCCCCTTCAGAAGTGACCTCAGAACCAACTGGGAGACCACAGAGCCAGCTCAAGCCCGAGGACATCTCACAAGGCCCTGATCGGGATTCAGCTAGCTTTGAAAACTGCTTCAAAGCCACAGCTGAGCCACATGCTCTCCAGGATGCCTTTCAAACAAGGACCTTCTTCTTATGACTCTAATGGGCAGGGCTGAGGAAAACCACTGGCTTGATTAGTTTCCAAGAACACACTTTATGCCATTTCCTCTCCTTATTTGAACTATCAAAAGGAACTTTCACGTTTGAATAGCAGCTTCAACTTTCTGCCTTATTCTATAAGAAAGAAAAGCATTCAGTCAGAAATGGGGTGAATTTTTGAAATGAGTTTTTGATAACTGATGGCTTCCTTTGGTGGTGAGAGTATATTTGATGTCCAGGAGCTAAGAGAGTTGTGTCAGATTCCCTGATAGGGAACTAGCCCTTGTCTTTCGTTGTATTTTATTTTATTTTATTTATTTTATTTTATTTTTTGATTTTTGGTTTTTTGTTTTGTTTTGTTTTGTTTTTGAGGGAGGTGAGGGTGCAGGGCAAGGACAGTTTCTGCTTCCTGAGTGGAGATCATGATGGCAGCTTTGGGTCAGGATGGGTAGGGCCTTTGGGCATATATAGAAGAACCAGTTTCTGAACCTTCTGCCCTTCATAGGTGACCTTGTCAAGGTGAGAGTCTCTTAACTTGGCTCTAGGATTGGCAGGAACACCTCATCCAAGGTGAGTCTGGAAAGCTTCCAGCTGGAAAGGCAGAAAGCAGGTCTCTTTTGTTTACTCTGCCACGATAAGGTTGCCCCTGGTGGAGTCAGAGAGAAAAAGGTCACCGACATGTCTGACTTCACAAAGCAGAGCCAAGTTTAAAGATGTAAAGCAGGGGTTAGCAAACATTTTCTATAAAGGCCCAGAGAGTTAGCAGTTCCAGCTTTGCTGGTCAGAAGGCATCTTTTGCAGCTGCTTAGCTCTGCCATCGCAGCATGAAAGTAGATGCAGATAATACGAAAATGAATGAGTGTGGCTGTGTTCCAATAAAACTTCATTGGACCCTTTATGAAAGCCAAAATTTTAGTTTTATATAATTTTCACATGCCATATTATTCTTCTTTTGATTTTTTCCCAATTCTTTAAAGATGTAAAAGCTATTTTTGTGGGTCATACAAAAGCAGGTGGTGTGCTGGGTTTGACCCACAGATGGTAGCTGCTGACCCCTGATCTAAATGATAAAGGGAATTCCTATGTCTAGGGTTGGAAGGTGTCAACAGACTGTGGCCAGAGCACCATTCACAGGGGGAGGAGCAGAAGAAAGGCTCAGGTCAGGGTGGCAGTGCAGGGCAAGTGTGGATCACCTCTGAGAAAGGGAGAGAGAGAGAAAGGGAGATTGATTCTGGTACAACCTGTTTTATGAAATGAGATATGATTCTGCTCAAAAACATTTTCTGGTGTCCCTTGGATAGGAAATCTAGGAAATCTCTAGATGCTGGGAATGGGAAATTTTTTAAACCAAAAGATAACCCAGGTGCCAGGTGTCTAAGAGCCCCCAGTCTCTCATCTTTATGTGATTCTTTAAGGTGTGAAGGACCAACTCCTAGACATCCTGCTGTATGCTGGAAATCTTAGGACCCCTTTCCAAATCCCCAGAGGTTCCTGAAGGGCTTATGTGTCTCTTCCTTTATGGCTTGACTCTCTTAGCTATCACCTTCCTCCTATACCTCATTAATTCACATGAGGGACACAGCTCCCCTTCCTGCATTTCTCCAAATGCCATTCACCAGGAAGAGTTCTATGTGGCAAGATTGGCTGAAAATTTAGGCTTAAATATCCTTTGGCTATCCTTGCCTCTAGGACTTTTTCATGATCCTGATCCTTCTATATACTCCTTCATCACCCAGTCCCTGCCCCACCCCCACCCTGAAGTTATAATGTTCTATAGGGTGGCAGACATCCTGTAATAAATGTCAGGAGTATGGGTGAGCCAACTGCGGTGGGAGCCCATGGGAGAGAACTGATGATCCTACTAAGTGAGAGTCCGGAAGGCTTCCCAGAGGCAGGCACAGGAGAGGGCTGTGGACATCTGAGAAGGCATTTTTTTTTTAGCAGAGAAGGGTAAGGGAGGGGCATTTGTGGCAGAGGAGTGAACTTGAGTTAAGGCTGGTAAGACCCAAGGAAGGAGTTTGTCCTCAAGGTTGGATTTTGTCGGTCTATTGATTAAACTCATATTTTCTTTTCTTTCCAAAGATAAATGCTATAATTAGGTTTCTAATCTTTGTTTCCTTGGGCCACTGTAGTATTTGGAATCAATGTTCTTTAAACATTAATTTCCTTGAAGTCCCAGAAACAACAAAAAATTAAAATATCTTATTTAACTGGATTTGTAAATTAATGGTAAATGTTTGCTGACTAAACCATTCGAGTTGAACATCCATAAATGTTCCTGTAGTTACTTGCAAAACAACTCTTTAGATATATTCTCAAAAGGAATGTCAAAAAACAGTGTTCCCTTGTAGATATCTGTGGTAATCTCCTGGCATTCATTTCTCTCTTTCTAGAAGTCACAATTTCTGTTTGAGGGTTCATGTGGTTCTGGAGAAACTGACCATCCCTAACTCTAGTTCAGGCACTTGACAGGTCTAAGATAAGCAATGCATTCCTTCCCTCTGCTCACATTTCAGGAGTGAGCACCTGAGAGGAGTCTCCCCAATTAGAGCAAAACTCAGTCTTCCTTCTGCGCAGGTTGAGACAGCAGCATTCTCTCTTCTTCTAAAAGGGGCACTGTAGACAGATGCTCTTCCACTTAGTTTGCTGCAGCCCTGAGGGAAGCCAGCTTGAGGATGAAACTGAGCCAAGGAAACAGTAGAGCAAACGGCATCAGGACCCTGATGTTGCTGCCACAAACCACTGGATTGAACTGTGCCGTAAGCCTACATATCTCTGGACTTTTTGTTTTGATGAGACAATAAATTCCCTTTATTGTGTAAGTCAAGTCAAATTAGCTTTTCCATTCTGAGCTGAGACAGTTCTCAAGACTGAACTGGATTTATGTCCACCCTTTTGTAGAGACTTGTGAGTACCTGACCTCAGCACTTAAGGACTCAGCTGATGGTGCCTATAGTATTTCAATCTTGGGTTACATTAGTAACAATCTAGATCCATTAAAATATATTTAGTATTTGTACAAAAATAGAGATTGGCAGTACAGAAGAGAAGCAAAAGCATGGGGAAAGTTTCTCTTCTGCAATGATGAGAATTCAGAAGAAAAGCAGCTGCAGTGTTTTTATTGAGAGTAGGAATTAGAGCCAAACACACAACTTTCCCGCTGGGCTGTGCCAGGCAAGGGCTGAGAGGGAGCACATGGAGCTGGCTTCATAAACCTTAGATGGGTTAATGAGGGACATAGGTTTCAGGAAACCGACTCTTTAAGAGCCTAAAGAAGGCAGCAATTCTTTCTCTTTTTCTGATTCTAAAAATCAGAAATTTTAGAAAAGCATACACAAAAAAAGCAGCAAACATCCAAATTGCCCAACTTGAGTGTTATTTTTTAAAAATCTACATACTTACATAATTTTATGTCATAGGCACGTTACCTTCCTCAAAATGTCTTTCGGTAGCTGCATAACATTTCACCATAGAGACAGTTCTATACACACCATTTTTCTTTTGTTGAACATTTAAGCAATTTGTCTGTTGTTGTTTTCTATTCTAAATCACGTTGCGATGAACTTCTTTGAATGAAGTCTTTGTCCATATCTCTGATAAGACTGTTAGGTTAGATTCCCAGAAGAACAATTACCAGGTCAAAAGATTTGAATATTTTTGAAGTTATTAATACATTTGCCAAATTGCTCCCACTAGCCATGCATGAATGCTTGTAATGGCAAAAATTCAAAGTGTATCTCTTATGTGGTCAGAGGTGGGTGAACAAGTCAAAATCAGTTAGATTCAAGCACTGAGTCATTGATTGAGCATCAACTCTGCAGATGCTGTGATGCAGGTCACCAAGCAGTCTCATCCAGCAGGCTGGGGTAGCAGATAGGCCACATGCAGAATATCTACAGGGGAGAAGGACTCACTCTCAGAACAAAGTTTAACACGGCCCAGGCAATCCAAGCCTCTTTACATTCCCTAGTACTCTTTCTTTTCATTCTACCTCACCCCTTGGTCCTTCCCTAAGTCCACCTAAGTCCTTTGGACTTGCCAACAATGCTCATTTATGTGGTTGTGGCCCCCAGTAATAAAGTCCAGTGAAAACTATAGTCAACCAGACCAGACAGTGAGGCTTTATGGAGTTTGGGAAGGATGTGCCACAAAGGATGATATTGTTAGAAAGAAGAGTGCTTGTAAATGGGGTAACTAGAGCTGACACCCCCAGGGATTTAGGGACCTGGTTCATCTCCCTCCAACCCTGGCCAAGTCACTGTATTATAGCGGGCAGAGGCTTACTTACTCACCTTACCTCTTCTGTAATCCTTCCTGACATTGCTGCTTGGTAGGAAATTCCCAGAATCAGTTACTGGGAAGAGGGAATGGGTGGCC
>NW_011888831.1:1446689-1451129 GCF_000151845.1 Pteropus vampyrus
TTTTATGGAGAGGCTGTTGCTCAACATCTTATTAATTTGAGTAAATATTAACAAACAGTTTCTGCAGCTCCCCCACTACTCACTGTCTTCCCCATTCCCCACCCTAAGCCCCTATAGGACATTCTGGGTGTGGGAGTGTCTTTTTTCCTTCACTGCATGGTATTGGACCTAAGTTTTATAAAGTTTCTTCTCAAGAAGAAAGGCTTTGTGATTTCAAGGCTGTTTTCCTCCCTCCACCATCTGTCAGTCAGAGTGCCCTGGGACTCATGTAGAAATGCAAGGAAATGCTTTTCTATTATTTATGTCTATTTCCACACCCAGCACTTTTCCCTCTCAGTTGGCAGCCTCCTTCTCTCTAGTTTGCCCTAGATGAAAGGCACCTATGGGTAGCCCGTGGCCAACTGGGCAGGTTAGCATGTAGGAGATGGGGATGGGGAAGTCCCCAAAGGCTCCACTGAGTCCATGCTACTGGCTAAGGCAACAGTGATTCTGTGTATGAAATCATGGAGCCTGGCAGCAGAGGAGGGAAGCAGAGAAGGTGAGAGCTGGCCTTATCACATTCTCAGCAGAATTCGCATGATGGGGTTGTACCTTATTCAACCCATCCTGAGTTATAACGAGAAGAGGCAGGGGATCTCAAGAGCCTTTCAGCTGGAAGTTGGTGGTAGCCTGGAGCTCTTGATGCTCATAGTCTGGCTATCTATTGTTGCAGAGCAAAATATCCAAAACACAGTGACTTAAGACAACAACCAATTTATTCTGTCTCATGATCCTATGGGTCAGGAATTAGGGCAGGGCTTAGCTGGGAGAGTCTTCAGCTCCACATAGGTTAGATTGGTATAGCCAAGAAGCTTCATTCCCATGTCTGACTCTTTACTAGGGATGGCTGGATTGACTGAAAATTGATATCAACTAGGTGTTTTGTCACCAAAAAAAAATTCACTTGGAAAAAAGAAAAGATTGCATGCAAACATGGCAAGCCTTGTGTGCACTCTGGCCTGTGTACAAGACAGAGGGGTATTTATAGAAGGGAAAAGGAAGTTAATAGAAGGGGAAGTTAGAACCATAGAACTTTATTATAAAGTTCTACTTATTATAGAGGTCTCCTTTAGGGTTCTCGTGATTGCATAGAGTGGGAGAACTCCTTTCATAAGTCCTAGCTCCTCCCATAGACCCTCCTGATTGATTGTGTTTGCTTAAAGTTTCAATTTGTCTTTATTCGCTGGAAAGCTTGACTCAGCTGGGTGGGTGAGATGACCTTCACGTGGCCTCTTCAGCATGGTGGTTAGAGTAGTTGGATTTCTTACATGGTGACTCAGAGAGAAAGCCCAAGAGGACCTTCTCCAGGCAGACCTGCAAGACTTCTGACCTAGTCTTGTAGCCCTAGGACATCACTTCCATCTTATTTTGTTGGTCAGCAGATCACTAAGGCCAGCCAAAATTTAAGAAGAAGGGAATTAAACTCCACTTTCCGTGGGAGGAGCAACAAAGATATTGTAACCATTTTAAATCTTCCCCAGCACACAATTTTGCTCTGGGGCTCACCAGATCTAGCAGAGGCAACTAGGTGGTGATAGAAAGAGTTTTATAGTCTAATGGCCTGGGTTTCAGTTTGGCCATTTACTCAGAATTTGGCTAAGGTCTGATTTCATTCACAGATCCTCAGTTTCCTTTTCTACACAATAAAAGCAATAGCTCCCACCTTACAGGACTTTTGGGAGGATTAGTAAAATCATATATAAAAAGCCCAAGCCAGGGCCTGCCATCCAGAAGTTACACTATCTACGGAGCTCTTGCTATAAAGATGACTGTTCAAAAAGAAAAATAATGTATAAAGATTCAATGAGATTGTGTGTGTTTATCAATATGTAGTCTCAGTCTCATCTGTGGGTCATGAAAAATTTTACTGACATTATAAAAATAGAATAGAAAAGGAAAAAACAGAATCAAAAACATCAAGTTGCATCAGGTGTAATAGAGGCTAATATAGTTTTTCAAAACTTGTTTCAGTTATATACACACACACACACACACACACACACACACACACACACACACACATATATATATATTTGTGTATATTGGATCATGGTATGAAATGTATTGTTTCATTTAAAAAATATTTTTTTTTACCGAGGTTCATGATCAAATTATTTGAAAGCTTCTGAGAGAATGAATGTGAAGGGCTTTTGCCGCCTGCAGTACACCGTCATTTGAAAGCACAATCATTATTATGTTGGGTGTAGCTGGGAACCCAGGGCTGGTACAGATGAGGAGCAGCTTAGTAAATATGTAAAGTTCACCAGAATCCTGGCCTTAAGAATCTGACTGTCAAAATCAACAAAGTAAAAGTGGCTGACAAGACCAGCATTTATTCCGGAGTCAGTTCTGAATATTACAAGTAGCCTTGCAAACTGGATGGGCAGGAAGCAGCATCACAAAATTTCTCCCATCCTCTCTGTTCTTATTCCCTGAGTGTCTTCAGGGTAATGAGTAGTCTTTGTCTCTCTGGACATGAAAATAAGTACAAAGGAGAAGGAGCTGAATTGGATATAGATTTGAGGGAAAGACCATTGAAGTGGACATGAGCTATCCTGTTAGGTAAGGACTCAGCCCATTTCTTGAGAACTCTTCCTCCTTGATTCAGTCATGGGGTTTACATAGGAGCTGCCTTAGGTGACTCCCCTCCTCATGTTGGTTGACCTGCAATGGCCAATTAGAGCTCTTTTTTGTTTTGTTTTGTTTTTTTCCAGTTTGGGGCCAGAGAAAATTCACATCAACTCCACTCCCTTGGTGGAAGCCCTGAGAGGTAAAACCTGAGAGCTGTGAGTGTCCAAATTTCCCTGTTGGAGGAAGCCTGTCTACAGGGAGAGAGACTCAAGCCAGCATGCAGAGGGCAGCATGGAGAGAAAGCAGAGGCATCAGGGTTGTCTTTGATTTCCCTGGTGTACTTTCTCATGAAGCCCAGCTGTATCTTCACCTTGTTTGCGACCGGCTGTTCGACCTCATAGTCCATGAGCCAATACATCCCTTTTGTCTATGCTTGTTTGAGATGGGTTTCTATCCTTTGCATCCAAGGGTCTTTCCTATATGACCTTAAAAAAAAATGCAGTTTGGTGGGACTGGAAGGGATGACTATGAACACAGTCATTTTTCCTAGGCCTGCATTAGAGAGAGCAGAGGCTTCCATCCCCTCCATCTCTCTTTCTGCCCAGGCATCTGCAGAGTGCACAGCCCCAGAACCAGGTGCAGCATCACGAAGAGAAACACCAGCCAACACACACATGGGCTTTGCCAGCTAACATACTTCCTCCAGAGAGGAATCAAGGGCAGCCAGCCCTACCCCGCTTGTGGGTCCTCCAGCTCCCTCCATAGTTAAATGCCATGATCTCTACTGTGCCAGGAGCTGCTACATCAGGAGCCTTGGATTAAATGATTTGTCTCCTTCCAACATAGCTGCTCTCTAGATCCTGTCTGACAAATGTGGTTCATTAGGGCTGACAAAGATGAATGTCCTTGTTTATGGAAGTCGGCTAAGTGCTGTTCTCAGGGAGCCAATGAACTTGGATCTGAAGTAAGGTGTACATCGGGTTGGCTCTCTAACACTCCCTCTCAGCCACAGTCTATGGTGGCGACACCGAGGCCAAGTACATGCCACTTGCCAAGGGTAGATCCCACGAGAATTCCACAGTTGGAGAATAATAAAATTTGGCAGCTGATAGCAGCTTCTGTCATTACTGTCTGAGAGTTAGCTTAGTTTTTCAAGGTGGCTGCCCTATGAAGCACCTGCAGGACACCATCAAGCAACAGACACACATCTGAGCCACTAATATCTATAAGCAACTCTTACAAGCCGGGTAAGGGCAAGGTTGAGAACTCTGTGGCTGTCTTTGTCAGCTTGGGCTGATATGACAAAATTGCCATAGACTGGATGGCTTAAACAACAAATATTTATTTTTCACAGTCTTTAGGCTAGGAAGTCCAGGATCAAGGTGCTGGTAGGTCTGGTGTCAAGTGAGGACTCTCTTCCTGGTTTTCAGATGACCATCTTCTCGTGTCTTCACATGGTGGAGAAAGTGCAATTTCTAGTATTTCTCACTAATCCCATCCTGGGGCTCCACCCTCTTGACCTCATCTAAACCTAATCTCCTAATACCAACCTGGGTGCACTTCATGAGCAAGTATACCCGGGAACTCAAACACTACCCTGATGCCTCTGCTTTCTTTCCATGCTGCCCTCTTAGGGTTAGCATTTAACATATGAATTTTGGGGGAACACAAACATGCAGTTTATAACAGGGGCATTGGCTGTCTAGAGAGGAAAAGACTCGGAAACATAATCTGGACACATAGCTAGCATACTTCTGCAACTCCTATGAGAACCTGAACCATTGCTAGCAGCTGGCTTCCTTCTTGTCCTTCTGACCATTTATTTCAAGT
>NW_011888831.1:1451709-1461214 GCF_000151845.1 Pteropus vampyrus
GCCCAGTCGTCAGGGTCATCAGAGCACCTGTGATATGAATGACAATTAGGTGCCTTTTGTGGGAGGACAGAGGAGGAAAAAGAGCCTTTCTCTAGCAGGCATCAGGCCAGCCTTTGGGGCTGCATATCAGCTTCCGCCCACCCTTTGGCCTGGTGTCCTTGAGCAGGGCAGGACCAGCCAGAACCATTGTGGTGGCTTGCAGCCCTGCAGGTCTGGAGGAAACAGCAGAGGTTTAGGAATGAGACGGCAATGATGGCAATGGAGAGAATGGCACATTTAAGAAATAATACCATGGGGAAGTGGGCCTGGGTGGCCTTGAGGGTTTCGTTGTCTATAAGACTGGGATTCTGACCTCCCCCTGTTCCCTCTCGCTCTTAAACCTTGCTGTGCTTGTTCAGGGCTGAGCTAACATGGTAGAGGTGGAGTTGGGGTGCCGGCTTAGGGATGGGGTCTGGTGCCTGAGCCATAGAGGAGAGGGAGAGGCCTCAAAAATAGAACCTGTCTCCTTTTGCTCCAAAGAAGGAAGAGGAAGAGGTTAAGGAGCAAACTGAGCCCCCTCCTTGCTTCAGGTCCCCAGAGTGTTAGCCTCAACTGAGGGAGGAGAAATTTGGAATCTGATATAAAATGTGACTTTTAAACCTGACAGACTTTCAGATACAGAAAGTGATCAGCCAGTCATGGGCTCTGTTATAAGGGGAGGGACAGTTAAGGTAACACAGCTGGCCAGTGGCTGGAGAGCATGCCTGTCTGTTTGTTTTCCATTCAGGTGCGCTGTGCAATAAATCTGAGTGGCCCCAGCTCTGTGCTTCACTCCCTCTGGTTTAACCCCAAGCCCAGCACATCCTGCCCTCTGTTTTTTTTTCTCCTGTGTAGTGAGCTCATTTTGAGGGAATTCTGCCCCCTTCTAAAGTCCTCCCCACTCCAAACAGGCAGCCTGCAGCTGTCCAGTGAGTTTGCCCGGACCAGGGTCAATTTCATTCAGGGAGGAGAAAAAGTCCTCCTTCTGCCTCTAGTCAGAGCCATGTTCTCCCACCCAGCTTTACAAGTAAGCCTTGAACTTTGGGCATTAGAGCTGAGACTGTTTTAATGATGCTTTTTTTGATTTCTCAAATTGCTCAGAAGCCATATTTGGTATGGTGTGACGTAGGTAATTTATTAGGCTTCCTGGGCCTTCAAACACAGGCCTGTAAAACTTTCTACACTCCTCCCCTCTCCATTTTCTACAGTAGGAACTCTAAGGCTGCCCTGTGGTTTCCATATAATCCGAACACAGTGCTTGGCCCATGTGAAGTCTATCTTGATGCACGGACTCTTCTTCCAGATTGCTCAGGCTGGCCTGTGGGTCAAAGTCAGTGTGGGGGACTCAAGCAGCTGACCAGAGACGTCTGACATGGAGAGACTCAGGGGATGCCTCTCAGCCAGAATCCATGGGTACTGCAGGGGTAGAACACCACCAAAAGCACACGCCGACCCCAAAGCCTTAGGGCAACAATGGCAGTGGCAGCTGACATGTTCCTTGAACAGGACAAAGCACTCTATGTACATTTTCTCACAATGAGGATTATTGCCCTCATTAGGAAACTGACACCCCAAAAGATAAACTTGTTCAAGTTAAGCAGCTGGTAAGTAGAGGAGCTGGGGTGTGAAACCCTGGCTGCCTGGCTCCTGAGCACAGCCAGTGGGGACAGGGACACAGAAAGCAGTCAGGGGCAAGAAAGCACCAGTGTTCACTCTTCACCGTCAGTGCTGGGGTATGTACAGTCAAGCTGGTCCCAGGACTAGGGAAGTTGCCTGATGCGCTGCCAAGTTTGAGAAAGTAAATTACTAATCAAAGATTTCAGAAGCATTCTCAGCCCCACCAGTGGACACTCCTCAATTCTCACTTCCTGTACATAAATCTTCCTCCCTCCTCATCCTACACTGGAGGTTTTCTTTCTTGTTGCTCTAATTTTTTTTTTTTTTTTGCTTCTGTTTAAAATTAATTCTACAACACTGAATAACCTTCCCCCACAAGGTTGGAGTTAATCAGGCTGAATTTATTAAGATCTTTACAATTAAATGAGCTCATACCTGGAGGAGGAAAGTTACCTTATTATCCCATTTTAAGAGCTTGAATAATTTTAGCCCCTAACTTACTGTCGACTCCCAATGACTTCCTTTACAGTTGCCAATGACGTTAGAGGGCACTGGACCACGGTCTCCTCCGTGTTTCCCATCCTTGATGTGAGGAGAAGCATGCTCAGACCAGTGAGTCACTGAGGAGGGGAAAGCACGATGACAGGGTATGTATGCAGTTCAGCATGGAGTGGGCCTGTTTTAGTTTTATAGGCAGAACCTGGGCTCAAGAAGGCACATTATGAATGGATGATTTCCTCCTAAGAATTCATCATCTGGGGTTACTGTCACTCTGTCCCCTCCTGCCACCCCTCTCACAGTAGGAACCACTTGCTTGCTACCTACCAGATTAGACAGACCCCAATTGGAGGGTGGGGCTTTCAGTATCTCTGAGGAGGGGGTTCAGCCCAGATATGGCCCTGCTACTGGTACCATCTTGACCTAAATGCCCTGTGCTGTTCCCGAGTGTCCAACCTTAATGATCCACCTCATACTCTGGAATACTACTAAGGTCTGGGATTTCCCTGCTTTGGTCTTGCCAGCCTTGCTCACAACCCCCAGGGGATAGGCTGATTGTCCCTGATGAGGCTGACACCTGTTTGGACTTCTGAGTATCACTCTCACTCAGCTGCCTCATGAATAGGCTCTGCTTGCTTGTTGGATTCACAACTCTTTGTGATTGATGCCCATTATAGGTCAAAGTATGTTCTCCAAAAAGATATGTTCAAGCTCTAACTCCCAGTGTCTATGGATATGTCCTTATTTGGAAATAAAGTCTTTGAAGAGGTAATCAAATTAAGATGAGGTCCTATATGACCAATATGACCAGCACCATTATGAGAAGAGACACAGAGAGTGATACATGGGGAGAATGCCATGTGATGATGAAGGCAGGGATTGGAGTGATGCCTCTAGAAGTCAAGACATGCCAAGGATTGCTGGCAACACCAGGAGATAATAGAAAGGCATGGAACAGATTTTCCCTCAGAGCTCTCCAGAAGGAACCAACCCTTCCAGCACCTTGACTTTGTTTCTCTCAGCTCCAGAACTGTGCAAGAATAAATTTTTATTGTTTATGACCACCTAGGAAATGAATACAGGACCAAGGTGCCCACCATTCCTCCTAATAAGCTTCTGATTTCTACCATCTATACTCTTGAGTCACCATGTTCTGCCATATTTGAATTCCTTCCTGTTGTTTTTGCTGGCTTATCCTTTTTCCTTACCATTTTTGATTACCAGCCCCATCTCAGGGGGCTTCTTTGATTCTAGGTGCTGAACCCCCATAGTTAACCCCCAGTTAGCACTGTCCTGTCCTAAAGTGACATATGCAGGAGGTAAAACCTTAAATTCTTATCACTGGGGTGCCCCATTGCCCCTGTGCACAGATTTTGTCTGCTAGCCAGTGTTCAAAGCAATCATCCCAAACCCTCAAACCCTCTTCCCATTGTTGGCCCACAGTTTGACCTTCATTAACCCCCTTAAGCCATAGGCAAGATAAAAAAGCACAATTTAGGCAGATTGCTCAGAGAAATGCTTGGATCCCAGGCAAGCTTAAGCCAAACACCATGAAAGTTAGCTTTTTCCATGTCTCCATTCAAGGTTTCATCCAGGTTGCAGTACTGAAGAGCAGACAAGCAAAACAATGCAGCTGTGTAGCCACATGCTCTACAACCTACACTGACTTCAACTAAAGTCAGGGCAGACATAATCTGTACACCCAGGAACCCTCCCTTAACTACTTGAGATCAATTAACCATTGCATGTAACTCATATTCTTTTCCTTCATAACCTCATTATTTATCTGGGGCACAACTCCACTTTTCCTGCTGCAGTTACTCACTAGATCTTTCTCTCAAATGGAGCCAGCTAGACAACATTTACTGTTAATTTCATATGTACATTTCTTTTCTCCCTTTATTAAAATGTTATTATCCCGGGAAGTGGCCTCATGGACAAGGCGATCAGGAAGTGACAGAAAAACAGTGCAGCCCTTTGTGAAATCTTAACCCTACTTATTCAAATATTGTGCTCTCAATTCGCCTCATGTTTTTGGTTATAAGAATATAGGTATTCTATAATTTTTACCTCTTGATTTTATCTGTTTCTTTATGAGGTTTTAGAGCTCTGTCCATGTGACTAAGAATTCATTGATTTTGTAGACTTTATGTCTGCTAACTACTCCTGGTAACTTTCCCACTGGTCAATTCTATCCACTGACCTCAGCCATTTTGCCCTGACACTTGGCTCTGTCTCCTGATTGCAATCTCATTCATATTCCTTTTGAATTTACAGTTTTCAAAATCTGTGCTTTCTCCTTTCACATTATGGACCTCAGAAATACATACATATGCACCTACTGGGCTCTATCTGGGCTCTCCCTGCTGGCTTTCTCCTTGTGCAGACCAGCTCCCAGGAAAGTCCCTTTTAGGTCAACTGCAGTCCTGGCCCAGGAGGTAGTGGGTGAAATGTGAACAATGGATAGGTATAGTTCAAGCAGGGTCTTGAAAGAAGAATGGAATTTTCATCAACAGAGGTAAATAGATGGGAATTTCAGACAAACAGAATAGCCTATGAAAATGGGCCAAATTTCAGATTTTAAAGTTCATTAGAGCAAATTTCGAAATATGGTCTGGAGCTTTTGGGAATCTCTTAGAGCAGTTCAGGGGATCCATAAGGTCAAAACAAATTTTATAATAACATTAATATTCTATATGCCTTTTCCACTGTCAGATATTTGCACCGATGTTGCCAAAGCAATGATGGGTAAAATTGCTTAGCATGAATTAAAGCAATGGCACCAAACTGTACTAGTAGTCATTTTCTTCACCACCAAGCACATGTAGAAAAAAAAGCATGAATGTCATTTATGAATGTCTTTAATAAAGCAGTACACATTAATTTTATTAGCCTTTAACTCTTGAGTGTACATCTCTTTAATACTCTGTGTGGTGAAATGGGAAGGGCACATAAAACACTTCTGCTGTGTATCCAAGTACAACCATTGTCTACAGAAAAAAATTTTGTGCAACTGTTTGAGTTGCAAGCTGAACTAGCTTATTTGCTTATGGAACACAATTTTCCTTGAAAGAATAACTGATAGTCAAGTTACGGCTATTCAGATTTCGGTATTTTTTCAGATATTTATTGAACACGAATAAAATAAACTTGTCACTTCAAGGAAAACAATGGAAAGTATTTGTTGCCAATGATACAACTCAAGTTTTCAAATTAAAATTAGAATTTGAAGATCTTATATTTCATTTTGATTATAACTTGAATTTCCCTATGATTTAAGATGTTGAGCATCTTCTCATGTGCTTATCTGCCATCTATATATCTTCTTTAGTGAAACATATGTTCGAATCTCTTGTCCACTTTTTGTTGTATTGTTTATTTTCTTATTATTGAGTTGTTAGAGTTCTTTATACATTCTGGACAAAAGTCCTTTATCAAACAGGTGTTTTGCAAATATTTTCTACCAGTTTGTAGTTTGTCTTTTTGTTTTCTTTACATTGCCTTTCAAAGGTAAGAAGTATTTAATTTTTATGACATCCCATTTATTAATTTTTTCTTTTATGGTTTGTGCAGTTTGTGTCCTAAGTAATCTTTGCCTAACTCAAAGTCACAAAGATTTTTTCTATAAATTTTAAAGTGTTAAGTTTTAACTTTAGATCTATGATTTATTTCAACTTAATTTTCATATGTGGTATGAATTAGGAGTTGAGGTTTATTATTTATTTTTGCATATAAGTGTCCAATACTTCCAACATTATTTGTTGGAAAGGGTATTCTTTCACCACTGAATTTATTTGGCAATTTCACTGGAAATTAATGAACTATGCATATGTATGTTTGTTTCTGGATTTTCTATTCTTCTGTTTCATTGATATATATACTGTCTTGATTACTATAATTGTATAGTCTTAAAATCAGATAATGTGCATCCTTCACCATTGTTTTTTTGTTTTCAAATTCACTTTGGCTATCCTAGTGCTTTTCTACATAAATTTTTCCATGTAAAAATTTATGTAGAATTTTTTTTTACCAAATGCTTCCTGATATTTTGATTAAGATTGTGATCAATTTGTGGAAAATTGACATCTCAACAATATTGAGTCTTTGATCCATGAACGTGATATATCTTTCCAGTTATTTAGGTTCTCTTTACTTTCAGTACTATTTTATAGACTTTAGAGTATTCTGCCATGTTGTTGAATTCACATATTAATATTTTGTAGATTTTTGAGACTACGTAGACAATAATGTCATCTGCTAATATAGAATTATAATTCTTCCTTTCCAATCTATATGCCTTTTATTTTTTTCTTTCCCTTTGTACTGATAGAACTTTCAGTATGATATTGGATAGGAGTGGTGAAAGAAGACATCCTTGCCTTATTCCCATTCTTTGGGGAAAAGCATTTTGTCTTTTATCATTAAACATAATGTTACCTGCAAGTTTTTTCATAGTTGTCTTTTATTAGATTGTGAATGTTTTTCTATTCTTAGATTATGAGGGTATTATAAAATATTTTATATATGGATATTAAATGTTTCCAAGTTGTTTTTTTTTTTTGAGATGACTATATGATTTTTATTATTTGGTCTGTTATTATTATGTATAACATTGATTGGATTTTGACTCAGTCTTGAATTCTTGGACTAATTTTTATTTGATCACATCATATTACCCTTTTACTAGATTTTTAAATGTTCAATTTGTGTCTACAGCCATGCCACCCTGAACAAGCCCAATCCCATCTGATCTTGGAAGCTAAGCAGGGTTGGGCCTGGTTAGTACCTGGATGGGAGACCACCTAGGAAGACCAGGTGCTGTAGGTGTTAAAAATAAATAAATAAAATAAAAATTCAATTTGCTAATATTTGGTTTAAATTTTTTATATCTATGTGCATGAGGGACATTAGTCTATAGTCTCTTTTTCTTACAATTTCTTTAACTGGCTTAAATATTAGGGTAATGCTGGTATCATAAAATGAATTAGAAAGTCTTCCCTACTCTTCTATTTTCTGGAAGAGAGTTTCAGTTCATCATGTTCTCTGATTCTGATATTCAGGTCATTTATATTCTTACTGATTTTCTGTCTACATATTCTATTGATTACTGAGAGAGTGGTAAGGTTTCCAACTATAACTGTGGAGTTGTCTATTTCTCCTTACACTTCCATCAATTTTTGATTTATTTATTTTGAAATTCTGTTGTTAAGTGCATTCACATTAAGGATTTAAAAAAAATTATGCAGTGTCTGAATCTAAGGAATAAAAAGAACAAACTAATCAAAAACACTCACAAATATAGTGGACAGTTTGGTGTCAGACAGAGGGGAGGGGAGTTTGGTGAGCTGGGAGAATGGGATGAAGGGCTAAAGAAGTACAAATTAGTAGCTGATGCATTGTCACAGGGATGGGGAACACAGCATTTGGAATGCAGTTAGCATTAATACTTTGGCTAGGTGGAGGGTCAGGGGAGGGAGGGTGCAGTTGGGGGGATTGTTTTATGAACTATATAGATGTCTAACCAATGTACTGTATACTTGAAACTAAATTAAAAAAAATTATGCAGTGTCTCTCTTTATCCTTGGTAATATTCCTCGTTCTGAAGAATACTCAGTTATACACTAATGCAGTCACTCCAACTTTCTTTTGATTAGTTTTCATATGATATATATTTTTTCATTCTTTTTCTTTTAATCTATCTATGGTTTTATATTTAAAGTGTTGTTTTTTTGTAGATAACATAGAGTTGGGTCTCGATTTTTGTCAATCAAATCTGAATTTTTTTTTAGTTGAGTCTCTTAAACTATATATAATTCAATTATGTATCTAGTTGTATTTAACATATATATTCAAATATACAATTTTGCTAGTTTTTTTCTTTTTTTAACTTTTTCGAAACAGCTGATTTTATCCTAAAAAAAATCTAACATTTAAAATTCCATTTCAGTTTGAAATAAATGTGTGTGTGGGGTGAGGGGCTCTGGGATGAGGAGCCGGAGCCAAATGAAAAAGAAAAGGGAGGTTATAAAGTCTTTGTTTTCCAGGTGATAATTCACTTGTTAAGCAGCTCTGAACAGGCCTATCTTCATATAACAGGCTTGACCCTGATTCACCCTTGATAGAATCAATAACCTTTATAAAGAATCCTTAGAGCATGCAATTTTCTGTGGCTGTAAGCTACTGAATGAAGGAAGAGAATCCATTTTCCACCACCAATGACCTTGGCACCTGCAAAAATAATCCACAGAATGCTAGGTGCTGATGAAAAAGGCTGAGGCTCACTAAAAATGCTGCAGTCTCACTTAACTATTACATCAGGCTCAGAAGGAAACAAATCTGAAGGAAAAGAAGAGTTTTTATTAATCTTGCTGGTTACTTGCCATTTGTTATATCTGTTTTTGTTCACCTTGTTCACTTTTTGCCTTCTTTTGTATCAGCTGGATATTTTTCATAATTCATTTTTATTTCCATTATTGCTTTATTTGTTATATCTCTTTTTTTACTTTTTAGCGATTGCTGTACTATTTATAATATACACTTTTAGCTTACCACAGTTTTATATAATATTACATTTCTTTGTATATAGCATAAGAACTTTACAACAATATATTTCCATTCCCTCACTCCGATTTTTGATGCTATAGTTGACATATATTTTAATTCTATGCATGCTATAAATCCCAGATACACTATAATTTTTTTTTTTGCTTTATACAGTCAATTATATTTTAAAGCAATGTAAAAAACAGTTTTAAAATGTCTTATATTTATCCACATGTTTACACTTTTTGATGAACTTCATTTCTTGGTATAGATCCAAATTTCCATCTGATATTATAGTCCTTCTGCCTAAAGAATTCTCTTTAACATTTCTTGTAGTGTAGGTCTGCTAGCAATATATTCTTTCATCTTTTGTTCACCTGAAAAATTTATATTTTACCTTCATTTCTCAAAGATAGTTTTGCTTGATATGAAATTCTAGGTTGACAGTTTTTTCTTTTAGTACTATAAAAATGTCACTCCATTTTTTTCTGGCTTACATAATTTCTTCCAAGAAGTCCGCCTGCTTTTTATATTTGTCTTTCTGTATGTAATATTTCTTTTTTTCTCTGACTACCTTCAAGATTTTCTTTTAATGTTTGATGTTTAGCTTTCATCAGTTTGATATGATATGCCTAAGCATGTATGCATGAGTGTGTGTGTGTGTATATATGTCTATCTGTGTCTGTTTGTTTGTCTGTGTTATAATTTACCCTGCTTGATACATGTTTGGTTTTCTGTATTTCATTAATTTTGGAAAGTTATTAGCCATTTTCCCTTCAAATATATCTTGCCTATTTTTTCTCTCTCGCTTTCTCTTTGGTTTCAGTTA
>NW_011888831.1:1469987-1476623 GCF_000151845.1 Pteropus vampyrus
TTAGACTGTTTTTTGTTGTTTCATAGCTCTTGGATGCTCTCTTGTTTTTCACTTTAATTTTCACCTTCTCTTTGTTTAGTTTGGATAACTTCTATTGACATATATTCAAGTTCACTAACTCTCCCTTAGCTGTATCCACTCTACTAATAAGCCTATCAGATGAATTTTTCATCCCTGGCATCATATTTTTATATTTATAGCATTTCATTTTTTCTATTTTTAAAAGTTTCCACTCCTCTGCTGAAAATCTCCATCATTTTATGTATCTTTTCCACCTTTCCTCATTAGGTGCTTTATCATATTAATCATAGTTATTTGAAAGTCCCAGGTTGATAATTCTAACAATGGTATCATCTCTGAGTCTTGTTCTGTTGAGTGCTTTATCTCTTGATAATGTATTGTTTATTCTTTTGTGTATGTGTGTTTCTCACAATTTTTATTGAATGTTAGGCAATGTGTATAGACAGATAAGCTGAGGTTAATGATTTTTACTACTGGAAATGGGCAAATTTTCTTTTCCGTCAGAATCTTAGTGTAGGGGTGGAGTCAATCTAATGAAGTGTTGAACTAGGTTAAGGATTTTTGTTGATACCCTTCCTTTTTGAGCACCACAAGCTTCAAATTCCTCTAGAGGTAGTCTGCTGTTGTCTTCTAAGCATCGGGCCTGGAGTACAAGGGAATTCTTTTCGTCTTCCTATTTCACCCTCAGCTTTCAGCAGCCCCTGTACACCTGCAGCACAGAAGAGGTCTTTCTCCATGATCTTGGACCTACTCTAGCAGTAAACTGCTGTTGCTATCATCAATGTGAGGCTTATGATGGCAAAGGGGCTTTTCTCACTTCCATCCACCTTTAGTCTTAGACAGTCCTTCTGTATCTGGGACTCAGGGATAGGACTTTATCAACTGTTACGCTCCTCCCTCTGTGGCAGACAAATACTGCCTGTGTCCATGGTTGGCATGGGGTACTTTCCTCTCCCAGCAGTAGCAGAGCAAGAGCTTGGGACTGAGAGTGTTTCCTGACCCTTCCACAAGGAAAGAAGCTTTTGCTCCTCCTCCCTCATAATCAGGCGGTTTTATTTCTACCTCTCCTCTCAAAACAAAGTGTCTTTGCTTAAATCTTTAGCTTGAGAGGGTTCTCGATCACTTCTCCCAGTGGCTTAAGACTTTTGCTTTGGGAGATAAAAGTCTAGGAAGTGAGAGAGGTTTGTGCCTATGACCCAGCTGCAGCTAAACATTGCCTGTATGCCCACACCACTGATTTGAGCCTTCTCTAGTTTCCTGCCTTGCTCCTGTCTCATGAGCTCACTGAAGAGGATTGTAGAAAAGAGCTTGCAAGTGAATGAAAACTTCCCTTGTGTTGGAGGCTCTCAATTTGCTATACTGACATATAAGTCTACCCTCAATCATTAGAATTTTAGCTGATTTCTTCTTACCTACTTTTATGGTGGCCACGTCTTTTCTCCATGTATTTCAAGGTGAAACATTGCATGTGATCTATTGCTCCTTGAAGGAGCTTTCTACTCTTCACAGTTCCCTCCACTTGGCTGATTATGAGCTCAGCTCTCTTGTGGGCTCCAAAAAAGTTATGGCTTTGTAGTTTACCTGGCTTTTTTGCATAACGAGGATGGAAGTGACATTTCGCAGAGGGGACGGGGAGCAGATTCTATGTTTAACTGGGAAGTAGAACTCCCTAAACACTTTAAGTCTGAAGTGATTTGGGAACATTCAAGTGAACATGTGCAGAAGTCAGTTGTATATATGGGTCTGGAAAGCAAAAAAGAGGTTAGAACTTGTTCCAGTTTATCTATTTCTGTGTAACAAAGCACCCAAAACATAGTAGCCTATAAATCTGTTTATTTAGCTCATGAATGTGCAACTTGGACAAAGTTTGGTGAGGAAGGTTTGTCTATATCTCATGTAGCATCCACTAGGTTTGCTCAACTGAAGGCTTCAGTATGGCTTACTCACTCACATAGCTGGTAAGTGGGCATTGGCTGTCACCTGGATCTCAGCTAGGTCTGAGGGATGAGGGGTTTCAGTCTATTTCTGTTTGAATTTCTCCTCATGAGTCTTGTCACAAACTTCATGTGCTTCATCACAGTATGGCGATGAGTTATGAGAGCGAGCATCTCAAGAGAATCACGTGGAAGCTTTCATGACCTACCCTTGGAAGTCGCATAGCAACAAACCTCCCCAAATTTAAGGGGAGGGAACATGGACCCCACTTCAGAATGGGAAGTATGTCAAAATCAGATTATAAGAGGGGTACATTAAATGGGAGACATAGGCAGACTATTTTTGGAGTATATGATCTACTTCAGGACAAGGATTTAGAAGCAGGCCTATGAAGACTGCACATTGTCTAGATATTAGAAAATCCACTGGGAAATCTTAGAATCTTCTTTGGCTCACATGAGAAAAAGTTGTGGATAGAGACCAGAAATTCTAAGACCATAAATTCTCCGCTTTCATAAAGATCACTTTGAACCTCAAAAGATTGAAATAAATGTGAGAAGATGGTGGAGCCAGAACATTTGAATCCCATCTCCACTGTTTATTACCTGAGTGACTGGACAAATTAAAACCTCTCTGACCTTATTTTCTTCATCTGTAAAATGAGGATAATAGTTCCTACTTCTTAAAATTATGGCACCAAATGAGATAATATATATTATCTTAGTTTAAAAATAATAAAGTTTTAAGATTAAAAGTCTTAGTGTAGTGCCTGGCATATAGCAAGAGCATAACATATGTTATTTAATATATGATAACATAGAATAACGCAGAGGAATCCTGACTCAAATGGGCTGCCATGAACTTGTGTTGGCTACTGTAGAAGCTTCCAAATAAAGTTCGACAATTTTGAGTTTTGAAAAAAAATACCTGAGTTCATATTTCATGACTAGTAATATAACTTGGCACTTTGTGATCATTTAATGGGTTTCAGCCTCACTAATAGTTAAAAGAGAGTTCATTCTCTTACTAACAGTTAAAAGAACTCAAATGAGAAAATGAATGCTCGGAAAAGAAATGTGACCACAGATCCATGGCCAGGAAATAGAGGGTCAGGAATGCCAGATACCAGTCAAATAAACAGTTTTCTGGTTGGCAAAACTTCTCTCTAACTTTGGAGGGCTTGCAGGGGCGAACAAAAGTAAGACACCCCTGGTGGTTTTCCCTGAAGCTTTTCCCCTGTCATTATCTATCATAATGCTTTAGGTTTGCAGCCTTAACTGAGAAATGCAAGATTATTCCAAGTTATCGCTTTTATTAATAATGATCAGAAGTATCCAGCAATGTTTAATGAGATTCTTCAGAGAGACAATTACCATGGCATTGAAAGCTGAGAATAATTCATTACATGCTAATGTTAAAAACAGAATCTGCTTTAATAAAAAGTTTATAACTTCTAGCCTTAAAATATTGGACTCTGCCACTTTTCTTGCTGTGAGCTTCTTTTAGAAGCAGAAAAGATTGTGTGGCCTCACTTTTTTAGATGAGGTAGAAAAAAGTAACTGGGAAAGGGAGTTTTTTGGAAGGTCTCAGTTTTTGTTTATAAAACATGAAGATAGTTCCTTCATTCTCTTGTAGCACTTGGAATCTTGATCATTCACTTTGTGAATAGTTTTGTCCTATTTTCTGTCCTTGCCCCAGGTGTGCAGGGAGCAGTATGGAGCAGTGGGCAGAGTATGGGGCTGAGATCAGGAGACCTGGGCTGGACTCCCACCTCTGCCAGTAAACCCTTAGGAGCCCCAGTTTCCTGGTCTCATACTAGCACCCTTATAAATTGAGATGTGGCCAGGCCCCATGTCAGCCAAAGGCCTGCAGGGCAGATGGGCCAAGGAAGTTTCTGTTACAGATGCTGGGGTCCTGGAGCTAGTAAACTGGTAGTGATGTCCTCACAGTGACTGCTGTGAGGACATCTCTAATGGTCAATGGGGTTTGTAGTGTGTGTTGTAGAAGTAATGACCAGAGGAATGGGGAGGGGGATATAGGAAGCCTCTGGCTTCACCCTCAGGCTTGTAACTAGGGAGGAGCAAGCTGAGATGTACAAGCCCAATTGCTACATTGAGATGTACACCTGGAGCCAAAGCCTAGCTTATCTACCTATTTACACAGTGAGTGATCACTTGTCTTCCATGGTTACTTGTCTTTCATGAACCTATCTTCTCATTTGCAAATTGGGCTGGACATCAATATACAAAGAAGAAAATGTAATCATGAGTGTAAAAGTACCTTGAAAGATAGAACATACTGTGCATACCTAAAAGATTAGTGTTATGTCATTGATCGAGTGCATAGGTGCTCCCATTCCCATGATGTAGTGGACCCCTATTGGATTGTCTACCCGCAAGTAGTGAACTTTAATGTACATAAATTTTAAAAAATATTTAAGATCAGAGGATCCCAGGATGGAATGTAGAAGGTATAAAAATAATCTAATCATATGGAATAATTTCACTGCCTTAAAAACAAATCCTTTGCCTTTCACTTATCCAACCCCAGCCTTTCCCAACTCCCTGGCAACCACTGATCTTTTTACTGTTTTTAGTTTTGCCTTTTCCAGAATGTCATATAATTGGAATCGTACAGTATGCGGCTTTTTCAAATTGGCTTCTTAAACTCAGCAGTATGCATTTACAATTCATCCATATCTTTTCATGATGTGATAGCTCATTCCTTTTTATCGATGAATAGTATTTCATTTCTGAATGTACTAGTTTCTTTATTCAGTCATTCACCTATTGAGGAACACCTTGGTTGCTTCCAGTTTGGGGAAATTGTGAATAAAGCTGCTATAAGCATTCACGTGCAGCTTGTTTGTGTGTTCATACATTTTAAAAATCAATTGGACAAATACCTAGGAGGATGATTGTTATGTCTAATAAACTTTTTATTTTGGAAAAACTTTAGATTTACTAAAAAGTTTCAAAGACAGTACAGAGAGTTCTCACATGCCCTTTGCCCAGTTTCCTTTAATATTCACATCTTTCACAACCATGGTACATTTGTCAAAACTAAGAAATTAATAATTGACACATTATTATTAAACTCTAGATTCTATTTGGATTTCACCACTTTTCCCCCTAATGTCCTTTCTCTGTTCCAGGATCCTTTCTAGGATCTCACATTGCATTTAGTCATCCTGTTTCTTTAGTTACCTCTTGTCTTTCCAGTTTCTTATACTTTTTTCTTTCTTTCTTTTTTTTTTTTTTGATGACCTTGACAGTTTTGAAGAGTTTTAGTCAAGTATTTTCTAGAATGTCTCTCAATTTGTGTTTGACTGATTTTTGTTTCATGATAAGACTGGGTTATGGGTTTGGGCAAGAATCTCAGGGACAGCGTGTCCTTCTCATCATACCTATGAAGGGCGCATAATACCCACACGACGTTTTCTGGCAATGTGAACTCTGATCACTTGGTTTCCATAGTGTTGGCCATGTTATTCCCATGAAGTTGCTGTTTTTCTCATTTCCTACCCTATATTTTGGAAGCAAGTCCCTAAATTTGACTCTCTTAAATGAGGGTTAGGGTGCGGAATCCTGAAGAGGGTAGTGTTTACTTATATTATTTGGAATTCTGTAAACAAAATTTGTCCCTTTTACCCCTTTATTTATTTGTTCAGTTATTTGTTAAAATCAATATTTATTTTATACTTAGGGTTTTATACTTAACTCATATTTATTTTATACTTAGGGTTTTAAACTGATACTATATTATTTATTGTGTTTCTCAGGTTGTTTCAGCCTTGGACATTAAGAGCTCCTTAAGGTTGCCTCCTGCATCCCTTTGACATGCCCCTATCAGTTTGCTTTTTGAGTATTTCCTTACTTTCTGACACTATAAAGTGCTCTAGGCTTATTGTGTGCATTTCCTGCTCCAGGTCTAGAACCAGCCATTTCTCCAAGGAGCCCTGGTTCCTTTTATTGGAGAATAATTATTTGGAAACCAAGATCTGGGCACTGGGTGTGTTCATTGCTACTGGGGTGTCAATGTCCCTAGGCCCTCTCAGCAGACAGAGCTAGGAAATATGAATGTATACTAACCCATGTATATATATGTACCTATAATTATTTCTGTGCCCATCTACATGTATACATGTTAAACTAAACATGAATTCATATTGTCTGAGTCTAATCCAATATCAAGTTTGTTCTAGCCTCACTGTCTTGCTCATTTATAACTTTCTCTGTCAGGGAGAACCCTGGATCCTGTGATCTACCACTTATTAACTTATTTATTCAACCTTACAATACATGTAATATGGTTTCAGAATTGTTCATTTGTATCCCTATGAAAAACAAATGTACCAATGCTTATTCATAGTTCTTTCTGTCTTCAGCCTTACAGTTTACAGTGAAAACCAGTTTTCCAAAATTTACTAGGACAGTTCCCTCACCCTCCTTTTAGTTTGGTTATGTTATACATTTGTAATACAGTTACATTCATTGTTACAACCTGCATTCTGTTCCACTGATATTCTGGTTGATTTTTTAAAAAATTGTATATGTTAAAATTCATTCTTTGTGATGGAAAGTTCTATGGGTTTTGACAATTGCATAGAGTTATGTATTTACCACCCAAGTTTCAGACAGAATAGTTGTTTTTATCTGTATATGAACTTTATATAGAGCT
>NW_011888831.1:1477658-1479939 GCF_000151845.1 Pteropus vampyrus
TTTTTTTTTTTGTCTTCAATAAAACTCAGAAATGCCCATGACTCTCCACTATAATGTATGGGAGTAGACTTCCAGTGCAGTGAAAATCAAAGGATAGTATAAGAACTGCTTTTGCAAACCTTGCAGAGAGTCTGGCAAAGTAGGACCAACCCTAAGGAGCACAATTCAAGACCCTTGGCCAGGAAGGACCCAGGGCAGGCTGCAAGGGCTTTCTAAATGCTGGAAGTTACACAGTGGAGTGACTTCTGAGGCAGGGCCACTCAATAGCTGTGTGACCTATAGTAAGAATTTCACTAATCTGTGCCTCAGATTCCCCATCTGTAAATAGAAATAATAATAGCACCCACATCATAAAAGAGCTGTGACAATGAACATAAATGTTTGTAGAAACACTCAGAATAGTTCCTGGTAATTAGTGAGAGATAATTGCTGTCCTTGTCATTATCTTTATCATTACAGAAAGGTCAAATTAGAGTCAGTAGTCAGGAGGATAGAACTGCCAAAAACATAGACATGGGAGTTTGTGGGGTTTTTTTAGAGAAAATTAATTATAATAAAATGAAAGAAAAACGTTAGCTATGAAAGATAAAACAAAATGAAAAAATGAACAAGAACCTTTGCAAATACATATAAAGATTCAAGAATATATACATTATATTATGAATAAACTTATTTTTATATTCTACTTGTTCTCTTTTTTTCTTCGGGAACATCAAACATGAAAATAGCATCCATGTCTATAAAAGAAAATGTGCCTAAAATACAGACTTGAATAGGCAAATTGAAAGAATTTTCTCTGCCCCAGAATAAAGAGAAAATGACTAAAATGAAGATATATCATAGCAATATTTCTGGACTTCAAAGATAAAGAAAAATATTCAGTGGGTATTCAGGCCAAAAACCAGATCACCAATAAAGGAGAAAATTGTATTGCCTTCAGATTTTCAAAGCGTATTCAGTGCTTGAAGGTAATAGGGCAATGGGGTCTTATTAGGACAATCGAATCTCAAGAGTTTATAACCAAGAGAGTTTATTGCCTGCTCACAGCACATCTTGGCTATGGCAGCTCGGGATTGGCTATAGCCTATCCTCCATGTATTGTCTTCATTCTAGTTTTTTTTTTTTTTTCATCTTAGTAATTAGGCTGTTGGGGCAGCCTCTACTTGGGAGATTCCATTCTAATGGAAGAAATAAGAGTAAAAGAACTGGTAGACACACACATGACTCTTGAATCTTCTACTCAAAACTGGCATATGATCTTCTACTCACACTTAATTAGCCAAACAGAGTCACATGACCAATAGGAGAGGGGGAAAATATTCCATCTACAGCAAAATTACATCTATAGTAAGGGACTGCAAGTCACATGGCAGGAAGTAAGGATGTGTAATCCTCTTACAGAGAGGACAACTAATATTTGGCAGCTAATGCTAATATAACTAATATACTCTCCCCAGTGTCACCACATAGAGAATTTTATCCCCTGCTAAGCTGTCACTCCAGAAAAGAGCAAGATATGATTATCTTTAAACATGTACTAATTCAGAAAATTTAATTACTGTAAGCTCTTCCTGGAAAAAAGTGACTTAATCAAAGTCATTTTATTATGAAGAAATCATGATAAAAAGGCAAATATTAAACAATGTTTTCATTTAAGTCGTGGAGCTGAGACTAAAGAACACTGAGAACTATGGTTAGCAGTACACAGTGTAAAATGTTATAAGCTATGATAATACAGTAATAATAATATAAATGTAATAACTTATACAGAGAATGGGAAGCAAAGTGGGAGGGGAGTAAGTATGCAGATTTCCTCATCTTTCAAAGCTGGGGCCAAATGACATGACTCAGGGAGATCAAGCAAGTTATGGGTATATAAAAATGTTATTGAAAGTTATAAAGACGACAATATGGTCATTAAAATTGGAAAATGAGATAAGGTGAGAGGAAGTGGGAACATGAACTGTATCCATTTTCTCATGGTTCGTAGTACTTAACAGATACCTTCTAAAAATGACAACTTCAGGTTTAAATGTTGTCTTGGCCTGGCCTCCTAGAAAGCACAATTTTAAGCAAAGGCTTATGGGATATCATTTATTAAGGATTTCAATCCCAAGAAGTAGGAGTGAAGGGCAAAGAGAATGACATAGGGAAGAAGGAAAGCCAATAGGATTTATAATCAAGCTGGTTGCCACTAAGTGCAAACAATTCTTCCACCTCATGCAACAGCACTCAGGGAAGCCATATAAACTGTGTGTTATGAGCTGAATTATCTCCCCAT
>NW_011888831.1:1479989-1486998 GCF_000151845.1 Pteropus vampyrus
CCCCCTCTTTCCAGTCTACAAAACTCTCTTTGCCTCTGACCCAGACGTGTGTCCTAAATTTAAAACTTTCTTCTCTCTCCCTCTTCTGCTGTTCATCTTCTAACTCTGTCTCCATGGCCTGGAAATACAGGCCCATTCCCTCTGCCACAGGAAAGGCACCTAAGACATTTATGCCTGACTCTGTATGGTTTGCATGCCTTTGGCATTTCACATAGGGGATGAGAGGGTGGTAAAGGAGAGAAAGTAGGAGAAGAGGAAGCAGGGAAAAGAGGAAGAAAAAGAAGACATTAAGCCATTGTTCCCTCCTTTTTCCAGCTCAGGGGATGAAGTAAAGCCCAAGATGCCAGCACCAGCTTCTATTTCATAAGGTGGAGTAAATGCCACTCTCTCCCCAACCCAATGGATCCGAGGATCCAAATTCCTCTTATCACCTCATCAGTAGTGTCCTTTAATGTGCCGCTTTACATTATGCTGAAAAGTCTTTGTTGGCAATACAGGCACTTTAAAATATCTCTTGGGTGTGTATACCCTCAGTGTGCAGTGAGATCCTGATCAGAAGTGGATGACTTCGTACTTCATGGACATAACAAAGAATGGAAACATTTTTTGCCATGGTCTTTACTCTTCTAGGAACAGAGAGCCATGTACTCTGCCTAGTCCAAGACTTTCAGTGGGAGGTAATTTTGGTTAAAGCGAGTAAAATAGTATTTCTGCCACTCTCTACCCTGAAAGTGAAAAGTGACTTTTTTTTTTTTTGTCTTCAATAAAACTCAGAAATGCCCATGACTCTCCACTATAATGTATGGGAGTAGACTTCCAGTGCAGTGAAAATCAAAGGATAGTATAAGAACTGCTTTTGCAAACCTTGCAGAGAGTCTGGCAAAGTAGGACCAACCCTAAGGAGCACAATTCAAGACCCTTGGCCAGGAAGGACCCAGGGCAGGCTGCAAGGGCTTTCTAAATGCTGGAAGTTACACAGTGGAGTGACTTCTGAGGCAGGGCCACTCAATAGCTGTGTGACCTATAGTAAGAATTTCACTAATCTGTGCCTCAGATTCCCCATCTGTAAATAGAAATAATAATAGCACCCACATCATAAAAGAGCTGTGACAATGAACATAAATGTTTGTAGAAACACTCAGAATAGTTCCTGGTAATTAGTGAGAGATAATTGCTGTCCTTGTCATTATCTTTATCATTACAGAAAGGTCAAATTAGAGTCAGTAGTCAGGAGGATAGAACTGCCAAAAACATAGACATGGGAGTTTGTGGGGTTTTTTTAGAGAAAATTAATTATAATAAAATGAAAGAAAAACGTTAGCTATGAAAGATAAAACAAAATGAAAAAATGAACAAGAACCTTTGCAAATACATATAAAGATTCAAGAATATATACATTATATTATGAATAAACTTATTTTTATATTCTACTTGTTCTCTTTTTTTCTTCGGGAACATCAAACATGAAAATAGCATCCATGTCTATAAAAGAAAATGTGCCTAAAATACAGACTTGAATAGGCAAATTGAAAGAATTTTCTCTGCCCCAGAATAAAGAGAAAATGACTAAAATGAAGATATATCATAGCAATATTTCTGGACTTCAAAGATAAAGAAAAATATTCAGTGGGTATTCAGGCCAAAAACCAGATCACCAATAAAGGAGAAAATTGTATTGCCTTCAGATTTTCAAAGCGTATTCAGTGCTTGAAGGTAATAGGGCAATGGGGTCTTATTAGGACAATCGAATCTCAAGAGTTTATAACCAAGAGAGTTTATTGCCTGCTCACAGCACATCTTGGCTATGGCAGCTCGGGATTGGCTATAGCCTATCCTCCATGTATTGTCTTCATTCTAGTTTTTTTTTTTTTTTCATCTTAGTAATTAGGCTGTTGGGGCAGCCTCTACTTGGGAGATTCCATTCTAATGGAAGAAATAAGAGTAAAAGAACTGGTAGACACACACATGACTCTTGAATCTTCTACTCAAAACTGGCATATGATCTTCTACTCACACTTAATTAGCCAAACAGAGTCACATGACCAATAGGAGAGGGGGAAAATATTCCATCTACAGCAAAATTACATCTATAGTAAGGGACTGCAAGTCACATGGCAGGAAGTAAGGATGTGTAATCCTCTTACAGAGAGGACAACTAATATTTGGCAGCTAATGCTAATATAACTAATATACTCTCCCCAGTGTCACCACATAGAGAATTTTATCCCCTGCTAAGCTGTCACTCCAGAAAAGAGCAAGATATGATTAGCTTTAAACATGTACTAATTCAGAAAATTTAATTACTGTAAGCTCTTCCTGGAAAAAAGCGACTTAATCAAAGTCATTTTATTATGAAGAAATCATGATAAAAAGGCAAATATTAAACAATGTTTTCATTTAAGTCGTGGAGCTGAGACTAAAGAACACTGAGAACTATGGTTAGCAGTACACAGTGTAAAATGTTATAAGCTATGATAATACAGTAAAAATAATATAAATGTAATAACTTATACAGAGAATGGGAAGCAAAGTGGGAGGGGAGTAAGTATGCAGATTTCCTCATCTTTCAAAGCTGGGGCCAAATGACATGACTCAGGGAGATCAAGCAAGTTATGGGTATATAAAAATGTTATTGAAAGTTATAAAGACGACAATATGGTCATTAAAATTGGAAAATGAGATAAGGTGAGAGAAAGTGGGAACATGAACTGTATCCATTTTCTCATGGTTCGTAGTACTTAACAGATACCTTCTAAAAATGACAACTTCAGGTTTAAATGTTGTCTTGGCCTGGCCTCCTAGAAAGCACAATTTTAAGCAAAGGCTTATGGGATATCATTTATTAAGGATTTCAATCCCAAGAAGTAGGAGTGAAGGGCAAAGAGAATGACATAGGGAAGAAGGAAAGCCAATAGGATTTATAATCAAGCTGGTTGCCACTAAGTGCAAACAATTCTTCCACCTCATGCAACAGCACTCAGGGAAGCCATATAAACTGTGTGTTATGAGCTGAATTATCTCCCCATCCCCAAAATTTATATGTTGAAGTCCTAACCCCAATTACATGATCATATGACTGCATTTGGAGATAGAGTCTTTAAAGAGGTAATTGGTTTAAAAGGAAGTCATATAGATGGGCCCCAATCCAACATGACTGATGTCCTTAGAAGAAGAGAGAATTAGGACACAGATAGATCCAAGAATGACCATGTGATGACACAAGAAGAATGCAGCCATTTGCAAGCCAAAGGGAAAGGCCTCAGAGGGAACAAAACCTGCAGACATCTTGATCTTGGACTTCTAGCACCCAGACTTTGGGAAAGTAAATTTCTGTTGTTTAAGCTACCTAGTCTGAGGTATCTGTTATTGTAGCCCAAGGAGATTAATAACTGTGTTTCAGGACAGTTTGTCCAGGGTGATAAAATGGGAAGACTTTATCTACAAACTCCTATTATCTTTCATTAATTAATGGTTCACTCTGTGGGATGTACACAGCCCTGCACTTGAGCATTGCGCATGTGTGGATGCTATGCAAGGTCACCTAATGTCTCATGTATCAACCTCAATAGGAAAGTCCTGGGGAGGCAAGAGGTGCAGGCACATGCCTGAGGCATGGGACCATCAGGCTGTGCCTGCATCATCAGAGAGGTTGCTGCAATGATGCCTGAAAAAAAAGACAGGTGAGGCCAAAAGCACCTGAAGTGATGCATGAAAAATAGCTGATAAAACTACTGACTATAAAGCTAAAAATGTAACCATTAGGAGAAATAAAAACAAGTTCTAAACCTTTCAAAATATCAGAAGGAAAACATTTGAAAGAAAATTAAAAAAAAAACAGGTTACGTAACTCAGCATTTAAAAAATGAACAAATAAGAAGAAGCATTGGAAATGAAAAAGAACATGAAAAAGATGACAAGGCAAAGAACAAACATGAATGTCTTATTTGTAACTACAAATGAGATAAAAACTCCTATTAAAGCAAAGGTCTGAATTTCAGTTTGCTTCAAAAGCAATGGCAAATTATATGCAGTAGATAAGAATATCTAAAACCAAGTACCAAAGACAGATGAAAAATAAAAAGATGGTTGAGCCCTTATCTGGCAAATGTAGCAAAAAGAAAGCAGAAGTCAGTCTTAATATCAGATGAGGTTGAATTTAAGGCAAAAAACATTAAACAAAAGGCCAAGATGAACCATTCTACTGTACATGTTACAATCCTCAATGATCTAGCATAAATATTTTTAAATCAAAACATGGCAATAAAATTCAAAATAGAAAAAATTAAAGCTAAACAAAGGGACACAACAGTAATAGGTAACTGTGTTTATCAGTCTGTGATAGATCAAGTAGATGAAAATAAGTGGATCTAAAAAATAATGTAACTAATCAAATAAAACTAATAAACTATAATGAGTTAAACTATATGACTACATCAAAATAATTTTAACACACACCCCCAACTCTTGAAATCTTGGTTCATACAGGATATTAAATAACAAATAACCCTCAAAATTCCAAAGGGTAGAAATTATAAAGAAGGCATTCTCTGATTGTAATTTGATAACATCTGAGAATAATAACAATAAAATATAACCATGACAAAAACCTTTCACCTAAAAACAAATAAATAAAACCCCAAAGGAAATTAGGAAATTCAAAAACAAAATTACAGAATATTTTAAAAATAAGAACAATTAAAAGGCTATGTATTTAACCTGATGGAACACAATGAGAGCAATGCTCAGAAGAAAATACATTATTCTTACATTTTAAATGCATTATTTTATACTTAAGAAATGAAAATTAATGAATTAAGAAATTTCATACTTAAGAAATGAAAATTAATGAATTAAGGGCTCAACTCAAAAAGTTAGGAAAAACAAGAATAAAACAAGAATAAAATTAGCTTAAGAAAAGCAAAAAAGAAACTGCTAAAGTTAAAGACAGAAATTAATGAATTAAAAACAGAACTAATAAATAAATGTAAGAGCTGGTACTTCAGCTGGAAAAGAAAAGCAATACTAATGTAAGTAAACCACTAGTTAACATAATTAAGAAAGTTAAAAATGAAAAAAACACAAATATGTTAGATTGAAAACAAGAGTAGGATAAATATCCAAAGATAAACTGAGGGTATAGAAATAGCAATGGACAGAGACTATCAAAATAACTAATTTCCTTCACCAGCTCTCCTACAGTGACATTTCCTGCTACCAACTTCACCTCCATTACATTCGTACTCCCACATTCATAAGCCACCGTTGTCATCTCTAATGCTAAAACTGTTTCAAGTGTCCCAGTTCTGGAGCCCCGTGGAGACTTCCAATCAGTGACAATCCATTAACTATTCATCCTCCTCCCCTCCCCCGACTTTATTTAGATACAGTCATTACAAACATCTCCTTGCCTTGCTTCTTCGTTCTCTTATATAAGAAAATTTGAACCACCATTGACTCGGCACCCATATTTTTGGTGCCTCCACCCAGGCAGCTAAACATTGGTCAAAAAGGATCTTCAAGGGTGTCTGGGAAAGGCTGGAAAATGCATGTGCTCTCTCTCTCTCTCTAAAAATTATTCATTCTGGAGGAAACCACCTGCCATGCCATAAGCAACCCTATGGAGAGGCCACATAAGGAAGAACTGAAGTCTCTTTTCAACAGCCACAGAATAGAGTTTGGAAGCGAATCCTCCTGCCTCAGTGAAGCTCCAGATGACTGTTTAAGGAGTGTCTCTGTGTGTGTGTGTGTGTGTGTGTGTGTGTGTTTGTGTGTGTGCGTGCGCACGCATGCGTATGTAAGCATGCATGCACATGCATGTGTGTATCTTTAGAATTCCTTCCAGATGTGTCCTAGAAGATTTCAGAAGTCACTCATGGTTTAGGGAAAAATACATTGTTCAAGGATGCAGTAGTCAGCCTCCAAGATGACGCTCATGATCTCTGCCTTTTGGTATCCATGTCCTTGTATAGTCCTCTGCCACATAGTACATGAGTTAGTCTGTATGAGCAACTAATATTTCAGAAGTGATGATGGTATATCACTTCCAAAGTTTATAAAAGAATTATAAAAGACATCATAGCTTCTTGTTGAACTAGTTCTCTCTCTCTCTCTATCACATTACTCATTCCGGGGTAAGCCAGCTGCCATGACACCTCCTTTTCTCCAATTCCTACCTCATTTCTAGGGGAATTGTTTAGGTGGCAGGAGGCCTGGCCATCCCTGGGCACTACCATTTGCCCACATGTTGAGAGTGAGGTGATAATTACCCATAACTCTGGGAACAGATACAAGAAGCCACATAAGGCTCAAAATGCAATATCAACTGTTTTACCAATAATGGTTAATTGATGAACTCACTTGGACTAAGCCTAACTTATGACATACAAGTTGGTTTCTCCTGAATTTCATTTATCCATCTCATGAGGGCTGGAGGGCCTGGGGAATCTAGGCCGCCCTTGGATGTGTGCCTGTTTGGTGCGGGGAGGGAGTCCTGCCCATAAACCTATTACATGGAGGAAGCAGCTGGAGAATACAGTCTGTGAGAAAAACTGGGCAATGTTTGGCCAGTGGTCTTCACTATCATCTCTCCGATACGACAAGGTTTTCCTCTCCTAGGAGGAAGGGGTTGAGGAGAAGGATGGGAAATGTTCCTCCAATCCTATTCTCATCCTGGGGAGTAGAATGGAAGCTCTCTCCTCCATGGAAACATGAGGAGAGGATGGAAAGCATCCCACAGCACAAAAGTCTTTTGAATGAGTCACTGTCATGCTCTGAGCCTCAGTTTTCCCATCTGTAAATACAAGCCTTGAGGACAAAGGTTGCGAAGGTCTTCCAAGCTTTCAGATTTGATTAAATCCTATGAATATGGAAAGGCTGTGCTCCTACAGGTTTTCCAGCTGAGAGCCTGCAGGTAATTTGTCATTTAATTACTCTGTGAGAAGTTGGCAGCTCAACCCTCTCCAGGGGCCCAGAGGATGCTCCTGCAAAGATCAGTATGGCTTGCAGCCTA
>NW_011888831.1:1487388-1493408 GCF_000151845.1 Pteropus vampyrus
ACTAGCTCCTGGGAGATAGAAAGCATTTGGGTCAGCAGAGATTGGCTAAGGAGGGGTTTTCCAGGGAGAGAGATATGCATGAGCCAAAATATAAACACACTGGAAGCATGGGGACAGGAAATTAATCTGTATGACTTGAACAAAAAGCCTAGAAGGGAAGACATGTGATGGACCCAAGGCAGGACATTTTCAGCACTCTGGGAGATTTCCTTGTGTCCATTCTCAGGATATCCCCAGCCCAGAGCAACCTCTAATCTGATTTTGATTACCAAAGGTGAGTTTGCCTAGTCCAGAATTTCATATAAATGGAATCATACTGTATGTACTCTTTTGTATTGGGCTACTTTCATTTAGCATATTATTTTTTGATATTTATCCACGTTGCATTCTCTTGATGATGGACATCTGGGTTGTTTCTAATTGTTGACTATCATGAAAAAGCTATGAATATTTCTTGTACAAGGCTTTTTGTGGACACATGTTTTCATTTCTCTTGGAAAAGTACCTAGGAGTGAAATTTCAAATCCAACTGTCAGTTTTCAAAGGTGGCTTCTGGCCCTTTCTAGCCAGGAATTTCTCTGTGCTTCCAAAGTAACTGGACAGATACACATTTTAAAAAGCAATAGTCCCTATTTCTGGGCTCCTCTTATCCCAGGCACCAATGACTAACCTCTAGAAAAATGTCAAAACAGCTCTAAAATTAGGTCTCTTTGTAACCTGTGCACCTAGCTGTTATGCTTAGTACCAAACCTCCCCCCAAATGAAAACCATTCCATGAATATTCAAAATAATTGGTGTTGTATTTCCGAAGATTACCTCAGACAAGCTTCAACCTCTCTAAAGAGACCTGTCAGGTATGTGAGTTACAGACAGGGTAGTTCATGTAAAGCCAGTCAGCTCTGAGCAGACACTTGGTAAGGCCCGAAGACTCTGACGTTCTGTTGAATTGGTCAGGGAATGGAGGAGTCCTCTTCTGCTACCCTGAATTTTCTACAGATCTGACTCTATACATCATTCTTATTGGGTTCTTACCCATAGTCTCACAGGGGGAAGTCTTCAGAGGTCAACTCTAGCTCACAAAAGGAGGCTTGTTAAGTGAAGGTTTGGAGAGAGGAATGGCTCTGTCCATGGTCTCCCAGGGAGTTTCTGACCAACCTAGGGTCTTCTGACCCTCATCCCCTCTCTGAACTGTCTCTCTCAGGTTATTCCTCAGCCATGGAGCTCAACTCCTCCCAATTTAATGGTCAGTGAATTATTAACTGTGTTAAGACTTAAACCCAGACCCTGCTCCTAATTATAGCTCAGCCTCTGCACATTGGTGCTTCTGTCTACCTAAAAGCAAGGTCAGGTGGTAGGAACTGTACAATGATTAGAGAAAGTGCTAAGTGCACCTGTGGTGACCACTGGCTTCCTTGGCTGCAGTCCTTCAGTGAAGGCCAACTCTAGTTTCACCTAGATTCTCCTTACTCCTATCTCAGAGGAGATTCCAGAAATCTGGGCTCCCCCATCCCCAGACAGAAATGGAAGGAAGCAGGTGTCTACCCCTGGAGTCCTAGGGCTGGTGCCCAGTGACTAACCTCTCTGTGCCCTTCTGAGAATAACAAAAGCCTTTTTCCTATAACCTAGAGTACAGATGGCTTCTTGAAGAGCCAGCCTCAAAATAAAACCCGGTGCCTGGTGTAGGCTGAGGGATGAGGGGAGCCTGAGTGCATCTGTCTCTTATGAAGTATGTCCTTGTGTGAGTGGCTGAGGCAGGGTCTGCTAGCTGCTTCTGAAGCCAGGGATGGAAGATGTCCATTTCTTTCCAGCATCCTCTCAGGAATTGAGGCATGAACTTTGCTTTAGTCCCCCTGTCAGGAGAGGAGTAGCCAGAATGCTTTCTTGTCTTCCTAGAAAGAGGTTCTAGCAAAGTTCTGCAGGAATAGTCAGAGAATGCTCTGCTATAGACTTGTGCCTCCCAGGAGGCCTGGTGTCCAGCTTGGGGCCACCCTCTAAGCTCCCTCATGGGTCTTACCTGCGCCTTTCACCTCTGTCCTTATTCCTTCACCCATCAGGACGGCATCAGATGGTGATCAGAGTGGAAAGTGGGATCTCTTTTTTGCCATTGGTGTTATAGCCTTGTATCCTTTCTTTAAGAATTCTGTTCTAGGTCAATGACTCCCTAGTAACCTTGAACAAGTCCAAGTTCTGCTTTCAGCCCCCACCTCCATGTCGTTCCATGTAACCCAGTGAGCTGTGAAAGTTTTCAGTGAGGCCACATGCATGGCTGGTGAAGCTTTCAACCTTTGTAGGAAATCCTTATTGGAGGAAAATGTGGTCTAAGGGTCAATGGTTAGAGTATAAGATAAATGGTTAGAGCAATCTGAAAGGGCCAAGTAGATTAAGGACAGTCACATGCTGTGACCACAAAGAGAGTCCTGACTCCAGCCATACTGCACTTGAACCCTGGCCCCGTTGAGCTCTGACCTTGGCCATAGAACTAGGAACAGTAAGTCAGAGAGAAGCTGTGTTGTCACCAGCACCAGAGACTCATATGTGCTTTCTCTGATCTGCCCAGTCCTGAATGTCCCTGTGGGTAATATCTATGACTTCCCAGTGTCTGCCGCCAAAGGTAATTTTATTTTATGCTTTAAGTGAAACCTTGTCATGCATTAGAGTCAGGAAATTACACCCTTCACTGAGCAGCCTCTGTGTTGAAAGGAAGCCAGGTAATGTGATGAACTGAGGCCAAGAACAGTATTAATACAGCTGCTCATGAAAGTCACACGAGCCCTGGCATCTGCCATCCAGACCAATCCCTGGGGCCACAACAGGTACCTCACGCCCAAGGGGGCTCTATATCTATCCAAGGGCTGGCATGGAACAGGCGCATTCTTTAAACTCTGGCTTCTCTGGTTCCTGGGAGGGGGAATCATAAGGAGCCATTGTCAGCAGCAAAGGTGGCTGCTTGACCAAAGACGACCAAGAGTGTTGGACACTTCCTGACCCACAGGACACTCACATTTGGGGTTGCTCCTCAGAAGGGCTTTGCAGTTCCTGGCCATTGACATTGCCAAAGAAATCACAAATTTTAATGATCAATGGTTAGACATTGAGGTATTAAGATAGGGATTTGTATCTGATGACTTTTGGAAGCTTTTCAAACTCCAAGACCTGTCACTGTAATGTGGAATAAGTAAGTTATAAATGATGAATGAATGAATGAATGAATGAATGAATGAGTAAGTGAGTGAATGAAGCAGAAGAGTGCCAGCTCGAGGCAAGAAGACTGCTTTTGGGGCTGTTTTGATGGCTCAGGCAGTTGTGGGTGGAGAAGGAAAGAAACAGATGCTTCAAAGTCCTGACTGGCCCATTCTGTACCCTCCTCTGTAGATGAGAAAAACTCCTGACAATGCATACAGGATAAAGCTAAACCATAAAGCTGTACTGGGGCCGACACGGGGGCCCAAGCTGATTCTTCTCAATCCATAGTTCAATTTACTGAGTCCTTAACAGGATCAAAGGGCTTTCAGCTTTGCCTGTGTTTGTCCTATGCCTACTTGTTTGCTTCTAAAATAGGCAGGGGGATTCAGAAAACCATGGTCTGGAGTCTGAATAAGATGGGGTCAGAGAGATAATCTTATCCAGCTCCTTGAATGTTCAGGTGAGAAAACTGAGGCCAAGAACATGGGAGGAATTTGTCACTTAACAAATGGATGTGCAAAGATAATGCAAAGAACAATGGGAAGAGTGTGAGCTAAGAACCAGGAAACCTCTGCATGTATGTGTGTGTGTGTGTGTGTGTGTGTGTGTGTGTGTGTGTGTGTGTACACACGCGCACATGCACAAGCATGTTTTGACATAATGTCGAGAAAGACCCAGCATTTAAAATCACAGGCAGGTAAGTCAAAGGTGGAGGTGGTGAAGCAAAGATATTACAAAATCTGTATGTGCTCATTGATTTGCTTCATTTTTTGGATTCTAATTCTAGAAATTATTTCATGATAGAAAGTCATAAGATCATAGCCAATAAACTCAAGTCCTCTATAGATTTTTTTCTCTTCAACAGTGGCTCTGTTTGGACTACAGTGTGGTGAAATATTTAGCTATAAAAGCAGAAAACATGAAACAATCCCAACTCCCAAGGCAATAAAATCATCATCGTTCACCAGGACGCATAAGTTTACTCTAGTCAGAGAACAAGTTGTTAAGGATCTATTGAGAGTATCAATTGGATAAGAGCCTGGATGACAATTTCATCTCCTAGAATTTAGAGGAAAATGTCAGAGAAACTATGACCTGTTTGCATTACCTTCCCCTTCCTAGCCCACTCAAGAATAGTCATCACTTGACAAGTGTGTTCGCATCAAATCCATAATGCATCTAAGACCTTCCTTTTTCTACTCTGTGCCTTGCCTCCAGATCAAAGTTAACTATATTTAAAATATATATATATATATGTATATATATACTATTTATATATAATATATAATGCATATGTAAATATATGCTATATATACTATATATATATATTTTGTGTGTGTGTATATATATACACACTATTTTACTGGAGAACAACATATGTTTAGAAAGGTATACAAATGATAGTTAAAATTTCTCAGTGACCACATCAATATAAGCTCTATCCAGATTAACAAATAAAACATTTATCAGCCCCTCAGAAGCCTACTTCTGTGTCCTTCTGCTCAATCTTCTCCAGTGAGAATCATTATCCTGACTCCTAACACCAGCATTTAGTTTTGTCTAATTTTGAATTTTGTATAAATGAGATCATAGAGTATGTGTTTTTCAGTGTCTGGCTTTTTGTTCAGTATTGTTTATGAGATCCATTTCTGTTATTGTGAATTTCAATTGCTTGTATATCTTCATTGTTGTTTACTATTTCATACTATGCAAAACACTATAATTTATTTACCTGTTCTATTTTAATGGACATCGGAGCTGTTTCCAATTTTTTCCTATCACAGGTAACATTGCTATGGATGTTCTCGTTCATATCTTTTATAGACATAGGTGAGCATTTCTGTTAGTCATATGCCCAGGACTAGAATTGCTGGTTACAATGTACGCATTCTTTTGACTTTAGTAGATAGTGTCAAACTCTTCTAAAATGGTTGTACAAATTTATATTCCCATGAGCAGTGTAAGAGCATTCAGTTACTCCATATCTTTGTCAGTACTTAAAGTCTTTTCTTATTTTAGACTGCTTAGTGGATAGTGGTTTTAATGTGTGTTTCCCTGATCACCAACGATTTTGAATAATTTTCAATTTATTGACCATTTAAATACCGTCCTTTGTAAAGTAACTGTTTAAATATTTTGCCTAGTTCTCTATGATGTTTTTTTCTTATTTATTTGTATGTATTAAAAATATAGTCTATGTTAGGAGGTAAAAAAAATGGCATAGATGATAGAGGCTCTGTTCATCCCTCTGGTGACCAAATCAAAGTTGTGACAAAAACAAGGAGCAGCAGCAAGGAAAAATTACCTGAGATCTAGAAGAACAAGCCATACAACTAAGGAGAAACCTAAAAAAGCACCCTGCAATGGCAGAAGGTAGGACGGGACGAAGACACGGGGCTGCGTGTTCTCAAGTGGCTGAGAGAGACAGGCTGCAGCAGTAGCAGTGGCAGATGCCTCTTAAAGGAGCGTGTCCATGAGCGGATTTTCATGGTGATGGACCTGCTTGCTCTGAGTACCAGTGCCAATTAGGCTGTGTGCAGGGGGCACCAGGAACTTACAGAGAGACATTGTTGGAGTGAGGGCCAAGGGGAGACTTTCTCTGTACATAAGTGCCGGCGTTATCCCTGATGAGCCCTCCCCATTTCTGGTGTGCCAGACACAGCACCGCCATAGCTGTGAGGTCATCAAACTAGAAAACAGAGGTCACTCCGTCCAGAGAATTCCCTGAAACCTCGCCTCCCCCAACTTGCGGCCCCACCCAAGCCACATCCAGGTGTATTCTTAGCAAGTCAGGTGCTCCTTGCTCAGCAGCACCTAGACTCACACTGGAGGCAGCT
>NW_011888831.1:1493458-1505126 GCF_000151845.1 Pteropus vampyrus
CAACTTGCGGCCCCACCCAAGCCACATCCAGGTGTATTCTTAGCAAGTCAGGTGCTCCTTGCTCAGCAGCACCTAGACTCACACTGGAGGCAGCTAGCCTTGGTTTCTTGTGTGGCCTTTGAGGCAACTATAAGCACAGCATCTGTGGATCTTAACAGGCGGCCCCGGAGGGGCAGAGGCTTGGACTAAATTTGGCCTGTAACTGAACCCTTCTCAGGACTGTGCCACTGGACACCTACTTCACAAATCCACACTAATAAAACTGGAAGACTTAGGAGCTTCGCTTAGTACCTAGAAACAAAACATGGAAAGGCAGCCAAAATGGGAAGACAAAGAAGCAGAAACCATTTGAGAGAACAGAACAGAGATCCAGAAATAATGGAGTCAAGTAATCTAACAGATGCAGAGTTCAAAACACTGGTTATAAGGATGTTCAATGAACTTTTGGGAAGTGTAGATAAATTCAGTGAGAGCTTCATAAAAAAAAAACACATTAAAATGGAAATGGAAATTATAAAAGAGAACCAGTTGAAATGAAGAACACATTATCTGAGATGAGAAGTATATTACATGGAATAAACAAAGTGAATAAAGAAGAGGATCAAATGCCTTATCTAGAGGATGGGAAAGCCAAGGACATACAATCAGAATGGCAAGAGATGAGATGCCAAGACTGTAAAAATAATTTAAGGAGCATATAAGATACTATTAAGGATCCAAATATCCATCTGATCGGCATAACTGAAAAAAATCAAGATGTTGAACAGCTGTTTGAAGAAATAATGATGGAAAACTTCCCTAACCTGATGAAGGAAATGAACATACAACCCCAGGAAGCTCAGAGAATTCAAAAACTCAGGGATCCAAAGAGGCCCATACCAAGACACATCATAATTAAAATGCCCAAGGTTAAATACAAAGAAAGAATATTAAAAGCAGCAAGAAAAAAACAGATAGTTACTTGTAAGGGAACACCCATAAGACTGGCAGCTGATTTCTCAAAAGAAACTATGCAGGACAGAAGGACTTGGCAAAAATATTCGTCAGAATGAAGACCCAGGATCTACAACCAAGAATAATTTATCCAGCAAAGCTATCATTTAGAGTTGAAGGACAGATAAAGAGCTTCCCAGACAAAAATAACCTAAAGGAATTTATCACCACCAAGCTAGCATTACAGGAAATGTTGGAGGGACTTCTTTAAGAAGAAAAAATATGTGTCGAAAACAGAAATAAAGAATGATAACAACTACATTCCTATCAATAAGTATCTTAAATGGAAAAGAATTAAATGTTCCAACTAAAAGATAGAGTGGATGAATGGAAAGGAAAACAAGACCCCTACATGTTGCCTATAAGAGACTCACTTCAGATTAAAAGACACACACAGACTAAAAGGAAAGGGATGGGAAAAGATATTGCTTTGATGGACCTAGAAGGTATTTAAGTCAGACAGAAAGATAAACACTATATGATTTCACTTATATGTGGAATCTAAGGAATAAAAAGAACAAGCTAATCAAAAACAGATTCACAAATGTAGTGGACAATTTGATGACGGACAGAGGGGAGGGAGGTTTGAGGGGCTGTGAGAATGGGGTGAAGGGTTAAAGAAGTACAAATTATTAGCTGATGCATGGTCATGGGGATGGAGAGCATGGCATAGGGAATGCAATTAGCATTAATATGTCGGCTAGGTGGAGGATCAGGGGAGGGAGGGAACAATTGGGAGAATCATTTTACGAACTATATAGATGTCTAACCAATGTACAGTATACTTGAAACTAATTAAATAAATAAATTTAAAAAAATATATATATTCTATGTTAGTCTTTTGTCAGTTATATGTGTTGAAAACATCTTTTTTTCACATTGCTTGCCTTTTTACTCTCTTAGTGGTGTCACTTGATAAATGAAATTCTTAATTTTAATGTAGTTCTATCTATCAATCAATACTTTTAAGTTTAGTGCTTTTGTGTCCTGTTTGAGAAATCTTTGCCTACTTCAAATTGTGAATATAGTTTCCTTTATTGTGTCCTAGAAGTTTTATCATTTTATCATTCATATTTAAATCTATAATCCTGGGGGAATTAATTTTGTGTATGATGTGAGGTAGGGGCAACATTCATTTTTCCCATATGGATATTCAGTAGTTGAACTATCACTAGTTAATGAGAAGTCTGTCCTTTCCCCACTGCTGTTCAATGCCTTCTTTGTCATAAATCAGTTGTGTGTGCACACACAAACACACAGAGGTGGGTCATTTTATCAGTTCTCTATTGCTTATCCTTGTATCAATACCATACTATCTTAATTACTGTAACTTTATTTCAAAAATCATGAAATCTGATAGGGCAAATATTGTCATGGATGTTCACAGCCCTTTTAATTTTATATAAATTTTGGAACTGTGTTACCAATGTTATTATTATTTATATTAATGTATATTAGTCTACACTCTCACAGAATCTCCTGGGATTCTTATTGATACTACGTTGAATCTTTAAAATTCATTCGTGGAAAATTGATGTCTTTATATTATTGAGTCTTCTAGTTCATAAATATGTATATCCTCTCATTCGTTTAGGTCTTCTTTAATTATGTCAATAATGTTTTATCATTTTTCAGGGAGAGGTCTCACAAATCTTCTGCCAGATTTATATTTAAGTATTTAATTTTTTTATGCTATTCTAAGTAGTAGACTTTTAATTTTTTTATTTTCTAACTGTGGCTAACATAGAACATAATTGATTTTGTATATTGATTTTATATTTATTCACCTGGCAAAATTCATGTGCTCACCCTAATAATTTATTTGTAGATTTCTTTGGATTTTCTAGGTGTGCAATCATGTCACTGGTAAAAAAAAATGACAATTTAATATTTTTCTTTCTAATCCTATACATTTTCAAATATTTTCTTTCTTTATTGCACTGGCTAGGACCTCTAATATAACGCGGAATAGATTTCTGAGAGTAAACTATTTCCAAACTCTAGGCGAAAGCTTCTAATATTCTGCCATTAAATATGATATTTGCTATAGGTTTATCAAATGAAGGAAAACTTGACTCAATTTTCTATAAATGTTTAATCATAAATGAATATTGAATTTTATGTGGAATTTTGCATTTATTGAGATGATTATGTAACTTTTCTCCTGTATTCTATTCCTGTGGCAATTTGAAACTCGTCTTTAATCATTTAACCCTTGATCTATTACTGGTTAGCCATTAGTTATTCAATCTAACCCTTCAGGGGTCCTGACTAAAAGTCTGGGGTATTTATGAGGGCTCTTTCTCTTTGATGTAACCTGAATTTCAATTTTTGTTCCCCAAACCCTATCAGACCACTGAAAGTTCTCAACCTATTATTTGCTATTTTATACAATGCTTTAATGAGCTTTCTTTTGCTTTTATCTTAAAAAAAAAAGAAAAAGAAAAACTAGTTTTTTAGAGCAGTTTTAGGTTCACAGCAAAATTAAGAAGAAGGTACAAACATTTCCCACATACTCCCCTCCCCGCTTCCCACATATGCATAGCCTCCTTCGTTATCAACATCCTCCACCAGAGTGATACACTTGTTACAATTGACCAACCTATATTAACACATCCTAATCACCCCAAATCCATAGTTTACATTAGGGTTCACTGTTGATGTTGTACCTTCTATGAGTTTGGACAAATATGTGATGATATGTATCTACACTTATAGTATCATACAGAGTATTTTCACTACTATAAAAATTCTCTGTGCTTCTTCTACTCATCTCTCCCTCACCCCAACCCTTGGCAACCATGCCTTTATCTTTTTGCACATGTGCTGTGTCTCCTTAGGAAAACTCCTAAATATGAGATTTGCTGATGCAAAGTATGGTTCTCTGGAAAGCCTCAAGTTTTCTCTTGAGGCTTGAGTTTATGGGAGTACTCTTTGATAGACCGTATGCAAGATTCCTGAACATTCCACCACAAGGACTTCAGAGAACCTAGTGTTGGGGATTAAGGACAGGAATTCCGGCCTTGGGGAAATGCTAAGAAAGGACTAGGCTCAAAGCCACAGGGATAAGCAGGTCCACAACTTGGGTTAGCAGAGCACAGGGTTAAATAACAACAGAATGCGCACTATCTCTTCCTTCCTTTCATCACAAGCTCCCAAAGTCTACTTGAGATTCCCAAAGCAGAATAAATTCTTTCATAGAATAATCAATTGTCAAATTCAGTTTTGGCGTTTCTGACAGAGCAGTTTTTCCTAATTACATCAGCTTACTTAGTTTTTAGTTGGCTGCCTGGACACAAGCATTTAAACTTGTGTTTATGAATTATTTAAAAGGAAAATTCAGCATGGTTAGCAGTAATCAGCTCTTTATTAGAGTCCTTAAAGATGGTTCTTCTTTTTTTATGACCTTCCCAGGCTCAAGAGAGGTCATTGCATTTGGCCTGTGGTCACAGGAAAAGATAAGAATCTGAAACTCTTGGTGGCTTGTGGAGGCAAAATGGAATCACCTGAGCTGGTATTTTATCTCAATAACCCTCCATCAGAATCTTTGAAACCACAGGATTGACTCAATGACACTTCCATAGAGTCCTATGGAGGTCTTCTAGCCTCATGCTGACCCATGTCTTTGTTTATGGAAAGGTCCCTGGCCAGAGGGTCAGGATGTAGGGCTGCCATATGCACAGTTCCAATAGACAGTTTCATATATACAGTAAAACAGAATTGTGCAACTTAATATAACAGGCCTGAATTGAGTACTCAGCTAAGCTGCTGGAAATATCGTGTGATATTTCATTTTGGGGATGGGATAAGGAAAGGAAAAATGCCCAACTGTCAATGAAGGGAGGATTTCTACCTAATCAAGTTGATATTGACTCTAGAAAAGATGGTGATCAGCTTGGCTGCCAGTAGGTGTCAAGGTAGTCCAGCTGGAGCTGACAGTGTTGTGACAGAGCTCAAGTGATAGCCAGAGACTGAGTGAGTGATGAGAATAGGACTCCAGCCATAGATTCCAGCCCAGACCTGGTGACAGATGACAGAGCCCAGACCTGAAGCCCTGGCAGACTCTTCAAGCAGCATGCAGGCAGCAAGGACCAGGTGGTCACTGGGCTGTGGGCTAAGGTGGCGCTGACTTTCAGAAGAGACCAGGATTGAAGGTACCAGCTCTGGGACTCCAGATCAGAGTAAGACCAGCATTCCTGAACTCCTGAGTCCAGGCCTGAGGAGACTGGCTTTACAAAGTCTCCACTAATTGTTCTTTGAGACTGGAGGGCTGGGAGCTGCTGGGGAACACATGTTACAGACAAGAAGCAGTTCTGGTAATTCAGGGAAGAGGAGATGCAGAGTTAAGCTTGTGGTTGGAGGGATGTAGAGAGGTCCACCCCAGGCGAGTCTGAACATGTCATTCTCTTGCTTGCACCTCTCTGCCTCAGCCTCCTGAACTTTCAATCTCTTCAAATGGGCCTACCACCTTGCTTTGGCTCAGGACATTTGTCTGACAGAATCCTTCACTACTCTATTGTCTTGACCCCCACCACTGCAGCGTGTCTTCTCTCCCATCTCACCCACTGTAACACCATCTTCCACTTGGTTGCTGTGGCCAGAATAGTCCATCAGCAGCTCAGCACTGAGCTGGAGCTCCCAACTCATGGGCCCTTACTGGCTCCTACAAGATCAAGCCTGCATTCAGGGTTTTTCACAGTTGGACCCACTCTTCTGTTACAGCCACATCTCCCACTGCACCTTAACAAATCCTGCCCTCCAAACCCAATGGCACTATCCTCATATACACATGGCTTCCTACTGTTTTCTCTTTCTGCAAGCCTTCCAGAATCCTAAACACCTTCTTAAGTTTTTCCTAATTCTTCCAACTATGTGAACCCATATCACACAGGCAGTACTTTCATGATATTTTCCTTTACACTACAAGATAACATTTGTTGTTACATTTTCTGGTTATCAAAATATTATGAGTATATTGTTTATGTTAGGAAGATGTTAAAAAGGATAAGGGAGATAGTTAAACTCTCCTGAAAACCAATCACCCAAAGATAATCACTGCTCAGAATTTGTTATAGCTTCTTTATGACATGCTCTGAAAATCCACAGCCCAGAGCCCACAGCCCAGAACCCACAGCCCAGGCTGGCAGCCTCCAGCTGGAGCTGAGGAAAATCATGCCCCAGATGGGACACACAGAGCCACTGTTCTGTGCCTCTTGCAAGCATAAAAGACATCACATCTCTTACTCCAAAAGTGCCTTTAAATCACCATGAGGAGGTAGATGGACCTCAGGACTCTGGTGAAGGAAATCTAAGCTAACTAGAACAGAGCACAGGATGGTTGATGATTAATGTTTAGAGAGTTGGAGAGGAGGTACAGGGCTCCTGGGGTCTGTAGCATTGTGTCAGCCCCTACATTCCCCAGGCCCTATACCTCCAATCTATAGGCTTTCTGTCCTCTGCAGTCTGTACCAACCCTAGCCAGCAAGCCAGCATCCCTTCAGTTTTGTTATACAAATACTTCCCATGCTCAGCTCAGTGCTGGGAGATGCTAGGAAGACAGAGAAATCAGAGAATTTCTGTCCCAAGGTGAGTTAGGAGCAGTTGTCTTGCCAAATTCAGATACTTTATCAGTATCTCTACAAGGCCAAAGTGCCTGAGCCCTGTGTTGAGGGTGAATCCTGGGCAACCAGTGTCCAAGCATCTAGTTCCCAGGCAGCCACTCTCATCAACTAGGTTTCACACCGTGCATCGATTTCGTGACTTGCTCGTCAGTCCTCTCACTGACAGGTCTTTTGTCTGGACTCTGTCCACTTGGCTGGAATTTCCAACCCTCCTTGGCTCCAGCCTCCCAACCAGGGCATTGCAGAGGATTCTGTGAGCAGCAGACAAAGCTGCTTCATAGGGAACTTTGGCCATGCTTGAAATGCAGAGGTAACAGGCTCCTCTCTTTCTTCTATCCTCTCACTTCTACTGGCACTAGAAACAAAGAGATTCCTTGAACATTTTCCAGGTTCTTTAAAGGTTCATGGTAGGGAAGAGAGACAAGTCAAAATAAGCCCATGCAATGTGGCAAGTGTTAAAAAAAAGGTACACAGGAGTTAAGGGAGTAAGCTTCTATTCAGAAAGGTGAGTGAAGGCTTCAAGGATGAGGTAACATTTAAGCTAGGTTTTAAAGAAAGAGTAGGAGTTTTCCAACTGAAAAAAGATGGAAGGGAATTGTCAGACGTGTATTCCAGAAAGATCCAATGGCAACTAGTGTGAAGGATGAATAAAGGTGGGAGTTTGGGGAGCAGGAAGATAGGCAAGGTAACCAATGTGATGGTCTAGGCTGAAGATGCACTGAGGCCTGGGAGATGGGCTGTGAAGGAGGCAGTAAGAAACAGCCAACCTGTAGCTCCAGGGAAGAGAGATTTCCTAGAATTTGGCAAAGCCTGGGCATATGCCACCCTAAGAATGTGAAGGCAGCCAGAACTTTAAGAGGAACCAAGAGGCTTGTGGCTCCCACTCTGAACCCCCATGCGGGAGGCTGGGGTAGTTTAGGCATTTGAAAGAATCTTGGCTAGTGGGAGGGCACTTTGTAAATGATCTTAAGAGATTAAGTGCATCCTTTATTAAGAGAAATGGTGACACCTCTGCTTGCATGCTGAGAGTTTGTTTATCTGAGTCCTCTCTCCTTGCCTAAATGGGACATAACACAGAACTGCAATTATTTCTAAAATTCTAAATTGGCTTTTTTTCCTCTAGGAAAATGGCCCTTGATTCAATTAATTCCTCTTCTGGAGAAGCAGCTAGACATCTGATTGGAAGAGGAATTGAAAGAGAGATGGCTGCTCCCTTTGATTCTTTTATTGCAATCCAATTAAACCAACATTTATCAAGTGCCTACCATGGGCACAGCTTTGGGCAGGCAGTTGCAGAGTCCTGGTGTGGAAACCCCCACTCTGTGCCCTACAAGAGCTCACAATCTAACAAGGAGACAGAAGTAAACTAATGAACCAGTAAAGAGCTCTGGTACTAGACAGGCTGAGCAGAGTGCTGAGGGAAGGCCAAGCACATGCAGAGCAATCTGGGGGGAGAAAAATTCCAAGCGGAGAGGATGGCTTGATCAAGGGCTTGGGGGCATGAAAGGAGAAGGAATGTTCAGAAAAGAGTAGATAGATTGGTGTTTTGGTATAACTCACACTGTCGAAGACTGTTTGCAAAATTTTTCATCAACCTACTGTCATTTAATCCTATGACAGCCCCGTGTGTTGGAAACATAACTGTGGCCCTTATGTAATTTACTCAACTACTCTGAGTCTCTGTTTCCCCATCTGTAAAATGTAGGTGATAATAGAAACTTTGTCCTAGGGTGTTTCTGAGGAGTAAGTGAATGAATACCTATGAAGTGCTTGGCCTATATTAACCTATAGTGAATTCCAACATAACTTAATCGTAATAATGCATGTTCTTTATGCAAATTCTCTAGAGGCCAGTTTGGAGGGTAGGTGGAAGGTCAAGGAGATGAGAATAGACGGGAGATAAGCGATCATCCAGGTGAACATGGTGAGGCCTGGGGCCAAGAGTTGAGGCAGGGGCCAAGCAGATGGCATGAGGAGGTATTCATGGGATAGGATGAGCAAGACATGGTGAGATTGGTCTCAAGTAGACCAGAAAGGGGGCGGGTCTTAGGCGATCCAGCCCTGAGCTCTTCCCAGAACGCTTTACAATTATAAATAGTTGCGCTTTCTCACGTAGTCCAAGTCATTTGGTGCTGCAATTTTCCCCAGCGTGGGCTGCGGGAAGCCTAACCTTTCAACAATATTTATAGTATCAACCAACTAATTTTAGACACTAATATCCACAGGATAATAGGGTAAAAAGCAACCTCACTAGAGCTGTTCTAGTGATGTGCTGCCCAAGATTTGTCACTCATGAATAAAGCAAATGTTTATTGGGTGCTTTCTTTGGGCCGGGCCTGGGCATCAATGGTGTGGGTATAATAGCCTATCATTGGTAAGTCAGCAGAGAAAAATTGCCCCTAAAAAGGCCGTGGTCTTCAGGATTCTGGTACAGGCTCTCTTCATGCTGGACATCACCTCCCAGCCTTCCCTCACTTCAGGACCACTTTGACACCCTTTTGTCCCCAGAATCCTCCAATTGTCATGGCAGCAGCTCTTTCCCTAAGGCTCTATGAAGGCCAGGCTCCAGTTTTAGTAGGGGCATTCCTGAGCAGGAGAGATTAAATGACAGATGTAGGACCACAGCGCTGCTGGGACATTGCTGCCAACCAAATCAAGGTGAGAGATACTGATGGGGAGGAGATACTGAAGGCGAGAAAGACTGATGGTGAGGACCAGGGGCTGACTCTGTTCTCCCTTGGGCCTCATCTGTGAATTGTCTCAACAATCTCCACTAGGCAGGATTTATATAAGGGAGAAGACACAAAAAGCCTAGCATGTCACCTGAGACACAGTAGGCATCTGGAAAATGTTTTTCTTCTTTCTTTTCCTAGCCACCCTCGCCCATGCTCCTTTTCATTGCCCCACAGGCAGCTGCTCTGGGGTGGGCAGAATAGGGAGCTGGATTGTAGGTGCTGGACAAATCCTACAAGATGGGCTTAGCTTTGGTCCAGCTACACACTTGGCTCTGGGATGTGGGCTCTTTCAGTCTCCACACTCAAGGCATCACCACCCTGGCTGACAGTAAGAGAGTGTGGGGTGCTCCATGTAGCCCTAGCCCCTACTGTTTCTCACTGCACAAAGAGGCAGCCCCAGGGTATCTTAGTGTTCAGCTCTGACTGTATGTCCCTCCCTGTCATACCCAGCCTGCCTGCCTGCCCTAGAGAAGGGTTGACCCTATAGCTATGTGGGTTATGGATACACCTCTTTCTCTCCCAGCTAACTCCAGATTGAATGCCTGTGTCTAGACACTTTACTGAACACTTTCTAGCACTGCTGTGGGGAGCCTGTCAAGCTGTGCAGTGTCAGCCAGAGCACTGCTGGCTTCTGCACCAAAACAAGTTGGAAACAGCCTCCTATCTGAGTCTGACATCCTCCTTTCTCTCTCTGACCTTTTGAGGACTTGTTCACCCTAAAGCAAATAGGAAACAAATGTCTTCGGTGTAGGCTCTAAACTCAAGGAGGTGAAGGCTAGTGTGGCCATTTTCTGGGAATGTATTTAACTCATGAAAAGACCCCAGTAGTGTATCTCCCCCCTTAATAGCGACAAGACAAAGTCAGTTCTGATATTCTGGCTTTGGCATTTACTTTTCCTTTCTCATCCTGAAGGAGGAGGCTTTTAATCTGAACCCTGACCTGCTGGAGGATGGAAGGAGACAAAGGAGATTCACCTGAAAAGATGGGGAAGAAACAGACTGTGGGTCTTTACTCGCAAGGTTAGGCTTGTGGGCTTCCTTCTGTGAGTTGTGAAGATTTCTGAGGCAAGGCATGAAGACGCTGACCTACGTCAGGAGGCAGGGCATGTGGGGGTGAGCTGCTGGAGCTTTCATTGTTAACCACGACAACAATGTAGACACAAAGGAACATTTTGTGGCTTATAAGGAACTTCCATTTGAGCCAAGCAAGAGACACAGCGAAGAATTAATTAGTTCATTCATTCATTCATTCATTCATTCCTTTATCAATCACTTATTAGATGCCAGACAATATGCTAGGCTGATAGTTTAGTATCATTACCCTCTTTACAGTGAGGAATCTGGGGCCCAAGAGAGAAAATGTCTCATCTACAGTCTCATCATTGGAAAGTTGGAATGGGCTTGAACTTCTCATTCATTTATCCCTGCATGGTGCCCCAGGAGCTCACTGCAGACCTGATTTGGCTAGGTTCCCTGCTGAGGAGCCCACAATCCCTTGCTTCCTCTGGGCCATGGGGGTGGAGCAGCTTGAAGGAGACTCATGAGACTAAACTGGTCACCCACAACAAGACAGCCTGACTGCCTGGTTCGCCTTGCCTCATTATATTCACTAGGGGTAAAAATAGACAGTGGTCATGGGCAACTGAAGAAAGAAAGTTGGAGCAGATTTCTAAACTCTTTCTTGTCGGCTTGCATTACTGAATTGGGGAAGGGTTTCTGCTGCAAAAAGATTTAGCTCCAAGATATAATAAAATCATACTTAGAAATTCAGTGAACTTTGGAGTATCTGAAAGCTAAAGGAAAAGAGAACTTTCTGATAAAGTCGCAATAATCCTACTCAGAAGGCAGTTGCCATGGTTACCCCAAAGTCTCTGAGGCTGTTTTTCATTTTGGCAAGAAATGGTAGATGTTTGCCCAGGGTGAGCCTGGCTCACCAAAATGGACTGCAGGATGCGGTGAGCTCTGGGGCCCAAACACCCTTGAGGCAACTGAAGCCACTGCCCAAAGAACGGCAAAGCCAAGAGGGGTTTCCCCCTGCTCATCACTCAAGGGAGTGGGGCAAACAGCTCCACATGTGAACCGTGATCATGCAATAGCCATGATGATGGCAGTCACAACCAACTCCGCATACGTGGCACTAAACAGACACTATGCCAGATGTTTTATATGCCTTATTTCATCTGACCTTGCAACAGCCTGTCAAGGAGGTGTTATTCTCATGTTACAAATGAAACAACTGAGGCTCAGGGAAGCTAAGGCACTTGCCAGATCTTACAAAGAACACTGGAACTGGAATTCCAACTCAGAGAAACTGGACCC
>NW_011888831.1:1505851-1515310 GCF_000151845.1 Pteropus vampyrus
TGGTGAGCCCTTATTGCTGCTTATTCTATTACTAAGGGGATTCCTTCAGGAGTTCTTCCTGGAAAGGAGACAATCTGCTCCAAGGCGGCTTAATATCCTTTCACAGATAGGGAATTTGACAAATCCAAATAGTAGCTTTAAAAAAATATCCTGCCTAACCAGGCACGACCCCTAGATAGGGCAGAGCTGATGAAGCTTGAATGAAATCATGGTGGTGGCAAGGAACAGAGGCATATGATAGGTATTTATAAGTGACATTGAAATGAATAAAAGAGGAAAAAATCTTCCTTACAAGCATCATGAAGCTTATAGTATTATTACCATTTTAGAAATGAAGAAAGTGAAGGTAACAGAGGTTAAGTGACTTGCCTAAAGTAATAGAGCAAGTAACAAGATTTGAACCCAAACCTTAACTGTCAGGCTGCAAACCTCACATTCTTAACAACTGAAGCACCTGTGAGAAGGTGTGTACCTTGGACAGGCAGAGATGACAGAGATCTCCTTAGGTCACTAGTCCAAGGAAGGCTGTCAGATTTTTCTGGAGTCCTGAACAGACTGGAGCATGGGAGCACAACGCTCCCCAAATATCCAAGAAGGTTAGAAGACAGATGCTCTCCCAGTTCTGCATGGTGAGGTAGCCAAGCCTCTAACTGGGTTCAGTATATGGCTGTGGTTGAGCATGGGGACAGGCTATTTACTGCACAGTGGGAAACATTCATTTCTATTTACATGATCAAAACCTAGTCAGGTGCTCTGGGAAACTGTGGCTGGGGTGGGAATTGGGGGGCGGGAGACTTGGGGAGCTGGCAGTGACAGCCATTGGGCTGGGATGAGGAGGGAACTGCTCAGCTTTAAAGTGTTTGTGGAGCGTCCTAATTAAAAGACAAGCCCACAAGGAATCAAGTCAAATGATGTTTAGGAATTAGAATCTGGACTGCTGCAAATCTCCATGTTGAAAAATTAATCCCCTTTCTGACTCTAAGACGATATACTTTGGTATTTTCTTAGATGAATGTGACATTACCACTATAATCCAATTGAGCTCTCCAGAGTTAAAATGCATATCCTGGAGCAAGGTTAGCAAATATGTGGCAAATGTCTGTCAGCTACTATCCCATACCCATGACAGACATCACTAATCAATCAAAGCATCGTTTCCCATGGAGGCAAAACAAAGCTTTAGAGTTGAACAGCACTTCAGGCAGCTACTACCAACTGATCACATTGAAACATATAAAATAAAATCTGTCATTCTTACACTTAATGTCAGGTGTGCTCTATAAACCTCTTAGGAGATTGGATTAAACATGACGGAGTGAGAGACATCCCCAGATCTCTCCCCTTGAAATAACAATAAACTGAACATCTAAAACTCAATAAAAAACACCCAAAATGCACACCAGCACATCTGAGCATGGGATCTGTGCATACCACAGGTCAGAGCGCCAGATGTTGGGTGGTGGACTGAGAGAGAGAGAAAAAAAAAGCTGTCTCTAGCAGCCAGAGCTCCCTGTAGGAGAAAGGGGAGGAGAGAAGGTACCATGAGTTTCCTGAAGAGCCCTGCTTGGCAGTGCTGTGAACTCCAAGTGGCCAGGGACAGTGCCTAGTCATCAGGGCAGAAAGCAGAGAAACAGGAACAGCAGAAAAGCAGGGAGGGCAGAGAAACAACAGTTGATTTTTGTCAGCCGTGGTTGCAAAATCTAGGCTGAGCCGCAGCCCTCATCCCCCAACCCAGAGAGCCCCTCCCCCCATACCCTCTGAGATGGATCACCGTCGAACCCAGGGGAATCTGAGCAAATGCTACCAAAACTGTTGTTAACACTGAGGGGACTGAGACTGAGGGTAGCAAGTGTGATTAAACATCTATAAGGAAAAGAAAGACATTATTAAGACTTTATATAAAGCAGATATCCAAGAGGCTTAAATGCCACCTATTGGAAACCAAAAGAAAAACACCTTATTTGCAACAAGCCAGGGACCATTATGTAATAAGTCTTCATTCTGAAAATAAATAAATAAATAAAAAGCAGAACACACTTCCATTAATGCCCAGGCAGAAAAATAGTCCATTAAACACCATGAACAGCTAAGGTGACAAGTCATCTCAGAAAGAAACAGTAACAGCTCCAGAAAATAAGCTTACAGACATATAAATTGGCGACTTAAATGACAGAGAATTCAGGATGGTTCTTCTGAAAAAACTCGGTGAGTTCCAAAACAAGTCATGTCAACAATTTCAGGAATTGAAAAAAAAAAAAAACTACTAGATGAGTAGAATGAGTTCTTCAGTAAGGAGATTAAAACCTTCAAAAAGAACTGAATAGACCTTCTAGAGATAAAGAACACACTGCAAGAGTTGAAAATGACATCGCAAACTTGAGAAATAGAGTCGACCAAATGGAGGAAAGGATCAGTGATATTGAAGACAGAAATCTAGAAATAAATCAGAAGGAAGAAGAGAGAAACCAAAGAATCAAAAATAATGAAAGAGAAATACAAGAACTAGCTGATACCTTCAGAAGAGGAAACAGAAGAATAATGGAAATTCTCGAAGGCGAGGAAAAGGAGCAGGGACTAGAAAGCATTTTCAGACAAATAGTTGACAAGAATTTCCCAAATCTAAGGAATGAAGTAGAGCTTGGAATTCAAGAAGTCAACAGAACACCCAATTACCTCAACTCAAAAAGGTCTTCACCAAGACACATTGTATTAAAATTGTCAAAAATCAATGACAAAGACAGAATTCTCAGGGCATCCAAGGAAAAGAAGATGGTAACCTATAAAGGAAAACCCATTAGATTATCTCGGACTTCTCAGCACAAACTTTACAAGCCAGAGAAGAGTGGAATCAAATATTCAAACTATTAAATGAAAGGAACTACCAGCCAAGAATAATGTATCCAGCTAAGCTCTCTTTTAGATATGAAGGAGAAATAAAGACATATAAATATTGAGGGAATTCTCCACTACAAGGCCTGCACTACAGGAAATACTGAAAGGGGTCAGCTCACCTAAAACAAAATGACAAAAAAATTGTACATAATTACGAGTAAGGTGACTAGCAGGCGGATAGAAGCAGAGGAGTGCAACCCTTACTAGGAACAGGGCATTATAAGTTTAAAATACGAAGAGATTTGCTATAGCAAGATAGTAATGAATGTTCAGCATAGAAACAAATTGAGGCAACAATGACTGAAAAGGGGAGGATTCAAATTCCAAATTCACAAAGGGGAATGGAGATATGGCACATGTAGAAGAAAAGGGACAACTGTATATATATAACTGTCCTTTATATATTTGTAATGGTAACCACACACCAAAAATTCAGAACTGAAGTATATAATGTAAAACAAGAAGGACCAGAGGGAAAACCCACAAGAGCCAACCAAAATAAAGAAAACAGAAACACAAGGACAAGGAAACAATGGAAACACCAAGAAACCAGGAAGCAAAAGATAAATGACTATAAGAAGACCTCATATTTCAATAATCACCCAAAATGTAAATGGACTGAACTCACCAATAAAAAGGCACAGAGTTGCAGATTGGATCAAAAATCAAAACCCAACCATATGCTGCCTCCAGGAGACACATCTCAGCTCCAAAGACAAATATAGACTGAAAGTGAAAAGGTGAAAAATGATATTTCAAGCAAATGGCATTCAGAGAAAAGCAGGAGTAGCGGTACTAATGTCAGACAAAATAGACTTCAAAATAAAAAATGTAAAGAAAGATACTGAGGGACACTTCATAATGATAAAGGGAATCATGCACCAAGAAAACATAACACTTATTAATATCTATACTCCCAATCAGGGAGCCCTGAAATATGTAAAGCAATTACTAACAGAACTAAAGGGAGAAACAGACCAAAACATTATTGTAGTAGGGGACCTAAATACCCCACTGTCAGATATGAACAGATCATTCAAATAGAAAATCAATAAGGAAATAACATTCTTAAATGACACATTAGACCAACTGAACATAATAGACATTTACAAAGCCTTCTATGCCAGAATAGCTGCTTATACGTTCTTCTCTAGTGCACATGGAACATTCTCAAAAATCGACCACATACTAGGACACAGAGATAGCCTCGACAAATATGAGGATTGAAATCATACCAACCATATTATCTGATCATAACGTTCTGAAACTAGAGATCAACTGCAGAAAGAAAGCAGGAAGAACCACAAATACATGGAGATTAAACAATCTGCCACTGAAGAATAACCGGGTCAGGGAAGAAATAAAAAGAGATATCAAGAGACACATAGAAATGAATGATAATGATAGTACAACATATCAAAACTTTTGGGACACAGCAAAAGCAGTCATAAGAGGAAGATTCATCTCATTACAGGCCTATCTCTAAAAACAAGAACGAGCCCAAATAAACAACTTAATGTTTCATCTTAAAAGACTAGAAAACGAGGGGGTGGCTCCATAGTGTAGTGGTTAGCACATCTGCTTTACACGCAGAAGGTCCTGGGTTCGCACCCCAGATGGAGCCGCGGACTATACCCCGCGTGCACCAGGCCGCCCGACTGTGCCGGTGATGCCAGGCCTGGGTGCATGCTGCGAGCGTGTGGGAGGAGACACCCCGCCTTCAGAGGTCCAGTTCTTAAGGAGAAATGGCAAAATCTATAGGTCAGGGGTGGAAGTGGGGGCAGGGGGAATTAAAGAGGGGGGAAAACTAGAAAAGGAAGAACAAATGAAGCCTAAAATCAGCAGAAGGAAAGAAATCATCAAAATTAGAGCAGAAATAAATGAAATCGAAAACAAAAACAATAGAAAAAATAAATGCAACAAAGAGATGATTCTTTGAGAAGGTTAATAAATTTGACAAACCCCTGGCTAGACTCACTAAAGAAAAAAGAGAAAGAACACAAATAAACAAAATCAGGGATGAAAGAGAAGAAATTATGACTGACATCGCAGAAATACAAAGATCATACAAGAATACTATGAAAAAGTATATAAAAGTATATAAAAAGTATTTAATAATCTAGAAGAAATGGGCCAGTACTTAGAAAAATACAATCTTCCTAGACTGAATCAAGAAGAACAGGAAAATCTGAAAAGACCAATCAGCAGTATGGAAATTGAAACAATCATCAAAAACCTACCACAAAGCAAAAGTCCAGGACCAGATGGCTTCACCAGTGGATTCTACCAAACATTCAAACATTTAATTCTCCTCAAACTCTTCCAAAAATCCGAAGAGAAGGCAATACTTCCCAGTTCATTTTATGAGGCCAATATTACCCTGATACCAAAACCTGGTACAGTTAACACACAGAAAGAAAACTACAGACTGATCTCTCTCATGAATGCAGATGCAAAAATCCTAAATAAGATACTGGCGAACCGAATACAGCAACATATTAAAAAGATTATACACCACGTCAGGTGGGCTTTATCTCAGAGGCACAGGGATGATTCAACATATGCAAATCGATTAATGTGATATACCACATAAACAAATTAAAAAATAAGAATCATATGATCATATTCATAGATGCAGAAAAAGCCTTCGACAAGATACAATACCCATTTACAATCAAAACTCTTAACAAAACCGGTGTAGAAGGAAAGTACCTTTACATAATAAAGGCCATATATGACAAGTCCTCAGCCAACATTATACTTAATGGTGAAAAACTAAAAACCTTCCTTCTAAGATCAGGAACAAGGCAAGGCTGTCCACTATCGCCAATGTTATTCAATATAACATTGAAGGTCCTAGTGAGTACAATCAGGCAAGAGAAAGATACAAAAGGCATTCAAATAGGAAACAAAGAAGTCAAACTGTTACTATTTGCGGATGACATGATTCTCTATATAGAAAACCCTGAAGACTCCACAAGAACACCACTAGAAACAAGCAAATACAGTAAAGTTTCTGGATACAAAATCAATGTTCAATAATCCATTGCGTTCCTATACTCTAATAATAATAAAACGTCAGAAAAAGAGGTGAAAAAAATAATTCCTTTTGCAATTATAACAAAAAAAATGAAATACCTAGGAATAAATTTCACGAAACATGTGAAGACCTATACAATGAAAACTATAAGACTCTATTAAAAGAAATTGAAGAAAATACAAAGATATGGAAAGATATTCCGTGTCCTTGGATTGGAAGAATCATCATAGTTAAAATGACCTTATTACCTAAAGTATTATACAGACTTAATGCAGTCCCCATCAAAATCTCATCGGCATTTTTTAAAGAAATAGAACAAAAAATCTTCAGATTTGTATGGAAGCACAAAAGACCCCGAATTGCCAAAGCTATCCTATGAAAAAAGAAAGAGGCTGCAGGCATCACTCTGCCTGACTTCAAATTATACCACAGAGACAGTAATCAAAACAGCATAGTATTGGTAGAAAAACAGACACACGGACCAGTGGAACAAAATCGAGAGTTCAGAAGTAAACCCATATTTATATGCACAAAAAATTTTTTGACAAAAAAAATCGAGAAACATACAGTGGAGAAAGGAAAGCCTCTTTAATAAATGGTGCTGGGAAAACTGGAAAGGCATCTGCAAATAAATGAGACTAGACTGTTGTCTATCACCACACACCAAAATTGACTCAAAATGGATTAAGGACCTGAATATAAAACCTGAAATAATAAAATGCATGGAAGAAAACATAGGAACTAAACTCAAGGACCTTGGACTTAAAGAGGATTTTATGAATTTCACCTCAAAGGCAAGGGAAGGAAGTAAAAGCTAAAATAAATGAATGGGACTACATCAAACTAAAAATCTTCTGCTCAGCAAAAGAAACCATCAACAAGGTAAAGAGACAACCATCCGAATGGGAAAATATATTTGCAAACAATCCCTCCGATAAGGGCATAATATCCAAAATATACAAAAAACTCATACAACTCAATAACAACAAAAAACAAAGGATCCAATCAAAAAATGCACAGAAGACCTCAACAGACACTTCTCCCTAGAGGACATACAAATGGCCAACAAATATATGAAAAGATGCTCAACATCACTAGCTATTAGGGAAATGCAAAATCAAAATCACACCTGTTAGAATGGCTATAATCAACAGGACAAGTAATGACAAATGTTGGAGAGGATGTGGAGAAATAGGAACTCTCATACACTGCTGGTGGGATTGCAAATTGGCACAGCCACTATGGAAAGCGGTATGGCGGTTCCTCAAAAAACTAAGAATTGATCTACCATATGATCCAACAATCCCTCTACTTGGTATTTACCCCAAAGTCTTGAAAACTCATATCCGAAAAGATATTTGCACAGCGATGTTCATAGCAGCATTATTCACAGTGGCCAGGACATGGAAGCAATTGAAGTGTCCTACGATAGATGATTGGCTAAAGAAGCTGTGGTACATATATACAATGGAATATTACTCAGCCATAAGAAGAGATGAAATACTGACATTTGCGACATGGATGAACCTCAAGATAATCATGCTAAGCAAAATAAGCCAGAAAGAAAAAGTTGAAAATCACATGATATCACTTATATGTGGGATATAAACCTAAAAGCAACAAATGAACAGGACAAACAAACAGAGACTCATGGACATGGACAATGAATTAGTGGTTACTGGATGAGGGAAGGAGAAGGAGTGAGAAAAATAAAAAAATAAAATCTTAAAATAATATTTTTTTATCATTTGCATTATTGTGAAAGAAATATGGATTGCTATCAAGGGGTCTCTGTCACCAATTAACATTGAAAAAATATCAACTTAAAAAATAAAAATAAATATTTTAAACCAAAAAAACTTATAATGGGAAAAAAAAACCTCTTAGGTATGGCTTATAAGACAGGTAGACCTCATTTAAAGTAAGCTTGCTAGACCAAAGCCATTATTTCAAAAACCATTGTGATGATAGGGTGGGTCCAATACAAGAGTTAAGGAAACCATATCCAGGAAACCATATCCAGGGAACCAGAGAGACTCTAGTCAGTCTGTCCTTTTAGCTCTATCTTGTGGTCTCTTTTAAGCTTAAGCAAGTGATTGATCAAGGCTCTACTTCTCCAGCTCCAGCTCTATCTTACAAGGCAGCCTTCAGATTTTTGGGAGTCAGCTCTAAACAGTGTAAGCTATGGAATCTGCTGGTCCTGAGTTTGCCTCATGGCTTATCTTGTTATAACACTGTGACTCTGAGCAAGCTATATCATCTCTTATGTATAAAGGGTGGCAGAAATCATGCCTACTTTAGGAAGATGTGAAATGTAATAGGACGTATGTGAAACAACTTGTAGAATGCCTTGTACGTGGCTGGTGCCCAAAGCATGTAGCTTCTTTTCATTTTAAAATTGCACCCAAATCTACCTTATTGAAGCTTCCTCCGCTGGTTCCTTAGGAATCTCAGAATATATCTGCTTCCTCCTCCCGATGACAACTTGGCAGATGTTTAAAGACATTTGAAGACAATTTCACATTTCTGGTTCCTTCAACATTTATAGAAATCTTCTATCTACTTTTCAGCTCTTCTGAACTTGCTATCAGCATGTGGACCTAACTCTTGAGTTAGTTCTGACCACCTCTGGTCAGGCAAAACTCTTACTTCCCTCATTCTGCACCTTGCATACCTATTCATCTGTGCACTTATTCACATATTTTTTCACTGAACTAATACTTCACTGAGTCCCTACTAGGTATCAGGCACTTGGACAAGAACAAAGGATTACAGTGATGAACCCAGCGATAGACACAACTTTCATCCTTCATTGATTCATTCATGCATTGCTTTGTTAATTCACCGATTCAACAAATATCTATGTAAATCATCCTACCAAAAGTTGTAGATGCAGAAGAAAACAAGATTACTGTGGTTTCTGTCTTGTATTCATTTAATCATTTAATGATTATTTATTAATTTACTGAGCATCTAATATGTATAAGCCAGACATTAAGTCAGGTGAACAAGGAGGGATAAATGCTATAGAGACGTGCAGGTTCTACAGCAGCCTATAGTAGGGACCTACCTTGGTCTTTTATTTATTTCTTTTTATTGTGGCAAAATATATATAACATAAAATTTGCCACTTAACCATTTTTAAGCATACAATTAGATGACATTAATTACATTCGCAATATTGTGCAATCATCACCAATATCTATTACCAAAACTTTTTCATCTTACCAAATAGAAACTCTACTCATTAAGTAATAACTTTCCCTTCCCTCCTCCCCTTCAGCTCTTGGTAATCTCTAACTTTATTTCTGTCTCTATGTATTTGCCTATCTGGGCATTTTACATAAGTGGAATCAAACAAAATTTGTTCTTTTGTGTCTGACTTATTTCACCTCGCATAATGTTTTCAAGGTTCGTCTGCATGTTGTAGCGTGCATCAGAGCTTCATTTCTTTTTATGGCTGAATAATATTCTATTGTATGGATATACCAAATTTTGTTTATCCATTTATTTGTTAATAGACACTT
>NW_011888831.1:1516065-1523203 GCF_000151845.1 Pteropus vampyrus
TGTGTGACCCAATTAAATTAATTAATTAACTAATTAACCAATTATAAATTATTTGGTTACCCTGAGTTACAGTTGTAGTTCTCTACATATTATTGACACTAATGCTTATGTGTAGTATACTTTTTCCAGTTGGAACTTGCCTTATTGGGTATGGTCTGAGGTACAGATACCAAGGCGTATTTCTTCTTATCTGGATATTCAATTGAAACCGCACCATTTATTGGAAAAAAAAAAAGTCCTTCTTTGTCCTATCGTATTAATATGTAAGTCTATTGTCTATTTGCATATGAGTCTCTTTCTTGACTCTATTAGTTTGTTTGTCTATTCTTACACATTCCATAACTGACTTAAAGCATTAAAATATCTTGGTATTTGGTAAGACAAGTTAATTCTCCAAGCTCTTCTTTATTAGAAGTGTCCTGGCTCTTCTAGACATGTTACTCTTACATACATATTTAGAATCTTTTTGGAAAATTCCGTTAAAACTTTAGCACTTTGGTTTGAATTTTATTGTATCTGGACATCTTTTTGATATTAAGACTTCCATCCATGAATGTTGTATATTTCTAACTATATTTTCTGACTTAAAATATTGTTAAAATTTATTAAGGTAAAATAGTGAAAGAGAAGCAGGAGAATAAACCAGCAGAGCAAACTGCATTTGTAAAGGCCCTGGGGCATGAAAGGGCAGGACATTTTGGAGGCACAGAAAGATGGTTAACATAACTTTAGCACAGTGTGAGAAGTGAAGGAGAGATGATATTGGAGATGAAGACAGGGCCGTAGGGAATGGAAATATAAGAAGAGAATCGATATGACCACTTTCATTACATAATGACTACTCTGATTCAAATTGGACTTAGGTAGGAGTAAGAGTAGAGAAGCAAGGAAACAAGTAGGGAAGGTATTACTGTCGCCTAGGAGAGAGATGGCTGGGACCAATGTGGGGAGAGATGGACAGAACTGAAGTTTATTTAGAAAGAAAGTTTGAATCAATAGGACTTGGTGACTGTTTGCATATGGGTAGTTAAGGGCAGGTAGGACAAAAGAACAATGCCCTAGTTTCTGGTTTGGGTGACTGGGTGAACAGAGTTGCTATCTGTTAGAAGAGAACCACTTTTCCCCACTCCTGATTTCCAGGAGGAAGGATGTTTCCTGAGCACAAGTGGTCTTTCTCTAACTTTTCACTCACTTACCAATCTGATTGGTAAACTTGGAAAGCATAACTGTGCAATATGTTCAGCTTTGTCCTTCCTTTTGTGGGCCAAATCTGACTTCAAAGAGCAAAAGTTCTTCTCTGATTAGAATGGCCAAAATTCAGAACACATATGACACCAAATACTGGAGAGGATGTGGAGCAACAGGAACTCTCATTGTTGATGGATATGCAAAATGTATGGCTACTTGGAAGATAGCTTGATGATTTCTTACATAACTAAACATACTCTTTTCATACAATCCAGCAATCACATTCCTTGATATTTACCCAAAGGAGCTGAAAACCTATGTTCACACAAAAACCTGTAGCAAGATGTTTGTAGCAGTTTTATTCATAATAGCCAAAATTTGAAAGCAACCAAGATGTTCTTCAGTAGGTGAATAGAGAAATAAACTGTGGTACATCCAAACAATGGAATATTATTCATTGATAAAATAAATGAGCAATCAAGCCATGGAAGTACATGAAAGAACTCAATGCATATCATTAAGTGAAAGAGGCCAATCTGAAAAGGCTACGTACTGTAGGATTCCAACTATATGACATTTCATAAAAGGCGAAACTATGCCAATGGTTGGGCGAGGGAGGGATGACTAAGTAAAGCACAATGAAACTATTCTGTTTGATACTATAATTGTGGAACATGTCATTACACACTTGTCCAAACCCATAGAATGTACAATACCAAGAGTAAACCCTAATATAAATTATGGACTCTGGGTGATGATGCATCTACATAAATTCATTGATTGTATCAAATGTTCCACTCTGATGGGGGATGCTGATGATGGGGGAGACTATGCCTGTGGATGGAGGCAGGAAGTCTATGAAAACTCTTTGTACCTTCTGCTCAATTTTGCTGTGAACCTAAAACTGCTCTTAAAAATAAAATCTAGGTTTTCTTCCTCCTCTTTAATCCCTCCACCCCTCCCACTTCCACCCCTGACCTACGGATGTTGCCATTTCCCCTTAAGAACTGGATCTCTGAAGGTGATCATCTCCTCCCACGTGCTCGCCTGGCGCACCCCACCCTAGGTCCTGGGGCCCCCCACCCCGGGACCTGGCCCGTGGCTCTACCTGGGGCACGAACACAGGACCTTCTGCATGTAAAGCAGATGTGCTAACCACTACACTATGGAGCCACCCCCAAAATCTAGTTTTTAAAAAAATTCTCTCTTCCTCTAAGACGTAAGTCTTATTTGTGGGAAGCCTCCATGTGGTAAGCCTGCTCCAGTCTGATACTGCCTGAGACTGGGTAGATACATCTGCCTGTTTAGTATTAGCAAGTCACTTGCCTAATAAGCCTAAAGCCAAATTTTCCACCTGGTCTCTAGCAATAATAAACCCAATATTTTGGCTTCTACCTTTATTTTTTATTTTATTTCACACCTGGTTCAAAACCTGGGAGGGGTATTATTTATTCCTCAAAGATTCTTGATATTTGGTGCATTGGGGATTTTTTTTTTTTTTTAAAAAAGGCAATTCAGGAAGCCAAGTACATATATAGAATGGTGTGGGGACAGCCACAGCCTGTGGCTATGACCTGAGCTTCTGTGTATGGGCAGAGCATTTTGATTTTGGTGGTTTCTAGAAGCTAGGATTAGGCTGAATGATGGTATTTTTTGTTTGTTTGTTTACTGTTGCATAGTTGTCTTTTACCAGTTCTGGTGTGGGCAGGAAGGTTGTGCCCTAGGCCGAGTAGAATATTGACTTTGTTGGCTGAATTTTGATGCATGTAGCCAAAATGAAGGCCTCTGAGCACCGTTCAATAAAATTCCCCATCTGGGTTTTGAACATGGTGAGCAAACAAAGAATAAAGATGGAGGCCCGCAAATCTTTCACCACTGCATCAAGCCAGGCTGATGAACATGACTCTAGGTCTGCTGGCTGGACCAAGGCAGGTTACCTCCCTGCAAGGGCAGAGCAGCATGGTCCCACTCCCTGTGGCCAGCTCACTCCCAAGGGAATGAAGGGACAAAGAGAGACCAGGAGGGAGTTTTGGAAAAAGCTTCCCCATAGAAACCAGGCTCAGGAAAAAGTCATTCCCTTCTGACATGTTTTTTTTGTGGGGACCCAGAAAGAAGATCATTAAGCTGGATTCATTGAGGGAGCCTACATATAAGGCTTTGTGAAAGCTACAAACTCAACAGTCAATGTGTTGGGTTTACTTAAAATGGGGAATTCTAAAGAAGCACATATTTTCCTTCATGTCTTCACCTGGCAGGGGTCAGTGGGTGCCAGTTCTGGAAACACCTTCTGTACTGAGACTCCCTGGCCACCATAATGACCTAAGGTCACAGGTCACTGGCTATGGAGCAGGTTCTCTGTTATTTGCTTTGATATTAGGACCCAAGTAAATAATTCGGCAGCATTTCTGCTCCTCCAGCATGTTTGACTGTGGCAATTAGCTAAGGTTCTGCTGGGATTGCCTTGTTTCCTGACCTCCGACCCTGGTGGATTTAATTTTTTTCCTTTAATAATTTCTGGGAGTGGAGAGTCTGTTGAGTGAGCAGGTTCCCTCCTGCAGAAATCAACTTAAACCTGAAGCTACACACTGCATGTTCAGGAATGCTGAGCCCTGATTTGTCTTGGGCACAAGCAGAACAGGTAAGCAGGAGTTGCTCTGAACACAGGCTGGGGAACCATTACATTCTTGCCCTTGGAGTTCTGTGAGACACCACCACGTTGTTATAACCAGCCCCTCTTCTTGCTAATTTGAGTTAGTTCCTGACACTTGCAACAAAAGTGTTCATAAACTGTTACGACTGACAGTTGCAATCTACTGGCATGGTTGTCATGCAGACAAGAGAGGAGGCTGCAGGAGCTCAGACTAGAAGCCATCTCACTTTAGGTGAAGGAGTCAGGCCAGCTAGGGAAGCCTTTATAAGAGGATCGATAGTAAATCATAGTCACTATGGGATAATAACAGTGAATAACATCATTAAACAGTCACTTGTGCCAGATACAGTTCTCAGTGCTCTGTGATTATCTCTTTATTAGTACTTGCAGCAACCTAAGAAGGAGGGATGATGGTGATTCTATTTCTTAGGTGGAAAGACTAGGCTTGGAGAGGCTCAGTCACTTGCTCAAGATCATGTAACTCGGAGCTGAAATTTGCACCCTGAACCCTGGCTTTGTTCAGCTACTGGGCTGTACTTTCCCCTGACCACTTAACCTTCCTCAAGATTTGTCACATGGACAAGGAGTAGGCAGGACTGGGCTGAAGGCTGATGTCTCGTGTAGAGGAAACAGTACATACAAAGAAGAGAGGTGTAGGACAGTATGGTGATCAGCTACATAATTTTCAGGGCCCAGTAGAAAATGAGAATGTGGGGGCCCCTTGTTCAAAAATTATTAAGAATGTCAAGGCAGCAACAGAGGAGAATTCAGCCAGGTGCAGGCCCTTCTGGATGCTGGGCCTGGTGTGCTTGCATAGGTCACTCACCCAGAAAATGACCTGGAGTTTGGGCAACCACCACCACCATTTTTTGCCTGAGGTTCATGAGGAAGCACAGTGGGTATTGTGATCCCAGATGAGAGCTGGCTGGGCCTTTTGTGCAGGACTAGAAGGTTTGGATATAATCCTGTAAGGGCTGGGGAACCAGTGACAGATTTTGAGAAATTAGTGATTCCATCTAAGTTTGTGCTTTGCACATAACAGATTACTGTAAGTGCTACACAGAAGGAAGGGGTTGTCATCATTTCTGTAGGTAATTCCAACAGGAGTTTTCTTAACATGGCCTGCTTGGGACCCCTTGACTTCTTGAGAGGAGTCTGGCCAAGAAAGTTCAGAGGCCAAGGTGGGAAAATACTCATTTAGGGGATGTTGAATCCATTAACACAGTATTAAAAAAAAAAAAAAAGTCTCAGCTAGAGGAAAATATTTAAATAGAAGTCATTAGTGAGCATATTTCTGAAGCCAGCAGAGCCTAATAAGTCAAAATTGCTTTCCTTAAAAATAAAACCTATTGAAGGTTTTCAACCCCCCTTTCTGAAGTGCTCAATTAGAGTGAAAAAAATAATCCATAGCTCTCCTTGGGTTGAACTTGCTGAAAGGTGGGAGTGCTTTCTGGTTAGGCACTGTCCAACCACAGTGATACAGATCAGCCCTTTGAGATAATTTATATCTCAAACAAGAGTTCGGAAATGGGTCCACTTGGAGCTAAAAGCATCATAAATAAGCTGGGTCGGGCAGCTGTGCCGACTGCAGCAGGGAGTCATAGACTAGGCTTCCAATGTCCCCATCCCAAGCATGGAATCTGCTCCCACCTGGCCCACGTGGGTCCTGCTTCAGCCAGTCTACACCCATCAAAGACTGAGCCTCAGAGAAGGGCAGGGACCAATCCACAGTCCCGCAGAAGGGCAGTGGCAGAACCAGTACCAGGGCCCTACCTCCTGACTGCTCTTTGTGCTCATTGATCTTTCACTGGGTGCTGGGACTGACCTCTGCCTGAGGGCCAGGAGAGAACAGTATGGAGGAGGGACTCGCCAGTACAAGAAGACCCAAAGATACTATGGTAAGATTGAAGTACCAGTGTTATGATGAAAACAAACATACAACAAAGAAACATGTGCGTGTGTGCACACATATGTGCACATGTACATTCATGTATGAATGCATGTACTTGTGTGTTCATGTGTATGTGTAGGCGCATGTGTGCATGTGTTGCAGTGTGTGTATGTGTTCATGTGTACGTGTGTGTGCCTATGTTGAGACTGGGGTACCTAATCCAGCCTGGAAGAGTCAGCTAATTTAATCCAGGGGCTAAAGGTTAAGTCTTGGACAAGTCTGGCAAAAATATGGATGGCGAGTTTGGCTGGATTAGGCCTGGACTAGTTAAGGAGTTTGTACTTTAATTTGTAGAGCCTTGAAGAATCATTGACTTGGCCTGATTTGCATTTTAGAGACTGATAATGCCTCCATACAAGATGAGATTATTTTTCTCCAATTTTTCCCTCAGAAGAGATTTCTTCCAAAGTCTGCCATGTTACAAACAGGGCACTGTCTAGATTGTTTCGAAGAGTGGGACTATTTATTTGAAGATATGGTAGCCTGAAACCCTTCAATCTGTCAGTAAAAATAAAAAGAGACAAAGAAATTGAATACAAATGGAGTAATTAGTTATTCCTGGGATACTGGCCCCAGAATTGTTGGGTGTTATTGTAAGCAAACCTTTAAAAGGTTATCTTTAAAAAGCACTGAAGAAGGTTATTTCTTTTGAGGAGGTGGTCATAATGATGGGTAAAGGGGTACCTGTGGCTGGGTGTAGAGGAGCCAGATTTGTCTTTATAAAAGATGGTTCTGGGAGGTGGAGACAGGGCTGCGGCTGGACACAGGGGTCCAGGAGCCTGATCTGGGAGGAGAAAGGCTGGGGGAGGGGGGAGTTGGCACAAACCCATGGAGGTGAAGGGGAAAGTACGACTTGGCACAAGGCTTTAGTATATCTCAGGTGGCTTCTCCAAGACCAGGGCATCTCTGAAATGCCTCATTCAGTAGCAGCCTTGCCTGGAAATCAAGGTGACAGAAACAGTGGCTCTTGGCACTTGCCATCACTTCCTAGTTTCCTGTTCCTGGGAGCTTGGCCAGAAACAGGTGGAGGCTAGTCAGAGAGTCTGACACTTACCTAAGCTCTGTCATTCCTCAGGTGGTGGGACCAGGAAGGGTCCTGGGCCCACAAGCCAGGATTTTGCTTGCTGGGATGGTGCTGGAACTACTTACTCAACTGGGGACCCTAAGGAGAGTAGGTGGCCCTAGCTATTCGTCTTAACCTCAGCCCAAGATTCCGAGGGCCAGACTCATACATATAGAAACGAAAAGCCCTTGGTACTCTTCCCCACAACTGGTTTCCATGGTAACAGGCAGGCCTGGTTGGTCAGGACTGACCACCCCTCTCCCTTCCCCATATCACTGTTTCTATC
>NW_011888831.1:1523943-1525329 GCF_000151845.1 Pteropus vampyrus
TGCGGCTGGACACAGGGGTCCAGGAGCCTGATCTGGGAGGAGAAAGGCTGGGGGAGGGGAGAGTTGGCACAAACCCATGGAGGTGAAGGGGAAAGTACGACTTGGCACAAGGCTTTAGTATATCTCAGGTGGCTTCTCCAAGACCAGGGCATCTCTGAAATGCCTCATTCACTAGCAGCCTTGCCTGGAAATCAAGGTGACAGAAACAGTGGCTCTTGGCACTTGCCATCACTTCCTAGTTTCCTGTTCCTGGGAGTTTGGCCAGAAACAGGCGGAGGCTAGTCAGAGAGCCTGACACTTACCTAAGCTCTGTCATTCCTCAGGTGGTGGGACCAGGAAGGTCCTGGGCCCACAAGCCAGGATTTTGCTTGCTGGGATGGTGCTGGAACTACTTACTCAACTGGGGACCCTAAGGAGAGTAGGTGACCCTAGCTATTCGTCTTAACCTCAGCCCAAGATTCTGAGGGCCAGACTCATACATATAGAAACGAAAAGCCCTTCGTACTCTTCCCCACAACTGGTTTCCATGGTAACAGGCAGGCCTGGTTGGTCAGGACTGACCACCCCTCTCCCTTCCCCATATCACTGTTTCTATCCATTGGTGAAAATTTTTCAGTGGCTCTCCAGCACCTAGCTTCAGGATGAAGGCCAAATTCCTTAGGTTTCCAGGCTAGTGTCCCTACTCACTTGTCAACTACAGAGAATTTCCCATCTTCCCTGAGCATTCCAAATATGTTTGCTGCCTTAGTCTTGACCAGCTTGCACCATCGCCTCCTGGTCCTAGAATAGCCTTTTCCTCGACCCACCTACTCTATCGACTTATTTCTTCTTTGAAGTGTCCTCTTTAAATCTCTACTCCTATTCCTGCAAAATGTATTCCTGGCTTTCCTGAGCTGACAAAGCTGGTGAAGCGTCAGAAGGAACTATCTGAATTATACAGACATTCTCCTCATCCCCAGGTCCCTGCCCGCTCCTCGCCCTCACCCATTACTCACCAGTTCTCCACCCTCCCAGACATCAGGTGCATGCCTCTGCCTCACACATAATCCCGGGTGGTAGTGAATGGAGCAAGAGGGAGCTCGAGCACCATTCATTACACACATCTGTACTGAGCCCTGCCCAATGGTTCTGGGAAGCAGTGTTTATGACCTTGAGCATGGCCCCTGCCTATGAGTTTCAGAGTCTAGTGTCAGAGGCAGACATTAACCCACTAGGTACCCAAATTAAAATGTAAGTACAAATTGTGATCAAATGCCTGAAGGAAAAGAAATAAAGTCATGTATGTTCAATGTCAGGCACAGGGCTGAGGACCCCATAGGCCTCATCTCCTTCCATTCTCATTATCTCCATTTTTCTGATGAGGAAACTGAGGATCTGAGAGGTGAA
>NW_011888831.1:1526079-1535304 GCF_000151845.1 Pteropus vampyrus
AGCTGGTGAAGCGTCAGAAGGAACTATCTGAATTATACAGACATTCTCCTCATCCCCAGGTCCCTGCCCGCTCCTAGCCCTCACCCATTACTCACCAGTTCTCCACCCTCCCAGACATCAGGTGCATGCCTCTGCCTCACACGCAATCCCGGATGGTAGTGAATGGAGCAAGAGGGAGCTCGAGCACCATTCATTACACACATCTGTATTGAGCCCTGCCCAATGGTTCTGGGAAGCAGTGTTTATGACCTTGAGCATGGCCCCTGCCTATGAGTTTCAGAGTCTAGTGTCAGAGGCGGACATTAACCCACTAGGTACCCAAATTAAAATGTAAGTACAAATTGTGATCAAATGCCTGAAGGAAAAGAAATAAAGTCATGTATGTTCAATGTCAGGCACAGGGCTGAGGACCCCATAGGCCTCATCTCCTTCCATTCTCATTATCTCCATTTTTCTGATGAGGAAACTGAGGATCTGAGAGGTGAAGGGCCTTGCTCAAGGACACGTGGTCACATGGTTAGTAGGTGGTAGTCAGTCTGCTCTGGTGAGCTCCCAGAGACTAGTGAGTTTCTGCTTCTCTGCTTCTTTTTCGTACCTCCATCCCTGTGTTCCCCTTGGAGCACACACATAAAAGAAAGCAGAAGGCACCAGAAGGAACACTTTGTTTATCCAAGTAACTTTGTCCTCCTTCACTCCTATGTATGTCCTATTATAGAGTAGTTTTCCCCCGAGGGTGAGCCCACATGTGGGGCATCTAGCATTGGGGTGCAGACAGGCACACCTGAGAATTTCTTTCTTCTGAAGCTCTTTGCTCTCCCTCTCCCTAGAGGATCCCTGGATCAAGCTCAAGGACCTCTCAGAAGTAGCAGCTCTCCCTAGCTGCCTCCCTCTCTCCCTCCCGAGATTGCCTGGACTCTGGCAGTGACATTGGCTATGTCCTCTGTTAGTAACAACTCAGCAGCATTCTTTCTATGAAATTCCTTCATAGTCTGAGGTGGAGGACAAGCATATGTGTGTTGGCCTTGAGATGACTGTACAGGAGAAAGAGGCCAGAAGCTTCTCTGGATAGAGGAGGGGCAGCTTTCCCTGTGTGTCTGGGGGTGGGATGGGGGAGATGGACAGGTGGGTGGACATGGGTGACAAGGTTAGAGCCCATGGAGATGGGGCCCTTTGAAGCTAAACAGATCTGAGCTTCAGCTCAACTTTTATTCTTTCTAGTTGTATGATGTTGGTTTATTCACTTCATTTCCATGAAGTGAGCCTGTTTTCTCATCTGTGAAATGGGACCAAAACAGTACATGTTATATAGGGTTGTGAGGAGGATTATATAAAGCCACATATGTAAAGTTCCTAGCATAGGAACCACCAAACTGTGGATTCTTCCTAAATGATAGCACTTTCTCCTGCCATACTCAGCCAGGGGGTGGAGGGACAGATGGGCTGTGACATAAATATTTTAGGTGTCAGTAAAGCTCTAAACAGTTCTATTCCACTCCCACACCCACATACATACATGCACACATTCATATGCACACACACACACACACACACACACCACACCACACACACACACACACACACACCCCTTTTCCTCCTACTTTGATTTCTGTGTTTTCCCATCCTGACTTTTATCCCAAGAACAAAACTGTGGGAACACTAATGGGGGTGGAAGATTAAATTCAGACGATGAACCTGGGAAGATTTTGAGGAGGAGGTAGAGTTTGTCTCCCTCTTTAAAGATGAAAGCCTTTGGTGACAGATGATGAGGAGAGGGGTATGCCAGGCAGATGAAAGAGAGTGGGCAAACTCCAGAGAAGGGAGGACACAGGCTGACTTGGGGAAATAGCAAAGAGCATCGGAAAGCCAGAAATGGGAACTGCAGGAGGATGGGCCAGGCAGCAAAGGGCCTTGGACACCAGCTCCTGAGTTTGAATTCACTCTGTAGGCAGTGGGAATGTTGAATGTGTAAATATTACACCCATGCCGTCATATAGGCTGAGGGCTGGACTGAACGGGTGAAACTAGACCAGACAAGAGGTAATCAGGACCTAGCAAAGGAGAGCTATTCAAATAGAATTTAGGAATGTGGAATAGGTGAAGGTTAACAATGAGATGAGAGGGATGAGAGAGAGAAAGATCCTGAGCTGATACGAAGGTTTCTAGTTCAAGTCCTTGGGTGGATGGCAGTACCATTAACCAAGGGAGAGAGACCAGACGTAAAAGAAATTTAGGAGACAAGAAAGGGAAATGGTGCCACGTGGGGAATGAATGGTGTTCGGTGGCTGATGCGCCATCTCTGGGGAGATGTCAGGCAGATTATGTAATGTCCACCCTCTGGCAGGCATCACAGCAGAGCAAAAGCAGGATCTAGAGAAGGAGAACAAACAGAGAAGAGGCTGGAGAACAGAACTTTGGGGAACATCTCTGTTTAACGGATGAGCAAAAGAAGAGGAGCTTGTGGAAGAGAGTGAGAATGAGACAGACAGGACCGAGAGGGAAGGCAAGGAGATTGCAGCCTTGAGGGCAGCTCAGGAGGGACTGATGCCATCAGAGGGCTGAGAGGGTGGAATGGAGAAGAAGCCCCTATATGGCAATCAGTAAGGTGTTGCTGACATGTGGGCGACCTCTTTCAGGTGAGTGAGGGCCAGACTGCCAGAGATCGATAAGGGTAGCAGAGGAAATAGAGACAACAGGAGCAGTTAGAGGGGAGAATAGAGGGGGTGGATGGTAACCTGGGCAAGGAGAAGTGGGTGAGTTCCTCCACGTGAAGGAGATTTGAGGAGGTGAGGCCACTCAAAGCAGGGGAGGGGAAGGGGATGTTGAGACAGAAGTGCTAAGCAGGGATGATGAGGGAGTTGGGTTCCAGGAGAAGGGCAGCGAGTAGGGTCTGGAGTGCAGGGAGGACTCTTCTTAGAAAGGAAGATGTACCCAGGATAGCTGAGGATGCAGACAAGTTCTTGATATGAGGGCCGAGGAAAGCTCTGGGTACCTTGGCATTTTCCATAAAGTTGGAGACTTGCAAATGAAGCCTTCTCTTAGAGATTGGGGTGGGAAGGACAGGGAGGAGGAGGTTGGAGGGAAGGTGGGGAAGGGGCTTGGTCTGTGGGTGAACCCATGTGTGAATGCCCTCTGGGTGTGATTACTATGGAGTTTGGATGATGATTGGAGGCATCAGGAAGGCTCTGCTCAGGGTTAATTTCAGATGCTTAGCTGAAGAGCTCAGGGCATTCTGGGCAGGCTAAATTCTCAGTGCTGTTAGGGCTCAAAGACAAGGCAGAGACATTCCCTGACCCTTGTTTTGAGTATAGTGACATCCCTATACATTCTTACACCTGTGAGATAGGTGCCCAAAGTACATAAGTGGGGATACTATTGCCTTGAGCTGGACTCCAGAGGGTAAGTGAGTTCCAGGCCCTTGTAGAGATGGCAGTGTCAAGTTGGCATTTCTTCTAAAGCCTGGTGTGGACCTTTAAGCTCTATGTCAGACCACCCTAAGGTGTCCCCTTATGAGTTCACCATGTGTAATCCCCACCCCAAACCAAGTGCAGTTGTATCCTGTGGAGTGCTTCTAATCAATGGAATATGGCAAAGGTGATGGGACATCACTCCCATGATCGTGTTATGTGATATAAGACTCTGTCCTATCTGACTGGAGAATCTCCTATGGCCTTCAAGAAGCGAACAGCCATATTACAGGGAACTGTGGATGACCTCTAGGAGCTGAAGATGACCCTCGGCCAATGGCTGGTGGAAAGCTGGAGCCCTCAGTCATTTAGTTGCAAGGAAATTAATTCTATCAACAATCCAGATTAATCGGGAAGCAGACTCTTCCCTAAACAAGCCTCCAGGTGAGAACACAGCCCAGCTGACACCTGATTGCAGCCTAATGAGAAACCGAGCTGTGCCCAGAATTCTGATGTACAGAAACTATGAGGTAATAAATGGGAGTTGTTTTAAGCTGGTAAGATTGTGGTCATTTCTTATGCAGTGACAGAAAACTAATACAGTACCCATCAATTCACTCATAAATCGACCCATTCATACCCCACACATTTGACTATTTATCTCCTCATCCACTCTCCCATCCACACTTCTTCCTTCTTAACTGTCAACCCGGACAAGTCGTTAATTTAGTCAATAAATATTTATTGAGATTCCACTGCATGCCAGATTTTCTTTTAGGTACTGGAGTAACAGCAGTAAATGTGAAGACAGACAAGCTCCTTGCTCTCAAGGAGCTTACAGTCTACACATTCAAACCTTTCTACTCACCACATACCACCACCCATCTGTCTACAATCTCTTACGTCCATCTGTGCAACCTCCAGCCCTTTCGCCCACCTCCCACTCATCAAATTGCTTCAAAATCCAACCTTCCAGAAGGCAGAAGACTCAAAATATGAAAGCATGACTTTTAAAGTGTTCCGCTATTAGCAGACATTTATCAGGACTTTGCCGAAGCTGTGTTGGATATTGGATGGAAGCTCACAAGTCAGAAGGAAAGGACCACTTGAAAGCACGTAGTGAGCAGGATTTTTTCCTTTACAAATAGATCTTACTTTTCTGACATATGACCAGAGGGAAGGGGTCCTTCTTTGGTACAAAAGCTCAGGGGTGCCACTGAGGACCCAGGTTTCTTCTGTCTTTGTGCTCTGCCCCCCTTAGAGGGTTGGTTTGTCACCTCATGGTCTCAAGATGGCCACTTCACTTTAGGCACAAAGAAGAGCAGCACAGCTGTGTTTAAGGTACACCAATAGAAACTCCTACAAAGAGAAGGGAGAGGTAAACAACTAAAAATTTCCTCTTTCTTAAAAACATTTCCAAAGGGTCAATTGCCCTTGACATAGATGTCTATGGAGCATTTATTGTGCCCATTGCCATTGGTGTGCTGCTTTCTCTCAGGTTGAGGGGAGGGGATGTGGCCAGCTGTGTAAGTGGATGACTCTGGGGTCTCGCACAGGTGCGGGAAGGGGCAGGGCTGGAGTGGAGGCTGGGGAGAGCAGCTGTCCCTCCTTAGTGACCCTTCCTGTGTGCCCAGGACACGTGGAACAAGCAGGAGTGCAGGGAATGAGTAGGCCCTGCATACCAAGCGTGCTTCAGGAAACTGGCCAGTAGTACCTTTGCAACTTGACATATGTTTTCTCCAGAATTTCTTTTCAGACACTAGCCTCTGACAGCCCCTATGCTGTTGGAATTTCTTCCACGGTGGCCTCTCCTTCTCTCCTAACCTCAGGATGCTAACCTCTTAATGGCTTATTTAGGTCTTGTGCACAGAGATGGCATCAAAAGTCACATGATGCCACCAGCTTCCAAAACTTCTCTAGTCTGAGACATCTAGTTATTTGAAATGAACCCATTTCACATTCTACGAGATACCTGGCTGGTACTTCAGAAAACTGTCAGAGTGACAAAAGGTAAGGAAAGAAAGAGAAAGCCATAGAACAGAAGAGACTGGAGAGATGCAGTGTGGTACACTGGATTGGATCCTGTAACAGAAAGAGGACATTAATGCAAAAACCGATGAAATCCAAATGAGGCCTGGTTAATACCAACGTGCCAATGTGAACTTTTCAGCTTCGATGAAGGTATACTAGTAATATGAGATGTTCGGAAAGCAGAAAACTGAATGAGTACATAAGAACTCTCTGCTCTCTTTGTGACTTTATTGTAAGTCTAAAATTATTGCAAAGTAAGTTTGTTAAAGTGAGCCCATCTCCTCTTTTATCCAGGTGCTCTAATGGCTTAATTTAGAAGACTACTTGCAAGTTCAAGGTCTTTGATGAGTGACTTACAGGGAAGTTCGTTAAAATGGAACAAAGACGAGGTGCTTCCTCTGCTAAGCACATACGTGTGCCCACTGGTGCACACAGGCAGGCAGGAGGAACAGAGCAGGGGGTTCACTCTGTCACCCTCTTGTACCATGGCCTACTCATCACCCCAGCATCCTACATCTTCCAGCTGATGACTGATCACATAAGCTCTGTATCTAATCCAACCAACTGACTTCAGAGGGGGTCCTCAATGCTTTTTGTTCTTCAGCCCTGCCCAGTTTTTGCCTCTGTGCCAGTAAGAGGGGTGATGGGTTCAGACCGTTATAAACCCAGTCAAGCAAACTTATTCTAGCACCAGCCACATCAGACCCCACATCAGGGCCAGTTAGAGTTATCATAACTACCACCAGTTGGAAGAATCATCCTAGCTATCACTTATTAAATATATACCCTGTGCCAGGAACTGTGCACTTGAATACTTTTTTAATCCCCATTTGCAGATTAAAAAACTACACCTGGGAGAAACAATTTAATTTGGCCAACTAGAGAAGCAGAACTGACCCCAAAGCACTCTCATTTTATTCCCCTGTCTCACTTAAAGAAGGGCCCTTCAATATCAATTAAACAATCTGCCCATTTTACAGAAAGGCAAACCAGGACACAGAAAGGCAGGTTTTGCAGAAGGCCACACAGGCTGTTCAGGTCTAGCCAGGAAAGGAGCTCAGGCTTCCTCCTGGTTCTAAGCCCTGTGTTCTCTTTGCTGCCTCTGAATTCCTGAAAATTTCAGGGCGCCTCTGGCCCAGTCCTAGGAAGTCCACCTGCTCCCAGACCAGACCAGTCCTCAGAGGGGCTCCTCTCTTCCCAGGCAGGTACAGATTCCTGTCCTCCTGGCCTTCCCTCTCCACCTCTCCCTGCCTGCAGGCACAGCTCAGCAGGGGGTACAATTACCATCTGTGTCCCTGGCATCTTTTCAGAGGCATATTTAAGTCACTGCGGCACTCGCAGGAGAGACAAGTAAATAGGCAGTCCAGCAAAGTGTTGAACCCAGCCTCAGGTCTGCGTGCATGATAGTTCACAGCACCACTGAAAAAGCAAAGGGATAAAGAAGAACCACATCCCCTCCCCCCCCCCCCACCCTTTTGAGATGTTGCCAAAGGTTCTCAGTCTCCGAACAATGCTTTCTCCAACTATGCGGTGCTCCACGGGAGCAAAAGGCAACTTCCTCAGGCTATTCAGGAATGGTCAAGCCCGGTCACCCTGTGGACCAAGGTACAGATGGAGCAGCAGCTAAGAGCTACATGGTCAAAGAAGGAGGGTGCTCAGATCCAGGTGCCCCTGGGTGATGGGGCACCTGCTTTCTCAGCCAATCACAGGGCTCTGGCAGAAAGACAAACTACTCTGAGCCATCCACACTCTCCCTCAGGTCTCCCTGATGGCCAGTGAATCTGATGAACAATTATTATAAGATGGCTAGTCACAAACAGGCATCAATCAGCCTGTGACTGAGCAGGAGGGAGCAATCTCTGGATTCTTGGGAAGAAACATGGCAACCATTGGGAAACTGCTTGGGTTGGTTCATTAAAATGTCACGCTAGACACTTGCATTTTTAAAAAAATCAATTAATTATTTATTTAATAAATATTTAGTGAGTATGCCTATGTGCCAAGAATTAAGCTACATACTAAAAGAGAAAGTTTCTTAGCTTTGTGGGGACTAAAATTCTGGCTGTGGGAGCTGTGTTAGGGCAGAGAAGATAGACAGTAAACAAATAAATACACAAGGTAATGATGTAGTAATATGTTTTCTGTATCCTGGGAACTGAACAGTGAGGTGGGTGCTTTAGTTGGGATGTTAGGGCAGGCCTCTCTTGGGAGGTGGCATTTGGAGAACAAGAAGGTGCCACCACAGCCTGTTAGGTCAAGAGAGCATTGTGCCTGTGACATTTCTAAATTGTAGCAAAGCCTTGGGAGAAAGCTATTCATATAATATTTACTAAAAGGTGGTGCTTATTCCATGGCAGACAGTGTGCTATGAACTCAAGAGGCATTTTATTTGATTCTCACAGGGATGAAAAAATGGGGGTATTTTCTCTATTTGCAGATGGAGACTTTGAGGCTCGGAAAGATTATGAATTGCTCAAGGTGAGAGAGAGGTATGGATTCCCTGCCTGGGCTTGTCATTCTGGTGCTTTTGACTACTCAGGCTGTCTTTGACAACAGGATGTAGTAGAAATGTGGGATTAACAATTAGTAACTTGTTAAAACTATTTTCAAAGACTGATGACTAGTTGAGCACCCTCTGGAGGCACAAGCTTGATTTGCAGCACTGCCATGTCCATTGTTGTCAATGATCTGAATGAGAGCTCAGATGGCCAGTCACAGTCCAGCCTCCTCTCCAGTTACCCCTGACATTGTACCAGCTATGTCCAGTGACCAGCAATTCCCCTAACATACCATGTATTTCATGTTTTCCTGCCTTCATACAGGATACAACCCTTGTCTGGAGTGGCCCCTGCTCCCTATGATCCAGATGATACCTACATCTTCAAGAGTCAGCTGAAATGGCACTTCCTTCATGAATCTCTTCCTGAATTCCTCCAAACTGATGTTGCAGATCTTTTGATTTCCAACGTACCATGCATATGCACATATATATGGCACACGCAGCTAGTTGCCTTCCCGACAGACATCACACTGCTTGTTCTTCGCTAACAGAAGAACAATTTGACTAAGTGGTCATGCGCTTTGAAGCTGCAAGTGTCCTGACTGACATAGCAGAGCTTCTCCTTTGCGGTACGTTATCGTTTTGGGTCTGTTTCCTTGTCCTGTTCTCCACATCGGAAAATCCTTAAGGAGATTGATTCTTCTTTTCAAAGGGTCTCCAGCGTTGAACACAAAATCTCTGGGTGAATCCTCTCTTGTTGAGTGAATCAGTGAAAAAGGATGGATGCTGGAAGGAAGGAGAAGCCAGCATATGACAGGAAGCTAGGAGGCAATGTAAATATTTGGGATCCAGTCACTGGGAGCCACGAAGAGAGGAGCAGATGGAGTAGAGTCAAGAACCGAACACAGATAGATGGAATTGAAATGAGATCAGACTGTTCTGATCCCTAGTCCCAGACTTGCAGGGAAGGTAGGAGAGAGTACATAACTCAGCCGTAACTGGGCATGTGTTGGCACCATTGTGAGACCACCATAGAAGCCCCTGTGATATTAGGATATCTTCCCACAATTGCTTCTCTATATACACAGAGATAATATACAAATGCATGTCAAATGGTCCCAGCTGTGTAGAAAGAAGAGCTGTGAGGCAGAGTTGGACTAGGGTTGGGAGTGACTCTGTTATCAGGCCTAGTTCAGATGGCCTCCTTATACTCTCTTATCTGTCACCATTGCTACAGAGATGGGCATCGTCCCATCTATGAAATACTCCTGGCCATTCAGACACTGTAGG
>NW_011888831.1:1535354-1537532 GCF_000151845.1 Pteropus vampyrus
CTGGTGCTTTTGACTACTCAGGCTGTCTTTGACAACAGGATGTAGTAGAAATGTGGGATTAACAATTAGTAACTTGTTAAAACTATTTTCAAAGACTGATGACTAGTTGAGCACCCTCTGGAGGCACAAGCTTGATTTGCAGCACTGCCATGTCCATTGTTGTCAATGATCTGAATGAGAGCTCAGATGGCCAGTCACAGTCCAGCCTCCTCTCCAGTTACCCCTGACATTGTACCAGCTATGTCCAGTGACCAGCAATTCCCCTAACATACCATGTATTTCATGTTTTCCTGCCTTCATACAGGATACAACCCTTGTCTGGAGTGGCCCCTGCTCCCTATGATCCAGATGATACCTACATCTTCAAGAGTCAGCTGAAATGGCACTTCCTTCATGAATCTCTTCCTGAATTCCTCCAAACTGATGTTGCAGATCTTTTGATTTCCAACGTACCATGCATATGCACATATATATGGCACACGCAGCTAGTTGCCTTCCCGACAGACATCACACTGCTTGTTCTTCGCTAACAGAAGAACAATTTGACTAAGTGGTCATGCGCTTTGAAGCTGCAAGTGTCCTGACTGACATAGCAGAGCTTCTCCTTTGCGGTACGTTATCGTTTTGGGTCTGTTTCCTTGTCCTGTTCTCCACATCGGAAAATCCTTAAGGAGATTGATTCTTCTTTTCAAAGGGTCTCCAGCGTTGAACACAAAATCTCTGGGTGAATCCTCTCTTGTTGAGTGAATCAGTGAAAAAGGATGGATGCTGGAAGGAAGGAGAAGCCAGCATATGACAGGAAGCTAGGAGGCAATGTAAATATTTGGGATCCAGTCACTGGGAGCCACGAAGAGAGGAGCAGATGGAGTAGAGTCAAGAACCGAACACAGATAGATGGAATTGAAATGAGATCAGACTGTTCTGATCCCTAGTCCCAGACTTGCAAGGAAGGTAGGAGAGAGTACATAACTCAGCCGTAACTGGGCATGTGTTGGCACCATTGTGAGACCACCATAGAAGCCCCTGTGATATTAGGATATCTTCCCACAATTGCTTCTCTATATACACAGAGATAATATACAAATGCATGTCAAATGGTCCCAGCTGTGTAGAAAGAAGAGCTGTGAGGCAGAGTTGGACTAGGGTTGGGAGTGACTCTGTTATCAGGCCTAGTTCAGATGGCCTCCTTATACTCTCTTATCTGTCACCATTGCTACAGAGATGGGCATCGTCCCATCTATGAAATACTCCTGGCCATTCAGACACTGTAGGTGGCCCCAGCTGCATGTCCCAAGCCCTTCTCAACTATGTCCTGGATTCTTTCATGTGCCTTTCTCAACATCTTTCCCCAAAGTGAGCAGGTGCTCCTACCTGTCTCCCACTCAGAGGCCATGTGCTTTGCCTCAGGAGGACTTTGCAAAGCAGGTACAGTGTGGCATCAGACACAGAAATAGAGCAGATGCCCTGCAGCCTTTTCTTCTCTTTCCTTGAGACAGCTCTCCTCCCTGGTGGCAAGCCACTTCGACTCCTCAGCTTGAATCTTCTGTCCCAAGTGGCAGCTGCAAGGCAGTACCGGCCTCCAGAGAAGCTGGGCTTGAGTTCCTCTGGGCTCTACTTGTTGTGAACCTGAGGCATTCATCCACCTTTGGGCCTCAGGAGCTTCTCTGTAAAGTGGGACCATGAAGGCACCCATCACCTATTGTGTGTTTGAAGTGAGGCAATGAGTGTGGGAACCAGAGCCAGCTTCACCAGCATGAGACTTGTGGAGGGCACAGGGCCCCATGCTCAGAAGGACTCCACACTTGGTTTGATGTTTGGCTCTTGTTTCTTGAAATTCTTAATCATTCTTGAACAGAGGGCCCATATTTTCACTTTTCCACTGGGCCCTGCAAATTATATAACTGTCCTGAAGAGGGCTTTGAAAATCCAAATGCACTGGGAAAATGTGCAGGGAGTTATTGTTGTTGATAATAATAGAATACATACGTTCACCTTCCGTAAAGGATGTGTATGGGGCTTTTCTGCAAGCCAGGGATGCCAGGGCAGTACAGGACGTGTCTCTTATCCTTGTGCCCTCACTAGCTCCAGAGCTCCCAATCTTCATCCTGAGAGAGCTGTTTTAATTTTGGTGCTTGGCCTGATGACCTGTGTGAACTTAAGCAAGTCCCTTTCCTCTCC
>NW_011888831.1:1543122-1544833 GCF_000151845.1 Pteropus vampyrus
CCCAGTCTGTGGCAGCCCCTACCTGATGCTTACAGATGCTGGAGAGAGAGCAAGGGGGAGATTTCTCTCAAGTATGCCTCTCACTACCTCATATACACTTCTCCTCGGAAGTCCCATGGAGAAGGTGCCTCAGTGGGCCACCAGAGCCAGAGGTTCTCAGAGGAGTAGCAGCTGTGTTGATCTGCGGGCGAGTGGGTCGGTCTCCGAGCACACTTCCTAAAGGAAGCTTAGTGAGCAGGGCAGCTGGGCTGGTGGCTTGAGCCTAGCTGCTTCATTATCCCCAGGAGGAACCCCGTGGTCCTCACCTGACACTGCAGGACCATTTCCACAGCTCCTCTGGAAGGAAGAGGGCGTTATTTGGGAGTTTCAGTGTAGGAGCCCTGTGGGATGCTGCTCTGTGGCCTGCACCATGTCTGGCTAGAAGTGAAAAGAAGCCTGGATTAGGCAGAAGGCCAGACCCCTGTCCCTTCCCTCCTGTCTGCCTAACTAGGCAGAAATGGGTATTCTGGGCTACCAGTGGGTGGGCTGCGAAAGCCTGAACCTCCAGCCCGGTCAATTAAGGCCGAGCACTGAGGAGTGAGTGTCAGAGCTGATTCCCTGTAGAGTTGCCAGAACAGGTGACACAGAGCCTCCAGGCTTGATGGAATCATGTCTGAGCCAGGCTTTTAGGGAAGGGGTGCTTCTCTTGAAGACACTCCTGGTTTGTGCTCCCATCTGGCTCAGATGCTGGTCAGACTTGGTGAGACCGGCTTCCCTGACTCTCCCTATGCAGCTACACTGAGGTCAAGGCCAAGGATTTTGGGGCAGCTCAGTGTTTAGGCTTTCAGGGTCTTTACTGGTAATATGTGCATGATAATCAAACCCACCAGCAGAGGCACAGCTGGGCTGGAGGCAGGCCCTGCTCATCTGGGGAGTAATTGCATGAACATGGCCTTCGACTACCTTCTCCTTGAAGCTCAATGTCTTGTTTTCACATTGTTTTTCCTAATCTCTCTTCATCGTGGATTTAATAATCCATGTTGATATACTGCATGCAAAATTATCGGAAGTGTGCCTCTTTTGGAGAACAGAGTTAGGGAAGAATACTGCCTCTCAGTGTAGATGTGAGAAGTGGAGGGAAGAATGGGCTAGATGAGTTTTGTAAGCTATAAAATGCAGTGCACCTATTGGTGGCTGTTAAGTCCTCTCCCATCCACTTTGCTTCTCTTCTTTGGCTGCTGGAAACTGTTGGGGATTTGAGCCCCCTCCCAGAGGGTAGCTGTCTTGGCATGAGGGGTACAAGAGGGTTTTGATGACAGGAATGCCAGAGGTGTCTTGTGTCTGCTTCCAGTGACTACAGGCATAGCAGGTAGAGAGCCAGTGAAGTGCCAAGCTGATTTTGGTTGAGTACTCCACTCACTTGCCCAGATTTATTCAGAACGTTCAGTAGGATCTGGACAACCCTCAAGAGTATGCCACTGAGTAGGAGAAACATAAACAAATGAACAAAATAGGATTCTATAAAAGAAGTGGCCCAGATGTAACCCAGAAGAGGTTGCGATTGACTGTTTGAAGGGTAAGTTGGGCTCTAGATCAACCAACTTAAAAGGGCAAATGCCAGCCCCCCCTCCCCCGCCCCGCCGCCCGCTCCCCACCCCCGGTGGTATTCTGTCTTTCTTTGCAGCCCCGGCCACTAGTGTGATGCCTGGAAGAACTTACAACTCTGGTAATG
>NW_011888831.1:1545568-1558870 GCF_000151845.1 Pteropus vampyrus
ACCCAGGGATAGGCAGAGGCACTGATTATGTCTCCAAGGGGCTTGCAGGCTAGGAGAAATAGACAGAGTAGCAGGGAGTCCTGACTGAAGACAGGACCCAGACACACCACCCAGGCTCAGTTCACAGAGAATCCAACCTTACCATCTAGTGCTGGGGAGCAGCTCTGTTTCAGGGGTCAGGAAGGCATCAGGGAAGAGGTGGCATTGGAGTTGATGCCACATTTATGATGGCCATAAAGCATTTCAGAGCCACAAGATGGGACATAGGCATTCATGGTCAATGGAAGAACATGCACCTCATGCTGGCCAGGGGACACTGTGGTTGGCAGATTGCATTCTAGAAGGAATAGTGAAAGAAAGGGGCTGGGAGACTAAACCAAGAAGGGTCATTGAATGCCAGGCTGAGAAGCTTGAACTTGGCCCTCCGAGTCCTGGGAAGCCATTGCTGGCTGTAGCATTAGTTATTCGTGTTAGATCAATTTCTTAGACTATTGGGAGGGGCCAGCCTATTGGAGGTAGGTAGGGTCCACTGAGCCTGAGCAGGGCAGAGACAGGCATTGGTGGGGTGGGAAAAGACAGGGAGGGATAATTCAGAGTGCTGAGCCCAACTGGAGGTTCCTTGGTGTGGCTTTGCCACGGTCCCAAGACTAAGGCCCCCCTAACTGCCAGTCATGGAGGCTGGGGCTCCAAGTGCCCGTCCTCTTGTCTGAAGAGCAATATGTTGGACCCTGTTTCTTTGTCTTTATGGCTCCCACCCCATCAAGAGTTCATGGCTTTGAGAATCTCCGAAAGGTCGTAGCCCTCACAGCTGTGACCACAGTGGCTTCTGGAGGTGTCTGGAGTCATTCTCCCCTCACCTGCCACTGCTTGTCCTCTCTGGCCAGTGGGTGGCAGGGAGGCAGTCCTGTGACTGAACACCAGTGGCCACTGGTCTGGTCTGGGCCTGCTCTGAGCCTTTCTCCAGCCCTCAGGCTTCCCAGGACTGCCTCCTCTCCTCTCCCTGCTGCTGCCACCCCTCAGCTGCTCAGTCCCTTGGATCCCCCAGCCTAGCTGAGAGGCAGGTGCCATCTGCCCCACTTCCCCCCACTTCATGCTCATCATTTGCTACCCGCTGGGACCCAGATGACAACAAAGTAGCAGAAGAGGTCTCAGGTTGTCTGAGTCCCTAACTGAGCTAGGCTCCTGCTCCCTCCTTGAGACCCTAGAAGCCCCTCTGCCCTATTATTCTCCTCTTATTTCTGAGAAGTCAGGGTCTCCCTCCACCAGGTCCTGCCCTTCTCTGGGTGACATGTGGGCTTCTACAAGCCTGCAAAGCAGGGCGGAGTGAGTCTGTTTTGTCCAGCCTGAGCCTCCATACTCAGGCCTGTTGCCCTCTCCCAACAAAGCCTGAGCCTCAGGCAGGGGTGGAGCCCTCCATCGTTCCCCTGAAGCACTTTGCGTGGTTCCAAGAAGGGAGGTGCCACATGGGAAGCATGGCTTAGGGAAAAATGATCCAGACTTCCAGAAGGGAAGAGCTCCAGGAGGCCAGAACACTTGCCCACATGGTAGGATCTGAGAGGTTTGGCTCAAGGATGCCATGTGCAGCACCATCTCCAGGAGCTTTGGCCTGGCATATTTTCAAGAAGATGCCAGCAGAGGCACACTAAACTTTCAAGAATAAATCTTGCCTTGTGTGAACCTGGAGCCGGTGTGGAGAGAGAACAGGAAGGTTAGTGGGCATGGGGTGGCTCTGAAGCAGATGGCCTGGGTCCGAATGCTGGCCCTTGTTTGTCTGGCCTTGGGCAATGCACTTCACCCAGTTGAGCTTTAGAGCCTCAATTCTCAAATGCGAGTAATCAGAACATCTGCCTGGGTGGGATGTGTGGAGTGAACAATGCTGATTTACCCCCATTTAACAGATGAAGAGCCTGAGGCTCTGTTCTGTGCAGCGATTTGCCCAAGGTGGATTTGCTTTAATGGAGGGCCCCTGACTTTAGATACAGCGGGCACAGCTGTGGGCTCTCAGACCCAGTGCAGACAGTCAGTGGCTAGATATACCGCCAGGAGTTGGCGAGTTCTGCTTTGTGGCATTTCATATCTTGGTTGTGAGCCCTTGTGCAGCTGCTCCCCATCACCCAGCCCACCCCCAGGCCTCTTTCAGGTTCAGTTACTCAAGAAAAAATTACTGTCACTACCTTGCTGGCTGTGTGCTGGGATCTGGGGGAGAGGTGATAAATCCTGTGTGATTTGTGCCCTGGAGGGGCTACCAGGCATGAGGAAAGGTGGGCATGGCAGAGAGTGGGTGGATGATTGGTAAATACAATATTGGTAGGGAAGTGTGGAAGAAATCCAGGGCAGGGGGACAAGTTCCTAATGCGTTGGGTATGCAGGCCCCCCATGCAGCTCATGGCAGGTGTTCTGGGCTGGGAATCAGCTTTGTGATTTTAAATGTTTGGGGTGGCAGCCAGCTTATAAGAGGACTGGGCCATTGAGCTCTGGCCTGAAAGTGGCTGTCCCCTGTCTCCACACCCAGTGCCTACCTCCCCAGACCAGGAGTGGTCCCTCTGGAAAGGGGGAGCTCCACAGAGGACTTTAGAAGGCCTTGCGGAACCTGGATGTGATCAGTAGAATCTTAATTGTCGCCCTCACAATGCCCCACCTACTGTACTCCATCCCTATTTGTTAGCACATGTCTAAATCCTATATATAAAATATATGGGATCCACACTGCATCTTGCCTTCAGAATTCTGAACTATTAATCCATTCCCACATTTCTGCTGTATCTCATCAGAACTTTCCATACCAGGAGTCCTTTCTTCTCCCCTTTTGTTTTAATTTGATAAGACTTTTTGCTGATAGAATCCCAGTCAAATAACCAGAAGCCCTTTGTGAGCAGACCTGGAAACCCCTCTTCATGGAATTACAACAGAGAAGGTAATATATATATAAAACTCAGGCACCTTGTTAACTTCCACTGTCTGAAAGACCTTAACTATGTTCAGCTATTTCATTGTTTCATTCGTCCATGTTTCAGGCTCAGCACTCACAGCTCTGTATAAGTGGAACTTGAAATTTCATTGCCCCTAAGATCCAACAAGAATGAGTTTCTGACATCACGATCCACCTATCAATTTATGTTCTCATTTATTCAAAAAAATGTGTTCAGAAACAAAGATTGCTGAGCCTCTGTACTGCCAGTTCTCATGCTGGGAGTCAGAGTTACCAAAATGAATAGGATATGGCCTCTAGCCTGGAGTGGATCACAGTCCTGTGAGGATGATTGACAAATAGTTGGACAATTAAAATCGTCCCAGGATGTGATGCTGGGGTAGGGGCCAGCGTGGGCTATGAGAAGACAGGAATATACTTCTGCGTTGGTAGTAGTCAGGGAAAGCTTCTGGGAAATGACACCTGGGCTGAGTCTTGGAGGAAGCACAGGGGTTCACCAGGCAAAGAGGGAGGAAAATACATGAAAGGCATTGTGTGCAAAGGTACCAAGGCAGATGCGCTGTGGTGGTTGTGCTGGACCATGATTGTGTGTGTGTGTGTGTGTGTGCGTGTGTGTGCGTGCATGAGCGTGTGCATGTGCATGTGCACGCACGCACGTGTGAGCACACGGCGTACATGATGGGGAAGCCAAAGGAAAGGGCCTGGCAATAGATGAACTGGATGGGTTGGATCATGAAGGGGCCTGTGTGCCATGCTAAGAAGCTTGGAGTTTATCCCCAAAGCCACAAGGAGCTATTGAAAGGGGTTTTAAGCAGGGGATCAGATTTGTGTGTTAGGAGGATCGCCCTGGCAGGCCTGTGGAGAGTGGATGGGAGAGGCCAAAGCTGGAGGCAGGGAGATCAGTCAGGATTTCTTGGGATTTTCTCTGTGGTTTTACAAATCCTACGAGGCGGGCTGGGGTAGGCCTGGCACCCACACGCTCAGAAAGACAATAAAAGCTCTGGAGGCCTGTCTGAAATGGCTTCTCGACTCAGTTTGATTCCACCTTCATTTGCCCAGCCTTCCACCCCCACTCGATTTCAGCCTAAAGGACATTATTCCCAGGTTCCTGCCCTCCCCAGAGTTCTCAAGAATCTGGCGGCTCTCAGTGTTTCATCAGAAACGGTCATGCTGGTCTGGGCCCCTCTGGATCTTCACCCCTGGAATGCCAGAGCCCAAACATTGTCTTTCCTCTCACACCCAGCCAGCTGTCCCCAGCACACAGAGCAGCCATTGAGGGGCTGCGTGGGCCTGGCAGGGGTCCCAGGGCCATGTTAGTTACGGGCAGAGGCTTAGTCACGCTCCTCAGAGCCTTTCTTCTTGGGACAAGCCTGTCCTTGTGCTAAGGGCCTTCCTCATGCAACAACCCAGCTCGAGGCAGCTGCAGAATGCTCTGCCAACCCCTAATAGCACACTTCAGAGGCGCCACCAGTGGGAACCAAAGCTCAGTGTGAGAACTAAGTCTTGGGGAGTGGAGGGCCACCCTGGAAGGCTGCCCTGGAAGCCCTTCCTTCTTCTCCACACCAGGTGCCCCAGCCTCCATTCTTAGGTACAAGGCCCCAGCGTTGTCCTGTTCCTTTGGCCTGTAGCCTTCAGGAAGCCCGGCAGGCTATGCAATTCCTCTCTTTCCCCTTTCCCCTCTCTTGTGTTAAAGCCAACCAACCTCTGCAGAAGCAATTTCTAAAACACAGCTTGCATTCTCAGTGCACCCCTAGGAGTCAGCAGATTGCAAGCTGGTATTGAGCACCTGTTGTATACACATGCCTTCAGCTAGGTACACTGTGGTAGTGTCTCATTGCAGGCTGAGCTGTGTGGTAGTTCAGAGTACAGGTTCTCAATACAGACTGCTCCAAACTTTGGCTCCTCTGTTTCCCAACTGTGTGATTTCGGGAAAGTTTCTTTGCCTCCTTTTGCCACAGTTTTTTCATCTGTAAAATGAAGATATTATAGTATCTACCTCACTGGATTGGTGGGAGGATTAAGATAATACGTAAAGCATTTAGCTGAGTGCCTGACACAAAGTAAGATTCAGCACAGCTGCTGCTTTTCCTCTTCCATATTGCTATCATTATTGGATCTTCACTACTGCTCAGGGGTCAGTGTCATTCTCATTTTATAGGTAAGGAAGCTAAGGCCCAGCAAAATTAAGTAACTTGCTTGATATCACAGCCGGCCAGTGGCAGAGCTGGGATTTGAACCGAGCTCTCTGGCCAGTGCTCTTTTGACACACCCAGCCCCTTTGGTAGATAGAACCCAGCGGCGTGGGGCTCCTGACCCTGGAGCAGTGGGAGTGCTGTACCCTCCTATTGCATCTAAGTGCTCTTTCTCTGCTTTTCCAGATTTCTGAGCCTGGAGATGAGGGCTGGTAGAGCTCAGGTATGGCAAAAGTTGTGACATTTGGGCAGAAGCTGCAGCTGCAGAACCTGGTGGCTGGAGATAAGTGATGGTACCATTTAAGCACCTGCTGGAAACAGGGCAGGAGGAACAGTAACCCACGGACAGTACAGGCTGGTGCCAAGATGCAGAGATGACGCCTCCAGAGGCCCCGGCCTCCCTCCTGCCCGGGTGCTAGGAGCCATCCCCGGGCTCTGGCTAGGAGCCCTGCTGCCCAGGGGCATGGCCAAACCTTTCTTCCGACTCCAGAAGTTTCTCCGCCGAACACAGTTCTTGCTGTTCTTCCTCACAGCTGCCTACTTGATGACCGGCAGCCTACTGCTGCTGCAGCGGGCCCGAGTGGCCCTGCCTCAGGGTCCCCGGGCACCCGGCTCCTTGCAGGCCTTACCCGTGGCTGCCATGGCACTAGGTGTGGGCCTGCTGGACAGCAGAGCCCTGCAAGGCCCCCGTGTCAGCCCAGAGCTGCTGCTCGGTGTGGACGTGCTACGGAGCCCCCTGGCCCGGCCCCGGTCTGGACCCCGCTGGCTCCGGAGCCGCAACTCAGAGCTGCGCCAGCTGCGGCGCCGCTGGTTCCACCACTTCATGGGTGACGACTCCCAGGGGCCATCTGCCCTGGGCCCTGAAGCCTCCCGGCCAGCCGCCAGCAGCCGAGGTAGGTGCTCAGCCGTGGTTCCCCTGGCATTTTTGGGAGCTGCCTCCAGGAGCCCTGCTTGCGGTCACAGGATTGATGTTCCCTTTCTCTGGCCCTTCCGGCATCCTGAGAAGTAGGCACGGCAGGTCCATGGCCTTACAGGTTCTTCCTTCCCTCCTGCTCTGCCTATACTGTGAAGCCCTTTGGAGTTTTCCGTACTCACCAGCTGGACTTCCATATGGCTCAAGGCCAGGATATGTGAGCAGGTCCCTTAGAGGTCAGGGTTTTGGGTTCAGACAATCCTGGGCTTGAATCTTGCCTTAGCATAGGCTTATTGGGTGACCTTGGACATGTCATAAAATTTCCCTGGGCCCCCTGATACCTACCCAGAGTTATTGTATTAAACGTGATAATACAGAGCAGTAGTTTGCAAAGTGGGGTCCTAGACCAGCACCCTCAGCATCATAGGGGAGCTTGTTGCAAGTGCAAATTCTCAGGTTCTACCAGACTTACTGAATCCTGAACTTTGGGGCAGGGGCCACCGTCTGTATAGCCACACTCCCCACATGATCCTGATACATACCTAAGCTGAGAATCCCCAGTCTAAAAGACCTAGTATATTATTTGGCATTCACTACCTGGCAACTATTATTATTTAATAAAAATAGCTAACTCATACGGCATTTACTATGTACCTGTAGATGTGATATTACATTCCAATTTTACAGATGAAGAAACTGAGGCACAAAGAAGTTAAATAAATTCCCAAGGTTATTCTCTTAGTTTCAGGGTTATTGGAAGTAAACCCTGAAACTAAGATTCCAGTGCACACGGTATATTTGAGATGTGATCTCAAGAATACTAGTAGGGAGTGGCAAGTGCAACATGGAAGAAAAGACAGCCAGTAAAGGCTGTCTTACGGAACAGGGGGCTTTGGGGGAGGGTAGAGCACACATTTCAGGGTAGAGCCTGGAAGCAGCGAGGCCTGGGCAACACATCGCAGGGCACTGACCAGATTCCAACGTCGGGACAGCCTGGCTCCAGGTTGGGGCTCTTTGCATTGAGTTATACAGACTCTGTGCAGGGCCCAGTGATGGAGCCTGCATGGGATAAGCACCCAGGAAATGTGTCATGGTAGTAACTGAGCTTAGTCAGCATCTCAGCATCCCTATCACCACCTTGTTTGGTCCTGTACCCTAAATCAGTGGCCCCCAACCTTCATGGCATCAGAGACCACTGTTCTTATGAGAAGCTAATGCCTAATGATCTGAGGTGGAGCTGAGGTAGTGATGATAGTGCTGGGGAGTAGCTACAAATACAGTGAAGCTTCGCTCACTTGCCTGCCCCTCACCTCCTGCTGTGCGGCCTGGTTCACAGACTGTGGCCCTGGGATTGGGAACCCCTACCCTAAATCACAGGAGGAATTGCTCTCAACTGTAAAAAGTGTGGTCACAGCATAGAGTACTTAGTGGCAGGATATTGAAAGAGATGAGGCAAGAAGCTCATCTTAGAGTTTGGGCTTTGGGTTCAGACTATTCTTGGCTTGAATTTTGTCTTGGGCCTAGGTAAAGAAGGGATATGGGGGTCAGGCCTAGGAATTTGGCTTTATTCTGAGGATAATGAGAAGGTTCCAGAGGAAGAAGACCAAGCTTCCCTCGCCCAAGGCAGATGACCCTAGTAGCCAAGTAAAATGTAGACTGGAGGACTATATTCTTGTCGACAAGGAAGGAAGTTTCCTCTGAAATAATCTAGGTCAAAGCCCTCACTGTGAGATTCCTCAGCAAGGCTTTCATGTAAGAAATGAGAGAGAAATGAGGAACTGATTCTGTAGCTCATTTTATACAGGTATGATTTCTGTAAACCCTCCTCGACACACCCAGAAACTAGGTCTCTATGCACACTGCAACAGTGCAACTCATTTAGATTAAAGTGTAAATGACTGACAAGGTCAACTTGGATTTCTTGAGAGGAAGCCATATAAAAAAAACCAGATTTGAAACAGACCTATGTTTCTTTCTTGGCATTGCTAGTTATTGGCTCTGTGATCTTGTGCAAATGAGCTCCAATTCTTCTCTTTACTACTCTCAATCTATACTTATTGAGTTTCTATGTATGCTACTAATTATGCACCCAAATGATTACTGTACAGCATGGCTGAAGCATGATAGAGATATGTACAAAGGGCTTTGGACTCATTAGACAGAAGTGACTAGTTCTTTATAACTTGACTTCCAGGTGACTGGCCAGCAGAGGGGAGGGCTCAGGGTCACCTACTTATAGCCCTAGGTATAGACTATGTATGTCCAGGAGAACCAGTGGATACCTCTTTAATTTAAGTCATCTCCAGTTACTTAAAAATTAATGGAAGGGACTCCAATGAAGGCTGAAGGACTGTGGTTTGATAAATAGGACTACTGGTCATCTGTCATACACTAGTATGGTCTTATCAATTGTTAAAATATTGGAATAGTTACCCTTGGTGTACCTTCTGCATTCTGGCTGTCCTCCCCAGTGATCCCCCAAACCTCCCTATGACCCAGCAAATACCTGGTACAGTGGGAATATCAGGATCCAGTTCCAGTGTTGAATGGTAGCAATTCTGAATGGTCAGTACCCTCTATAGGTCCCCCAAGATTTCAGGAAGAATTTGCATTCTGAGAGAGGCTGTGGTATCACATGGCTGGATGTCTTCAGAGAAAGAGGGGAGAAGTGGGGCAATGGCCTGAAAACCCTCTGGGAGCCCCCTTTCCCTCTTGGGTCTCTGTGGGCCCTGCATAGCCAGATGGGCCTCACTGTGGAGAGTAGCCCACAATCTAGCCCTTGGGGCAGCTGCTGGGGCTGCAGACAAAGAGGGTGTCTCTTTGCAGAGTGGGCAGCCCGCCATCCTCCTGAAAGGGGATCCTGCAAGCCGCGGAAGCTGCAGGAGGCTCCATCAATCACTGAGCATTTCATTATACCTTGGACAACATCCATAATGGAATAAAATGTCAGTAAGTTTACTAGGGAAAAAATAGTAACTTCTCCATAGCCAGTTTGTTTTTTATTGATAGTAATTTCCAAAGACATTCCAATATCTCCAAAGCCATCATTAATAGCCTCACTGCGTGTCCATTTTGATGTGCAAATGAACAGATGTGGAGTCACAGACAATAATGCATTGCCTCCATTTCAGCCTAAAGTAATAAATCCGCCTCAGAATATGTCCCTGTGTGTTCCTCGGAAGTCCTTTTCTTTCTGTGCATTCTTGCTTGTCATGGAGTTAGAAAAGCCATTCATTATTTTTCTAGAAAAAAGAGCTCACCTCCTCCTCACAAACAGAGAGGTGGGCCATCTGCATCTCAGGCCCTTGCTACAAACTGAGATGGGGCCAGCCAGGGGTGAGCTTCCCCTCCAGACTGTTCAGTTCCAACAGATGGCAAGCTGCTGACTGGTTATCCACTCCTTATTTCCCAAAGAACCCAAGCCTGACTGCTTAAAACCATTTCTTCCTCTTTTTTATTAATGTGCTAATTATTCAGCTAATATTTACTGATCCATCATCGTGCCAGGTCCCAGGTTAGAGTCTAGGATCAGAATAGTAATAGCTTTTACTTGTTCGAACATCTGTTATGTGCCAAACATTGTTCTGTGTAGATGTACATCTGTTATCTCATTTAATTTCAGACAGGCTTATATGTATGTGATGCTATCACCATTTTAATAATAAAGAATTTGAGTTTCAGGGAAATAAAATAATTTAAAAATATTTAACATTAATAATGATATATTAACAATAAAACAATCATGAATGAGCAGGTGCTACACGCTATACCTTGCATTGGACACTTTCTGTGTGTTATCTATGGAATTCTCACTACCACCGCATGAATTCCATGGGAGCATAGCCCCATTTTACAGATGGGAAAGCTGAGGCTCATGAAGGAGAGACTGCACATGCCAGATCACACAGCCAGATAGTGGTGGAACCTGGACCTGAATCTAAGTCAGCCCATCCCCAAAGGCTATTTCCCCCTATTTCCCCAAGAAAAGTGTACATGCCAGTCTCAGCCTTCAAGGGTCTCGAGCCAGGCATCTTTAGAACCTTTATGTTCATTTCCCACCAACAATGATAAATGTTTAACAACCCCTGAGCTTATGTTTTGGATGTTAATTGAAAGCTGTAATAGAATTTCTTCTTCGCTGAGCAACACATGAGAGGTTTCTGAAATATTAGTTTACTTTTACTAAGTAGGTCGGTTAAGGAGAGCAATTTATCCTCACTGACCTGGCTGAAAGCTTTCTGCAGTGGTCCATTCTGGTCTTGGTAGTCCTAAGACTTTACATAAAGCGAGAGAAGTTTGCAGGGCCTGGGGGTCTGGGAGTCCTGAGTAAAGGGGTATATTGTATGCCTGTGGACAGACACTGGGTGTGGCCATGTGTGTGCTGATGTGATCTCAGGAGGTTCATTGCCTGAAAGGGAGTAAGACCCTTTGTTAGACACTGAGGAAGGTGACTGTTGCTCCCCCCGTGTCCCCAGTGTTCTCTAATCTGAGGTCTCTGGGTCCTTGACCACTCCTGGCATGCTGGAGAGTCTAGTCACCCGCCATCTTGGTCTCCTTCCTCTGTTGCTTTTCTTAAACTAGAGCCCAGGGAACTGCACATTGATGTAGTCAGGAGGATCATCCCCATCCTGCATTTGGGCTCTCCAGTCCTCCTCTTGTACCATCAGAGGATATCAGTATGGTTTCAGAATTATAACTCACTGTTGACAAGCAGATGTTGATGTTGACATTGTGCCTGACCAGCTAGGATGAAGGTGCGGCCCCTGCATTAACAAGCCTTAAGTCATGTTGCAGAGAGAGGACATGCAAGATATAAAAGATTTTTTTAAACAATCACAGTTAATGATAGGATTTGGGTGACAAAAAGTTTTTCAGATGCAAAATATAAGAATCCAGAGAAAGGAAAGGCCATAGTGGGCTGGAGTGGTCAGGATTATAAGCCATCAAGGACAGGTAGGAAGCAAAGAGTAGACATGAGGGAGGGTACAGGGACACGTCCAAATGTGGGGCAGGAGAAATACATTGGGGCAGAATAAGGCAGATGGGGTGGACATTTTTGTTTGGTGGTTGAGGCATAGAATGTTGAAGTGATTGGCCAAGGTCAGAGAGGGAATTAAGTGTGGCATTCACAGACAGAAAAATCACTCCCTGATTCAGGCTCCAGGAATAAAGGCTGGCAGAGCTGCTTTTCTGAACTTCAGCTCCTGCTTTGGCCAAGTTCTTGGAAGGAATAAAAACAAGTCTCGCCCACCACAGGTAGCTGCCAGACTGGTAGACCAGGAGATCACTCCTCACCACAAAGCCATTTGGGTGTCAGCAGGCTTTTGCAGGGCTTTGGGTGTATTACTTCCAGAGACAACCTAATTTCTGGAGGCTGCGGTATGCTGCACAGGTGCTATTTCAGACATCCAGGAGCTGAGTACAAATGTGCTCAGGAAGATGTGTAACATCTTTAACATTGGTCCCCAGTCAGATCTCGGCACAGCTATTGTGGGTATACATTTACAGCTAGGGACCATGGGATGGTGTGTTTGCAAAATCCCAACGCACTGTTCCTTCAAAACACTGTGGTGAACATGATATTTACATGTCTCATTCACTTGTTTTGCGCTTGAGTTGTCTGTGCATCTCTGGGAGACATCTCTCTCTCTCGAGGTGACACAGGAGGGCCCCAGCGCCTCCTTCCAGGGATGTGGCAGAGATGCCTGGACTGATGAGGGCTCAGCAGTTCCTTGGTCCTATTGAGTCCCACACAGGACAGCTCCCTTACATGCTAACACACTACTTACCCACCTCCAGCGATGGGGGCTTGCTCTCTCCTGGGACGGCAGATTTTTTTTTTGAATTCCCCTTTTTTTTTGCAAGATCTTCTTTATATTAGCCAAGATCAGAGTTTCCACATTAATTTCTCTCCTCTGGATCACGAGGAAGTAACAGAACTTGCTTATCAGGCCATTTATGGTGGCAGGGAGGCCTCTTTGATCCTAGGAAGATGGTGAAGAATGGGGTGTATGGGAGGTGATTAAACCAGCCAGACTTGTTGAGTTGGGGTTGATGGAAGAAAGTGGTATTCAGACCAACACAAGGCTCCAGGCAGAGTGTCTGGTGTCCGGGGGTACAGTGGACCATTAACTAAGAATAGGGGCAGGAAGGGAACAAGGCACAGGTATCCAGAAGCACAGTGGGAAGGCTGGACTGCAGCGTCTTCCCCTGGGCTCCTCTGAGAGGCTCCCTTGGCCAGAAAGGGCTAGGGGCTGCCTTGGCATTTCCTAAGGGTGGTCCCACAGTTAAGACCCGTCTCTCTCTCCAGAACCTCTGAGTCTCTACTGTACTTCCTGCCTGCAGGCACATATGTTGGATGCTTCAGTGATGATGGCCAGGAGAGGACTCTGAAGGGGGCCGTATTTTTTGACTTGAGAAAGATGACCATCTCCCACTGCCAGGATGCCTGTGCTGAGAGGTAAGCGTGGGGCCCTGGACTGTTGACTCCCCTTGAAATAAGGTCAAAGGATAGTCCCCAGAAAGAGGTGATACTTTGGCTGCCAGTTGGCTGCCAGAGTATAATTAATAGAGCTCGATCTATCAGATCCCAGTTGTCTAAGGGAAAGAAAATTTATGGATGAAATAGCAGGGAGTAGTGGAAAGAGCCCTAGGCTCAGTGTTAGGAGGCCAGAGTTCTAGTCCAGCTGTACCAGGGACTCACCGTGTGACTTAGCTCTGAGTCCTTTTTCCTTTCCTGGGCCTCAGTTTACATGTATGTTTAAAAGAACCCAGATTTCTCTAAGGACCTTTCTAGTTCGGCAGGAAAAATTTATTTCTATCATGTGTTTATAATAAGATTTGCTTTTTCTGATACTGCCAGCTCACTCAGTAGTTACAAAACACTAGTCATATGCCAGGGACTGGTCCCTACCATCAGGATACTCACAATTTGCGTGTGCGCGTGTGTGTGTGTGTGTGCACGCACGCATGTGTGTTCACACACAGCAGACGGGTAAAACGGAATCAGCAGATGGTACTCTTGATTCATTTCTATCGTATTAGATTTTTTCCACATTTTTTGTGTCATATAAAATCTTTGCCACCTTCTGCTAGGCAGCAGCGAAATATACACATTTTATAGATGGAGAAACTGAGGCCAGAGAGGGAAAGAACAATGTCCCTGCTCAGGTGTGCAGACTTTACAGTCTAGATAAAGCTAAAACTGAGACTGACACAATCTCGTTTTATTCTCCTAACAGTTAAGGAAACTGAGACTCGGAGTTGGT
>NW_011888831.1:1558920-1564904 GCF_000151845.1 Pteropus vampyrus
AGGGCTAGGGGCTGCCTTGGCATTTCCTAAGGGTGGTCCCACAGTTAAGACCCGTCTCTCTCTCCAGAACCTCTGAGTCTCTACTGTACTTCCTGCCTGCAGGCACATATGTTGGATGCTTCAGTGATGATGGCCAGGAGAGGACTCTGAAGGGGGCCGTATTTTTTGACTTGAGAAAGATGACCATCTCCCACTGCCAGGATGCCTGTGCTGAGAGGTAAGTGTGGGGCCCTGGACTGTTGACTCCCCTTGAAATAAGGTCAAAGGATAGTCCCCAGAAAGAGGTGATACTTTGGCTGCCAGTTGGCTGCCAGAGTATAATTAATAGAGCTCGATCTATCAGATCCCAGTTGTCTAAGGGAAAGAAAATTTATGGATGAAATAGCAGGGAGTAGTGGAAAGAGCCCTAGGCTCAGTGTTAGGAGGCCAGAGTTCTAGTCCAGCTGTACCTGGGACTCACCGTGTGACTTAGCTCTGAGTCCTTTTTCCTTTCCTGGGCCTCAGTTTACATGTATGTTTAAAATAACCCAGATTTCTCTAAGGACCTTTCTAGTTCGGCAGGAAAAATTTATTTCTATCATGTGTTTATAATAAGATTTGCTTTTTCTGATACTGCCAGCTCACTCAGTAGTTACAAAACACTAGTCATATGCCAGGGACTGGTCCCTACCATCAGGATACTCACAATTTGCGTGTGCGCGCGTGTGTGTGTGTGTGCACGCACGCATGTGTGTTCACACACAGCAGACGGCTAAAACGGAATCAGCAGATGGTACTCTTGATTCATTTCTATCGTATTAGATTTTTTCCACATTTTTGTGTCATATAAATCTTTGCCACCTTCTGCTAGGCAGCAGCGAAATATACACATTTTATAGATGGAGAAACTGAGGCCAGAGAGGGAAAGAACAATGTCCCTGCTCAGGTGTGCAGACTTTACAGTCTAGATAAAGCTAAAACTGAGACTGACACAATCTCGTTTTATTCTCCTAACAGTTAAGGAAACTGAGACTCGGAGTTGGTAAGTGATGTTCAGGGTCACACAGCTAGCAAAGGGCCAGATGAAGATTAGGAGCTTGTGTTCGGGTTTTCCACCTGGGTTTTTACACTTAGGTCCACTGAGATGCAAGTTTGAAAATGTTGGTCTCTTACCACAGGTAAAATCCTGTGCGATACGATATCAGTTTCATTTACAATCTTTCTTTACTTGCAGCATTACAACTGTGGGTGAAGTGGGTAAAGAACAGTCCTTGGGGAGAGGGGCTTGTAGCAGGGCCTGTGTGTTAACACGCAGAAGGCAACTGGGACCACTAGTGTGCTGGAGCCAGCTCATGCTGGCTCACAAGAAGAAAGAGTTACATTTTTAGAAATGTTATAAGCCCATTACTACACCATTGGTAGCTTGAGATAATCTGGGGTGGGAGTATTTACACCACAGGAATTGGCAAATGCCACCAGTTAGGGCTCCTTCCCTCCCATACTGAGGGCAGGTTTCCAGCACTCCATCATAACCTGTTACCGTAGATGGCCCTTTAGGGGATAAAGCTCAGGGCTGATGAGAGGGACCAATGGGGCTGATTCAATTAGCTTATCACAAAAGAAAGACTGTTCTCTACGCAGATAACCCCTAAGTCTGGCTGAGACTGACTCCTAAGGCCAAACACATGCTTATGGCCATGGCCCCTGCTTCCTCACTCAAACCTAACCTCAACTTCAATCTGGCCCCAGACCCAGCTGCCATTCCTTGATCCAGACCTCGGTGCTGTTAGGACCCCAGCCCTAGTTCTGAGCCCATGGCGGGACTTAACCCAGGCCTCACTCTCCCTGCAGATCCTACACATATGCTGGCTTGGAAGCCGGGGCAGAGTGCTACTGCGGGAACCGGCTCCCAGTGATGAGTGTCAGGCCAGAGGAGTGTAACCATGAGTGCAAGGGGGAGAAGGGCTCCGTGTGCGGGGGTGTTGGCCGGCTCTCTGTGTACCGAGTGGAGGAGCTGCAGCCAGGCTCCAGGAAGCGTGAGTGTGCCAGCCTTTCCCTAAGCTCTATCTGTCCCCTACTCTCCAACTGCTCCCTCCTGCAGCCCCTAGTCTGAATTACTTGGGACAGAACCTGTGCCCTCCCTTTTTTACCATCTTCCCTGGATAGGCTCCTCTCAGTGGGCAGTGGGGTTAGGGTCTGCCAAATGTTATTTGACTTCTTAACTTAGGCACCTCTTTCCTTGTTCCCTGCAGGGGAGAGAAACCGATCAGGAGGCCTGGGGGCTAGGCCTAGGTATGTCACAAACATGCTGTGTCGCCTCAGGCAGCTCGCTTTCCCTCTCTGGGTTCCAGTCTATTTCGTAAAGTGCATAGGCAGACCTAGAGTTCTAGCAATGGGGTAGACCAGACAATCTGAAAGCTCCCCAGCTGTAAAACACCTAGAACTGTTAGATAAAATTGAACAAACATTATTTTAAAGGCATAGTTGAACTAGCAAGAAAGTAAGGAAAGCCCTGGCTCCAGAAATGCAGAGAGAACTAAAAATCATGGTATTGGCCTGAGGGTTGGAGAAGATGCTGTGTAGCTCTTGTCTCCACAGGGGAAAGTTGCTGGTCTGATGGCCACAGGCTGAGATTTTGGTGTCCATGCAGGACAGAGAAGGAATCTTGGGGATGATCAGGCAGGGAATTAGACTGAAACCTCTGCATAAAGTGGAATTCAATTTCACTGAAGTATAACTCAATAAAATTTTAGATTTAAGAAATACCACCTACCAGTTCAGGGAGACAGAAAGAAAACTTGTCTGTTTTGATCTGAGCTTCAGATGGAAAAAAAATCTTCCTAAGAACTTTCCATTGTAGGCCTGCATTTGTATGAGGTTCAAATTTGTCAAATCTATCTGATCCCAAAAGTACCAATAAAAAAAAAAATTGGCTCTGAGCCATCTGGAGGTGCTGGCAGAGGCAGATGTAAAACCTCTTGAGAGCTATACCACCAACCCAGGTGTAAAGAGTTCCCATAGATACATTCTCACTGAAGATAAGCATGCTTATTCAAATACAGAACTCAGGAGGAAACAATCAACCACGAGAGAGAGTGAGTTGATGCTTCAGAGAGCAAGAGAGAACCCTTAAGAATTTCAACAGAAAGTGCTATCAAACAGATAGCAACTGAGGGAGCCCAGCTAGATGCGTCTAAAACTCAGGTTTGTCCTCATTGTAAGACGAAGAGCCCCAGATCCACTTAATCTAATTATAAAGCCTTCTTTATAAAATCAATGTGGTTGTGCACATTTGAACGTGGGAGGCCATCCTTTCATGATTCGGAGAGGCCAGGTTAGGAAGAAGTCAAAGCATGGGGGATGACCCCCCACCACTGGTAAGGGTGGGACAGTGTATGATAGAGGCACAGGCCAGAGTCCAGGTACTCTGACTCCTGGACACACCTCCTCTAGCTGTACACCTAGTAACAGGGCTCTAGGAGAGCTGATGGATTAGTTCAAGAACAGGGCAGAGCTCAGGGAAAGAGATGTCAGGTCAGAAGCTAAGACTACAGAGGTGTGTCTGGGATAGCTCTCCTAGCAACGAATGAATTTCCCAAGCAGCACAAGCCCAGCTGTGAGAACCATACTGTATATGGTGTCAGAGTGGCTCAATGCTCAAACCCAGTTGACAGGCTACTTAGGTTCTTGTGTTCAGGTCTGATATACTTGGGAACAAAGGCTACTGATGGCAGAACAGAGGCAGAAGTGGTGACCCTGATAACACACTCTTTATGGATTCACTAATGAAACCATTAATTCAAGAGATAGTCATTGACACCAACTCTGTTCCAGGTCCTGTCCTGGATCTATTGAGTCCTGCACTATAACCGAGGCATCCAGATGGGCTTCCTGAGGACCAAATTGCACCAGACTGATTTCTTGGATCTTTGATTTCCCTGGGTTTAAACATTAGCTTCCCTGACCCCATACCCTGCTTCCCAGCAGGACCAGGTCTCTATGTGGGCTCTATGCTGCCCTGCCAGCTCCTCTTGCCTGCTAAGCCACTGACTCTTCGAGGTAATTGTTTTGCTTCAGGTTGCCATTGGTTAAGGGTCAGATAGCCCAATCATTCAAGCCAGGCTCAGATCTTGGGTTGGCTAGACTTGATATTGTGGTTAATGTTGTACAGCGTAAAAGCTGTAATAGGCTGTGGAGCCCATGCAGTTGACCTCTGCCTGCCTACTCCCTTCTCAAAGGGATGAACTAACTCAGGACCTCTGTCAAGAGGCAACCAAGTGACAACCCACCTTAAATTTTAGCTTCTTACTAACAAGGAATACATACAAGGAATAAGAGCCATTAACGTGCTCCCTGGGTTGGGATCAGAGGTTGGAACAGAACAGTTTATCAATGGTTTCACCTTGGAGGTGTTCTTCTGCTCTAAGTGGCCCTGGGGCTGTCACCTGCAGAACAAGGGAGAAGGGTATGGATAGACTGTACTAGATGACAGCCTCTTCCCTGACAGTTGCTCATTGATGTCTAGAGGCAGCTGATGCCACCATCTCCAGCAGCTCTTGCATTGCTGACTTATTGGCAGTGTATGCTGTGCCCTCACATTCCCTGTTGAGTTCAGTTCATTCATCCTCTCAGCACTTATTGGGCACCTGCTGTGTGTCAGAGTCAGGGCTCAGTATGGGGAGCACAGGGATGACCCAGATGCAGCCTCCCCGAGGAGCTCCCTGCGGCCATGGACTCACTGAGGCACTGATGACTCCACTCACCCTGTGCCCTGCCTGTGCTGCTCATCCTTCCTGCCACATGCCTCGAAGCCTTTCTCCCCACCACCTGGCTGAGGACCCCAACCCAGTCGATCTAGCTGTTTTGTTCTTTTCAGGCCCAATCATGCCACAGGATAGGAAGGAGTTCTGTGAGCCCAGCACAAGACATCACCCAGACCCTTACACCAAAAGCCAGAGCAGGAAAGTGGTTGTAGGGGGTGCAGCCCCATGAGGAGCCAGCACGTGGGTGCATGTTGCTCTTCAAAACAACTCTAGCTGATGGGCATCACACAGGGGAGGAAACGGAGAGTCTCTGAGTTTGTGACACACCCAGGTTTCAAAAGAAGTCACTGGCAGTGCCAGGACTTGACCCCAGGCCATTAGGACACTCAGTCTAGACTGCTTTTCCAGCACCAGGCTGCTTTTCTTCATCTTTGCCCAAATAGGTCCATGCCTCGATGTCCAGACCACTGGTGCTGTGTCGATTGGATGGGCTTCCAGACCCAGGATTTAGTCCTGTTTTGTAGTTTTGCATGGAGAGAACCTTCCCACCATGGCACTAGCTGGTGAGAGGGTTTGTGCTGCTGGCCAAGAGCTGTAGCAGGCAGAGAGAGCAGGAGAGATGCTGAGACCCAGGAGATGTGGTATTGAAAGGAGCATGGGACGAGAACCAGAATGCCATTTAGACAGACTCTGATGAGTCTGGAAGAAGTATGAGCAGTTGGTGCTGGAACATTCCAGAAGGTTTGTTCAGCACTAAGGGAAGCAACTAGGGTGCTGGACTTTTCCAACGGAAGGTCTGGAGAAGAATGTGGCAGGAGGCTTCCTTTGTAATGCAGGCTTGAGTAATATTCTTAGAATTTGATGGGAGTTCAAGATCAGTGAGAAAGCGAAGCAGTGGTGTGACTTGATGGCACAGTGAGAGGGGACATGGCAGGGTTTCAGATTTCCAAATCTTTCCATACGTGTGTGGGGAGGAAATAGAGTTTTCTAGAATATCAGCCTCTCAAGTCACCTAGTGTAGAATCTGGCACGTGATGGATACACAATCTGGATTGTTGAAGGAAGGAAGGAATGATAGATAGGTGAATGGACATTGTCCCCCAAGGAGCTGGTGGGAGAAGTGAGACCTAAATTCAATAGTTTCAGCCAATAGTTTCACCCTTGTCAGTGACCCTGGGTGACCAAGCTTCTGGTGCCTGGTTTCTCTCAGGAGCTTGGCTTGACCACGCCCCATCCAGGGCA
>NW_011888831.1:1564954-1577467 GCF_000151845.1 Pteropus vampyrus
TGCATGGAGAGAACCTTCCCACCATGGCACTAGCTGGTGAGAGGGTTTGTGCTGCTGGCCAAGAGCTGTAGCAGGCAGAGAGAGCAGGAGAGATGCTGAGACCCAGGAGATGTGGTATTGAAAGGAGCATGGGACGAGAACCAGGATGCCATTTAGACAGACTCTGATGAGTCTGGAAGAAGTATGAGCAGTTGGTGCTGGAACATTCCAGAAGGTTTGTTCAGCACTAAGGGAAGCAACTAGGGTGCTGGACTTTTCCAACGGAAGGTCTGGAGAAGAATGTGGCAGGAGGCTTCCTTTGTAATGCAGGCTTGAGTAATATTCTTAGAATTTGATGGGAGTTCAAGATCAGTGAGAAAGCGAAGCAGTGGTGTGACTTGATGGCACAGTGAGAGGGGACATGGCAGGGTTTCAGATTTCCAAATCTTTCCATACGTGTGTGGGGAGGAAATAGAGTTTTCTAGAATATCAGCCTCTCAAGTCACCTAGTGTAGAATCTGGCACGTGATGGATACACAATCTGGATTGTTGAAGGAAGGAAGGAATGATAGATAGGTGAATGGACATTGTCCCCCAAGGAGCTGGTGGGAGAAGTGAGACCTAAATTCAATAGTTTCAGCCAATAGTTTCACCCTTGTCAGTGACCCTGGGTGACCAAGCTTCTGGTGCCTGGTTTCTCTCAGGAGCTTGGCTTGACCACGCCCCATCCAGGGCAGTTTACCCTCTCTGATTTGAAATTTTCCCTTCTTGAGGATAGTTACACCTGTTTCAGGATCTGAAGCCACCAATTTCCCTTGTGACACGCACCAATAACCATAGGCACCAACAACCATGGGCACCATTTCTTACCAGAAACCCATTTTTCCCCTCAGGGAGGACCGTCATGTACCGAGGGTGCTTCAGACTGCCGGAGAACATTACACACGTCTTCCCTGACTCCCTGATACAGGCGAATGTGACAGTGGAGACATGCTCGGGATTTTGTTCCCAGAAAGTAAGGCCAATTATAATTCCACAACCCTGTCCTTTAACAATCCAATGTATTTGTCGGTCTCAGAGGGGTCGGTGCCTATGCTAGGCTGCAGATGTCCATCTGCTCTCAGAGCCTGGGCAGGAGGGTGGCAGGCGATGCAGCAGACATCACTGAGGGAGCCTGCAGGGAACCCGTTGCTAAGGCCAGTGATCCGAGGCTGGGTGGGGAATTGTCAGCGAAGGTTGTAAAAGCTGAAAGGATCAGCTTTTCCTGATGTGGGCTCTTGGCACAAGTGTCAGATGTTAAATTGACTTGGTTCGAAAGCAAGAAGATACTGGCTCGAGACTTGGGGAAAGCTGATGGAGTTTTTGTTGTTTGTACTGACAGTGTTGAGCCATGAACCTGACTTCAGGGGCTGTAGTAACACTTGTACCTTTGGTTCAGCCTGGGCTGAGGAGAGGAGTTTGACTCTGTACAAAGGCTGGCCTGGGCAACAAAGGCCACTGTCCCTGGGGTAGGAAATTTGGCTAAGCTTAGATGGGGTTTGCAAAAGGCAGAATGGAGAGGGGGCAGTGTAAAGAAAGGCTGATGAGACCAGCAGGCTGTCCAAAAAGCATTGAGATCTGAGGCTGGAGTCCAGTGGTCTCCTGATGGGGCTGGATGCTGCGGCCCTAGCAGTGGCCCTCGATGGCGGTAGGCTGGGGTTTGGGCCTGCTCCTATGTGCTGAGGTTCAGTAGCTTTGATGGGACAGTGATACCTGGCAGTGTAACAGAATGGGGCTAGGAGAGAGGAGGGCTTTGGTGATGATGACAGTGGTAGCTATCAACAGTAGTATATTGATTATTTATTTTTTATGTTGTGCTAGGTATTGTTCCAAGCTCTATACATGTATTAACCCATTTAATCCTCATAACAACCCTCTGGGATAGGTGCTATGATTATCTGTATTTTGCAGGTGAGGAAACTGGGGCAGGGAGAGCTCGAGCATTGTGCCAGGGGTCACACAGCCAGGAAGAGGGGGAGCCAGGATTTGAACTCTGTGTAGCTCCATAGCCTGCTGGTGGTTTGAAGGGTACAGGAAGTGGGCCTCAGTGAAGGCAGATGTGGTTGGACATAAAGAAGCATACTCTCCATGGGTGCCCACACTCTCTCTGGGAGCTGCCTTTCCTCTGCTTCCGTGTCCTGAACCCTCTTGAGACGCTTTTCTTGGAGGTGGACAGAGAGAGACAAAGCCTTTCATGTGTGTTTTCCTCTTGCACACGTGCAGCCTTCGAAGTGGCTTTCTTGTGTGTTCAGTATTTCCGAAGCCACTGCCAACGATGTCTTAGGCGTCAGGAAATCATGAGGTACAGTGCAGCGAGCCAAGATCAGTTTGTTGATTTGCGGACATCTGGCCTGAAGACTCCTTCTTCCCTTCTCCCCCTCATGGGAGCAGAGCCCTGGGTAGAGGCAGGGCTCTTGTGCACACAAGGAAACAGCCGCTTTCCAGGGCTGCCTTCACACCTGCAGCTCAGAAGAGGTCTCTAGGGAGCCCCTGCTGGAATCAGAGGATCTCAGCTGGGCCAGACCAGGCTGAAGGCAGGCCTCCACCTGTCAACAACTATGGAGGTGTCTGTCCTCCAGTGTGCTTGGCGCTGTGGTAGGGGCCTCTGCCCACCAGTGGTCTGTTTTAATCCCCCAGTGCTCCCTGACAGGAGATACTCTGCTTGCTACGGGAGCCAGTGCAGGTCCACACACTGGCATGGGGTGACTGGCTTTACAGCCCAGTCTTGATACCACGCCCCTGTACTTTTCATGCTGCTCCCTCCCTGTGACATTGGTGTTGGGGGGAACAGGTGGGCGAGTTCTGTAAGGAAGAGACAGGAGAGACAAGAAGAAACAAGAAGACAGGACAGGAAATAGGCAGTATCACCACTGTGTGTCCTTAGTGTTTTAAATTATTTATAATCGATAATATGCTCACATGGAACACAATAAAAGGACATCAAAGGGTGCAAAGGGGAGAGTCTTCCTCTCACCTTGGTCTCACCCACCTAGTATCTGTCCTTTCTTGGAGGCAACTGATGACCTGACTTCCTGCATCCACTTTCAGAGAGATTTCTATGAATATTCAAGCAATTGTTCCTTTCAAAGTTGTTATTCCTTTACAAACCCACAGGTGGTAATGAGCTACCCACACTACCTGGCACCATAGGGACTTTTTTTCTTTGACCATCTATCTTAGAGATCACTCCAAATTGGCACAGAAAGAGCTTTTCTGATCTTTTATTCCATTATATGGATGTCCTATAATTTATTTAACCAGGCCCTGGCCGTTACACATTTAGCTTGTTTCCAGTCTTTTGTTTTTACAAACAAGGCCGCAGAGGCTCTTTTTGTGGGTGGGTGGTTCGTTTTGTTTCGGCAGATCTGTGAGATAAAATTCTTAGGAGATGCTGAGTCACAGGCTGTGTGTCCTTGTCATGTTGATAAACTTTGCCATAGGTCCTTGAACACAGTTATATTAATTTTACACCTATACCGGCGATGTGTGAGAGGAAACAAGGCACCCTGTGACTCTTCTTTTGGAGACAGTGACTTCAAAACAGCATCCTAGGTAGATATCCCAGTATCTGGGGGCGCCTCCTCTTGGGCAGGCCATGAGGGCCCAGAGAATTCTGCTATATAGTTATAGACACACAACTCAAAGGGTGAAAAGTCTTCAACTTCTGTTTTCAGCCTTTCTTCATATTTACTGGCACAAATCCATGTTGCTGCAGTTTCATGTTGGAGCATGTGCCAAAGATATCTGTAGGCTCTTTGTCTCTTATGCCATTTCACACTTTAGCACCTTGTACATCTCCCCCTCATGATGTGTTTTAAGGACAAGTTACATGCTCAGCTCTGGTTAGTGCTGCTGTGAATTGTTCAGGTCAGAACAAGGAGGAAAGGGCATCTAGCATTCTCAGAAGTGGCCTTTGCCCTCTGGGCTTGTTTCTTTTCCCAGCCTCTCCTATATTGTCGGATGGGGCTGGGAGGGTGGGCATTTCCTTGAATCCCATTGTTTAGGTGCTCAAAAGTTTGCAGCTGTGAGGAACAGTCATCATTTCCGGCTTTAAAGTTGATGTTGAAAGCGGGATCTTGGCAGGACACATTAAGTGAGAAGTGGCCAAATGTATATGCTGACACTTACGGGTTGGGCCAGGGGGAAGATGCCAGCAGAGCCCAGAGGTGGGGGAGACCTGGTCCCCACTCATGAGGTAGAGGTTCACCCGTGTGGAGGGGCCAAGTCAGGAACCCAAGTGACCCTGACACAGGGCAGAGTAAGGTCAGCATCTGATGGGGATGAGGGAGGCTTGGAGGTGGGCATAGGGAGGAACTTGAAAAGGCTGGAGCTGGAGGATGTGGGGCAGGTGAACAGGGGGTGTGAGGAGTGTATCACGAGACTAGGCAACTTCTCAGCAGGAGGGAGGTGGTAGAAAGCAGCCCAGCTTTCCCGGAGTGGAGCGCTACATGGAATGGTGTGAAAGATAGCGTGGGAACAAATGGCAGTGGGCCTTGGATGCCTGCCTCAAAGTCCGGACATTTCTCGGCGGATATGAGGGAACTACTGATGGTGTGGCAGGGAAGGGGTGGTATTCCTGACGACGTGGTACTTCACAGCTGTAGGTAGAATGCTCTGGGAGGGGGCGTGGAGCTGTTCTCTTTGCATCCCTCTGGGAGGCAGCAGTCGTCAGGGTGACCCTCTGAGACGTCTTGGCAAAGCTGTGACAGACATAGGCTTGTGATCTGGCTCTGAAGTTAGGGGTTCCAGGTAGGGCAAGGACGATGCCCCAGATGCCACTCACTCAAGGAAAACCACCATCTACCCAAAAGAATGAGCCTTTGTCTCCCAAACCGTCCGCTCCTTCTCCGTCATCCCGCCCTGTGGATGTTGGTGTCACTTGGACTCAAGCATTCTGGACGGTCCCCCGTCAGCCCTCCGCAGCGCTCTGCGGTTTCCTGGCAGGGGCTTTGTGGGGACTCTGACTTCACTCTAGACCAGGATTTCTCAACCTTACAACTATTGACATTTCAGGTCAGATCACTCTTTGTTTTAGAATCTGTTTGTGTTTTGTAGGGTATTTAGCAGCATCCCTAGCCTCTACCCGCAACATGCCAACAGCACCTCCCCCTCAGTTAGAACAACCCGAACTGTCTTCAAACAAGGCCAAATGTCCCCTGCAGTACAAAATTTTCCCCTCCTCCCTAGTCGAGAACCACTGCCCTAGAGGGCCAGCTTGAATGTGTTAGCTCAGCAATGCCCAGGCATGGCCCATATTCTCCAGGGGTCTGAATTCTGATGAACGATTGTCTTTTCCAACTATTTGGTGAGGATGAAGAAGCAGGCCTGCAGTGACCAGGGACCTATTTGCAGGAATGGTTTTCTCTCTCCTCCCCTGAATGTTGAGGGTGGGTGAGGGGTGAATTCTGGGATGTCTGCCTATACTTTCCTGTGCCAAACTCTTCCTCTCTGGAGAAGTCAGTAGCACTGAGGCTGCCGTGCTGTCCCGGTGGCCATTTCATCTCATCCTCATTTGGCTGAAAGACAAGCTCAGATGTTCTATGATGTGGGAATGGTTATATTAAGCTGTAGCTGTACAGTGGACTATAATACAGCCATTGAAAATGTTTCAAAGACTTTTATAGTGGAAAATGCTCACAACAGAATGTTAAATGGGGCAGAGCTAAATCTGGGGGATGGGGCTAGGGCCTTAATTAGGGCTGGCTGGGGAGTGGGGCCAGGAGCAGCAGATGTGAGAGGTGTGGCTTGGAAACCGGAAAAGAGGGGGAGCCTTGCTTGCAGTGCCCTAATTTAGAGCACCATCTGGAGTTTATTTGTAGCCCTAGATAAAAATTGCTATTGTTTTTTGCTAGTTAGTTGAAATGGATTTGGGGAGCTCCAAGAGTATAGTTTGACTGAAAAAGAACATTTTGGGGAATATCAGTATCTTAATGATCTGACTCTCCCAGCAAAAGGGACTTGACCAGTGTAATGTGTTTTTAAACAAAGTAAAATGGTTTCGTCTAATTTTCTGTGATCATACTGGAGATGGAAGGAAATCTGCTCTTCTCAGTACTCAGGATTCTATCACGTCTTTCATTTGGATAGAGGTGAGGGAGAGGGGCAGGGAGCTTAGATACTTGAGTTGCTACCAGTTCAGATCTGGGGTAATTAATTTTGAAGCCTGATGTTTGTGTGCAAGCAGGCAGACCATTTGTGGGAGTGTGCATTCCCACAATAGGGCTGATGACTGAAATCTAACACTATCTGCAAATAGGTCACTAACGTGTGAAGCCTCACCAGCTATTATGCCATGTGATCTGAGGTCTGTTCTGCCAGCCGCTACTGAGAAAGGAATTAGAGGGACAGGACGGAGGAGAGAGAGAGGTGTTACCCTTCTTGCTCTCTTTTACCCTCTTTTGGGTGTATAAGTTCTTCATATAGAATAATAATCTCCTGGACATTTTCCCATTGACATTTTTCTAGGATTTTTTCTTTGTCCATGTAATAGAGGCACTAACCCAGCCACCTGTAAAATGGAAAGATGTGTGTTAAGGTGGAGCCTGCTTGTTCTCCGCCGGGCAGCCGCTCTAGCTAAATCCATCTGGATCCCGATAGACCTAATCTATCCTGGTGGACTTGGTGCCTCCGTGCGGCATGCGGTTGGGTCTGTAAGAATCTGGATTTTATGAATTACTACTTGATGTTAAGAATTTTTCCTTTTGTCAAAATGCTGTATAGTCATTCCAATAGGTGACTGATAGAGTGTGACTTTGGATTTCTCATAAAAATTCTGCAGTAAACCTGTCAATGTTATACTGTGTGTGTCTTTAAAGAATATTGATTGTTTTCCTTGAAGGGGATACACAGGTTTTATTTTAGAAAATTTCAGATATTTTTGAAAATTTGGAAGTACAAAAATAAAATTAAAACTCATCTGTAACTTTGCCACATCAGAGAAAACAATAACATTTTGCACACTTTTGGTCTTTTATTCTAGGTGTATATGTATATGTGACATCTGTTTTTAATAAATTTAATCTTTCTTTCCATTTGCTTCTTTTTCTCATTTAATGTGTCATGAACTTTTCTTTTGCCCTGCTAGGCCCTTCATGATTGCAAGGCATTTCATCCTCTACTGTTCATCATTTAGGCTGTTTTTTTGTTTTGTTTTGTTTTTCTTTGTTTGTTTTGCTATTATAAATAATGCTGCCATGCACAAACTTCCTTGTGCATAAAGCTTTGAGCATGTTCATGATTACTTCCTTGGGTTATATTATCAGATATGGAATTACTGGGACAAAGGGTATATCCATTTCCTATGTGCAATTTTAAGGTTTCCGGTACATTTTGAGGAGCGAGTCACCTAGCCTCATGCTTCTGAAGATGATGGGAAGGCAACTTTAGAGTCATACTGACTTGAGTGTATAGCCCTGCTCTGCCATTTTCTCAATTTGGCCAAATCACGTAGCCTTGAGTTGTAGTGTCCTCATGTACTGAATGATCGATGGAGATGCTTCTCCACCAGACTGCAAGGAGGACTCAGTGACTTTGTGGACGTGAAAGAGTTCCATGATTTGGGTGTCTCTTGAGTAGCAAGTATTCCAGATGATGGTGATTATGATCATTATTATACAGCTTCCCCTGGTTCCTTCACTGTGCATGGGATGTTTGAGAAACTGCCTAAGATGAAGGGCTGGCCCTTTCCCAAGTCGGTAGAAATCCACGCACCTTGGGATCCTGAGGGTTTGACGGTTCTGAGCCACACAGTGTTTACTGGACTCTACTTTCTGATGTATGCTGGACTTTGACAGGGAGGGTGTTGTGTGGAGCACGGTTAGTGGGTCTGTTGTTTGGAGCTCAAGGTCTGCAGAGAGCCATTGCCAAAGGGCTTGCCATAGAGGATCCTGGAGATGCTGACATTTGCCCCAAATAGTCTGGAGGTAGCACCTTTGAGGCTGCACACATGCAAGGGGGCTGAGTCAGTTCTTCCCATGGAGGAGCCTCTGCCCCCACCCCATGCGTTTAGCCTTCCCTAGACTTGAACCAACCAAGATGACGCATGTCTCCTCTCTGATAGCAACTCATGAGTATTTCATTCCATCCACAAACCCCCTTTACAGATGTAGAAATCAAGACTCACTCCATCTTAACTTAATGTACACCTGCTGACTCCAAAGTCTAAGATCACTAAGTTATGCCCCTTTTACAGATGATGAACCGAGGCTCAGAGATGCTCAGTAGCTTGTCAATGCTGCGTAGCCTAACACCAAGCCTTAGTCTGGTTCTACCTCCCTGTAGCTGCTTCCCCAAACCACACAGCCCCTCACTCTGCAGTCGGACCCAGGGGCATCAAGTCAAAGGAAACAAGCTCTCAGTCACAGTGTCAGCAGATGGGTTTTCATTTAACCTGACATTTGCCCGAAAGCCCCCATTCCACGGCCGCCTTTGTGGGCATCTTCATTCCTTTTTGTGTCTTGAATGTCAGACCTGCCTCTGGAGTGAAGAGAACTTCCTTGGAGGCAATGACTGTTCAAAACTAACTTTGCAGATTTCATCAAAAATCCATCGCATTCATGTGTTTGCCTCCAAGGAGTTGAGTGCAGGGTGTGGCAAAGCCCTGGACTGGAGTCCAGGAGGCTGGCTTCTGTTCCCACTTACCCTGAAGATCTGAGGTCTTATGTTGCTCACTGCCTGCCTATGAGCCTCAGTTTCCCCTTATGAAACCTGAAGTTTTGATCTCTGAAATTTCTGTAATTCTGTGTAAGCCTGGAAATTCCGAGAAAGGTACTCAAGGAGGAGTGAAGATGGAGGAGACGAGACCCAAATGAGCAAGTTTGTTGAAGGGGTTTTTCTTGGGGCCTCACTCCTTGACCCTTTGGCCATGACCAAGCCTTTGCACCTGATCCCTGCTACCTAGAGGACCCAGTCCTGGCTGTATCATTACCTGGCTCTAGGCTGGATACCCACTCTCACTGTGGGCCCAGCCCCAGCCCAGCCTGAGCCCCTCCTAGACACCCAGACTCAGGCTGAGATGAAGTGTCAGAATTAGAATGTGTATCCACTCTACCCTTTGACACAGGCTGAGCGGGCTCCCTCTTTAACCCATTTGATTGAAACAGTTTCACATCTGTCCCTGCTTCTTTTTTTGCCTTGGTTTGTCTAATCATTTTCTCCTCTTTCTCTCTGCTCTCTCTCTCACTGAAGCTTGGGATGGGGGAGGGAGGAGGGGAAGTTGGCAGGGAAATAAGATTCATCAGTGTTTAATTTTTATGAAAATCATGTCCTAGAAATCCCCAAAGGGCTGAAAACTGTTCTGTTTTCAGAATCCAGTGTTGTCGCTGAAGCCGTTATATTGTAAATAAAACTACATTACTGTCTGCAGCTCTCCCGTTGCTCTGCAAACACCCAGAAACTTGACAGTTTAATCCACTCAAGGAAGCAAAAAGGTTTGGGTCACTGGTGGGGGCAGCCCATCCCCAGCCCTGGGATATGGGAACAACGTGAGGCAGCAACATCAGCAACACTGTTACAGCTGGGGAGGGGGACAGAGCCAGCCACCCTGAAGAGAGCTACCTTGTTGATGAAATCTTCTCTGAACAGAATCCCAGGATAGCAGAGCCTCCTGGGATCCTTGAGGTTGGGGAAGGTTTGCTTAGATGCAGCAGCTTTCCTTTCCTTCCTCATGCCCAGAGTGAAAGTGACCAACAGAAGGCTCATGCCCTAGGCCATTGCCAACAACTGTGGGGAGAGTTGGGCTCTGGAAAGGATGTTTATTCATTCATTCAGCTCATTCATTGGTTTGTCCATCAAACATTCATTAAGCATCCACCATGTTCTAGAGAATGCAGCAAAGCTCATCAGACACACAGAAATCCCTGCTTACATTCTCATGGATGGAGGCAGGCAATAAACAGGTCAGTTGATAAAACAGATCGTATGCTGAATGGTGACAAGTTATATGGAGAAAATTGAAGCAGGAACCATGAGGTATTTACCCATGAGAAATGAAAATATTTATCGACTGAAAGTCTTGTACAAGAATGTTCATGGCAGCTTTATTAGTAATAGGTAAAAACCAGAAACAGTCCAGGTATCCATCAAGTGAATAAATCAATGAATCAGTATGTCTACACATGAAATAATACTCCACGATAAAAAGGAACAGTCTACTGACAGAGAAGACATGGGTGGATTTAACAAATATGTTTCTGAATGAAAGAAAGCAGACACACAAAAATAGGCACTGGATGATTATTTATAGGACAACTAGAACAGATAAAACAAATCTGTAGTGATAGAAATCAGAATAGTGGTTGCTTTGAGGGAGGGAGGGCTGACTGAGAAGGGATGGAGAAAACTCTGGTGTGAGGGAAATGGCTGTGTGTCTTGATATGCATTCATCAAGCCTGAATGGTACACTGAGGGTCAGTGCATTTTATCACAGTAAATTATACCTCAGTGAAACAAAATTTGAAAGCACAGCAGGGGAATAGGGTATATTGGTGATGATGGGAGGGGTGTTGCAACTTAAAATGAGGTAGCCAGAGAAGGCTTCACAGAAAAGGTGACTCGAAGAAAGTGAGGGAGAACACCTTGAGGGTGTCTGGGGGAAGAACGTTCCAGGCAGAGAGAACAGCAGGTACAAAGGCCCTGAGTGGGGTATGTAACTGCAGTGGCCACGAACTGATAAGGAAGGTAGTGTATGAGTTTACTAGGGTTCTACAACAAAGTACTACAGACTGCTGGGGGCTTAGACAACCGAAATTAATTTTCTTACTGTTCTGGAGATCAGAAGTCTGAGATCAAGGTGTTTGCAGGGTTGGTTTCTTCTAAGGCCTGTCTCTGGCTTGCAAATGGCCACCTTCTCCCTGTGTCTTCACGTGGTCATCCTTTGGTCTGTGTATGTTTATGTTCTGATCTTTTCTTCTAATAGTTTTCTAATCTCTTCTAAGAACAATATGAATCAGATTAGATTGGGGCCCACACTAATGGCCCCATTTTAACTTAATTACCTCTTTAAAGACTCTATTTCCAAATGCAATTACATTCTGAGGTATGGGGATGAGGACTTCAGCACACAAAATTTGGGGAACGCAATTCAGCCCATGACAGCCTGTGTGAACAGAAGTGCCAGGGACACAGACAGGTGGCCGCATACTCTCCCCTTTGATGCTGTGGGTGCCCAGGCTGCTTGTGTTTCCACTGCTTGCTGTGATGATCATGTTGATCTGGGACGAGGTGGGATGAGGGTGTTATAGGAACATGTGGATGGCAATGGTAAAGGCTGGAGGTTGCAGTTCCTACGATGGCTTTTCACTAACTCACATGAGCAGCGTTTGCTTCCAGAAGCCAGCGGTGTTCTGATTGTGGGTCAGAATACAGATTTCCCTTTCTGTTGAGGAATGGCCTGGGGGCGCCAGGTGGGTGGAGTCTAGCTGGACATACTGATGAGGTATATCAGCCTTTGTCCACTCACTTCCTTGTCCAGTCTCCTTGGCTCTGCACCGTGGCGGTGGCCCTGGCTGCTGGTGCTGGATCATCACTGCAGCTGACATTGAACGCAGCTGTGGCTGGGGGTGTGGCAGGTAAGAGGGAGAGGGCCCCAATGTGGCCACTGAGTCTTCAAAGCGATTCTTTTCTTTATGTGCCTGGTCAAGACTAAAGGACCACAAGTGTGACCATGGAAGGGGCTTCTGACCTTTAATTCTGAGCTTTTGGGGGCCAGCCTTGGAGGGAGAGCCGAAGTGAGGAATTTTAGGAAACAAACTCTAGGTACTGGGAGTGTCAAGAGGGTGGTCTGGGGCCCATCTCTAGAACAATTAAAGGCCTTAAGAGATAAGAATAGGAGAGCACCTACTATGTGCTAGGCACTGGGCTGGGTCTTTCTCATGCATTATCTTCCTTCATTCTCCCAGCACTCTGTGGGGTGAATATTATTACCCCCGTTTTACAGGTGAGAAAATCGAGGCTCAGAGAGGGCAATTACTTGCCCAGGGTCACACAGATATTGAACTATAGCACTGTGACTTGAGTCCAGGTCTTCTGGATTATAAACCTGGTGCTTTCTCTACACGGTGCTTCCTCCCTGGACCCTCTGGACACCCAGAGTGACTACTTACCCCCATCCTCCATTCTCATCTCAGATCTCTCCCACGAAAGGCATGGGAATGGATGTTCTAGTGTCACTGCCCTCGGTGGATCAGGGGAAGCTAGTGAGAGGGCTGGAGAGAAATGAGATCCTCCGACTCTTCCAGGCAGACCAACTCATGGGATGTGTCCATTTTACAGGTGGAGAAACGGAGGTTCCAAAAGGGGAAGTGCCTTACTTATGGCCCCATAGAATAAGAGTTTTTCCAGTGCAAAAGGGAGCTCTGAGTTCTAGAAGCAGAGTGCAGCAAGATAGTGCGTATGTGTGTGTAGGTGTCTATAGCGTGTGAAGAGTGAGAGCATCCACCCTCCTGTCCCCACGTGGCAGCTCAGCTCTGCGAATGGGGCCCAGGGCCCTGCTAAAAG
>NW_011888831.1:1578376-1581704 GCF_000151845.1 Pteropus vampyrus
CCAGCACCCCAGCTCTTTTTACCATGTGGTGCAGCCTCCTGAGGGAGAACAAGAAACCTTGTAATAGACCGCCAGGAACGGGCTTGGCTGAACCCTGGCAGGGCCTTTCTGTTCTTAGGAATCCTCCATTGGACTGAGTACTTTGGTGAAGCATAGCCTGCTCTTGCCCACCCCTACCGTCTCGTAGAGATGGCTGTGTGGGAATGTATCCTTGGTCCTGAACCGTACCCTTGCAGTAGATTTTAGGCATAAGAGTTGGGTTGGGTCTCTTTCGAGGGAAGGCCAGCGGGAATTCAAGACATCACTCGAGGCTCGCAGTCTGTTGGTTGTAGAAGTGACATGTTGAGCCCTGAGCTGCCCTATGTGGCCTTATCTGTCCCATTCTGACCCATGCACACATTCGCTCATGGGGATCCCCCTGCCTGGAGTGCCCGTTCCCACCTTGGCACTCCTGACAACCTCCTAGACATCTCAAAAGTCCAGTTCCAGTCTTTGCCCCCTGCCTTCCACCCTTCTCACCCCTCTGTGATAGCCCTGCTCTCACTGTGCTGTGACTGTTGACTTGTCACCAGCCAGCTGTGAGCTATCAGAGGGCAGAGTCACGTCTCATTGAGCTTTGTCTCCCTGGGCTTGGGCACAGAGCCCAGCACTGGAAGGGTGGACGGACATCCCTCATGTCCCTTGCAACTGGCAGTACAGCCATGTGTTCATCTGGGTACCTGAGCTCTAAGGGATGTGGCCCTTACATTCACCCGAGATTCTTCTCTTCCTCTCCTTGTCTGGTAGGAGTTTCCCTTGGCCATCCTCAGGGGCTGGGAGTGCTACTGTGCTTACCCCACCCCCCAATTCAACCTGCGGGATGCTGTGGACAGCTCACTCTGTGGCCAGGAGCCTGAGGCACAGAGGCTGATGGAGTACTGCAAGGTCTACCAGACACCTGTGCAAGGTGAGCCCCTGCCCCAGAAGCAGATAAAGTGTGCAGGGCCATCCTCCCTGTGCCTGCTGTTGGTTGTGGCATTTGGTCTGGGGGTTTGGAGATGCCAGCCATGGCTGAGTGTACAGTCCCAGATGAGGAAGGTGTCTAAGGCAGAGGCAGAGGCCTCCCTCTTTTCATTCTCCCACGATGGGCTCTCCCATCGTGGGAGAATGAGAAGAGGGAGGCCTCTGCCATCCCTGTTGGTTTGACACAGGATACAGGGCTCGGATTGAAGGAGCACCTGACCTTTATCTGAGTCTCCCTGGAGATGAATGTGGTTTGAAGAAGAAAGGAAGAGCAGAGAGGCATGGCCCAGGTGGATAATAACAGCTAAGTAGTGGTGTATGTGGCATGGGAGTTCAGTGGTCCAGAGTCCTCCAAGGCCTCAGAGGCCTCCCCAAGCCAGCCTATGACCTAGGGATTTCTGCACTAACCCCAGGCTCCGACATCTTTTCTGCTAGAGCATCTGGTCTGCCCCAGCTGACCTTAGGAGCTGATGGAGGGACTATGCCACCACCATGGAGCACATGCTGTGACCCAGCACTGCCCAAGGGCTTTGGAGCTTTCACTTGATGATGTCATGTGCTCCTTGCAGCCCTGGGTGGAAGGAGAGGAGGCACAGAGAGGTTACTTGCCTGAAATTAGTCCAGCCCTGGTTTGTTGTTGGCTATACCTGGGTATGTAGCATTGGTCATCCTAGCCATGACTCCTAGCCACCTCCCCCACAGAATCTGGAGTTATCTGTACTGGGCTGGGAGCCGATATTTGGCTGTGGCCATGGAGACAAAGCCGAGGCTGAGGGTTCCTTGGGTGCTGAATTGCACCCCACTCTTGCCTGGGCCTTTGGAGGCCTTGTCGTCATTGGAGCTTTCTCTGGCCAGCCACAGAGCTTTCCTCTTTGGGCTTCAGTTTGCCCTGCTACTGAGTGAGAGTCTTGGATCAGCAGTTCCTGACTATGGGAATCCAGAGGTGAGTCTGTGAGTCGTAATGTGGAGAGTGACCTTGAGACGACTTCTGAACTTTCAGACACTCGGTGCACAGACAGGAGGTTCCTGCCCACCAAATCCAAAGTGTTCGTGGCTTTGTCGAGCTTCCCAGGAGCTGGGAACACCTGGGCACGGCACCTCATTGAGCATGCTACTGGCTTCTACACCGGGAGCTACTACTTTGACGGAACTCTGTACAACAAAGGTAAGTGAAAGCTTCACAGGAGGGGCAAAAGGCAGCTCCTAGGCCCAGACTGTCCATTCGGAGCACTGGAGCTGAGCTTCTCCCACTTGAGTATGTATCAGAATCTCCTGGCGGGCTGGTTAAATTCAACACAGATTTCTTGGCCGAATACCCAGAGTGTGGCTCAGCTGATCTGAGGTGGGAGCCTAGGAATTGCCATTTCTAACAAGCTCCCAGGGGATGCTGATGCAGCCAGCCCTAGGACCACACTTGGAGTAAAAATTCATATCTGTTCTGGATTCAAAGGGAAAGTCTAGTAACTTGGATTTCCTCTCTAGAAACATTGCTCAAATTCTCCTTAATTTTCAGAACTCTCAGTAATTAGGTGAGACTGACTTCATCTGCTCATTCTTTCTTTTTTTTTTTAAGGCAAAGTGTAGCTTATCAAAGTTGTATTGTAAAAAAATAGGTCCAAACATATTCAAGAGTTTTATGATTTTTAATCTTGCCCTTGTAGAAATAAAATGCCTTATTATGCCAAATAAATGAACTTAAATGGGTCAAGTCTGTGTGCTGTTTAAGAACTAAGAATCTCAGATAAGTCAAGCAGAATCTAAATTTGGTGAAGTATATTTCTCTGTTGTTAAGCATTACAACAATTTCCCTGGGTTTCTTAATGAGAGTTTGGTTAAGAAAAAGAGAATACTATCAGTAACTTCCTAGGGAAAATGGAAACTTCCTGAGCTTGGCAGTTGGTTCTGGGATCACCTACAGCAATCTTGGTCTGGTTTGGAGAAAGCCAAGATTGTCTATATAACCTAGCGCCATTGTCCTTTTGAGTCTTGAATGTTATGGGCACCTACATAGTCCCTGGGAACCACCCACTGTCCACAGGCTGCAGTTACCCACCTTGTTCATCTAGAAGGCCTACCTTATTCACACAGCTGGCTGTTTTGGTCCACAAATTGCTAAGTGACCCAATGACTCAAATAGTCACATGTGAGTTGTGGCAACACTACCTCAAAATGTATCTTTGAGCCTTACAGGACTGGTCAGCTACTGGCCTCAGAGTACTTAACAGAGCAATGACACACACAGATCTGAAATTTGCAAGGCAGTTTCAGTGCCAAAATACCAAACCTGTCCTAGGTGAGCGTGTCTTGAATTATAAGGAAAATGGCC
>NW_011888831.1:1581754-1616831 GCF_000151845.1 Pteropus vampyrus
ATCACCTACAGCAATCTTGGTCTGGTTTGGAGAAAGCCAAGATTGTCTATATAACCTAGCGCCATTGTCCTTTTGAGTCTTGAATGTTATGGGCACCTACATAGTCCCTGGGAACCACCCACTGTCCACAGGCTGCAGTTACCCACCTTGTTGATCTAGAAGGCCTACCTTATTCACACAGCTGACTGTTTTGGTCCACAAATTGCTAAGTGACCCAATGACTCAAATAGTCACATGTGAGTTGTGGCAACACTACCTCAAAATGTATCTTTGAGCCTTACAGGACTGGTCAGCTACTGGCCTCAGAGTACTTAACAGAGCAATGACACACACAGATCTGAAATTTGCAAGGCAGTTTCAGTGCCAAAATACCAAACCTGTCCTAGGTGAGCGTGTCTTGAATTATAAGGAAAATGGCCGCTGTCGAAATAGGCCGGGGAAGTATGAAAGGCACCCTGAGTCTCAGGGTGTCAAAGACCAGATCTCACGTTTACTTAGCCCTTGGTTTGAATGCTCATTTATTGGAAACTCCAGTTATTTGACAGAATGAATCAAAGCAAAGACTTTTGGTGTTTGACCATAGCAGTGATGAGTTTGAAACACTAGGTGAACCCAGATGTCCAACTTCAAAGGAGACTTGCAAATTTCCAGGCATTTGTAGATGGACAAATGCTTCCCAGCCATTCATGAAATGGGGGAAGGCACTTATTTATTTTTCGAAGAGCCCAAAATAAGGTCATGTACATTTATGGAGCATGTCCCCAGAGGTGGTTGGCATGGGCTATGTTGAGATGTGGCCGGGAGACTAGGTTCAGGGGACATCTTTCTAGGAAGCCTTCTGTGACATCCCACTATACCTTCTAACCAGTTCCCCTTACATTTTATTTCCATAAGCCCCATGCTCTGTAATATACTTGGGCTATTTCCCTATTAGACTGTAAGCTTAAAGATAGGATCTGAGTCTTCACCCCTGACATAAAGTTCAACACAGAATGAGTACACAATAATCGTTGTTGATAAATACGTGACTCTGTGTGTGGATGGATAGGGTCTGGACTTCTCAGTTATAAGTAATTCAGCCTCTAGTGCCCAGTAATGGCCCAAGGGGCCCAGGAGGAAGGCAGATCCCCAGCCTAGAAAGGTTGGTCAATGGGAATAAGGTTCTGTTTATAGAAACTGGGTTCTGGGTTCAGCAGGGCTGGGCTCAAACATTGTGCATGAGACCTTGGCCAGACTAGGGCCCGAGGTGGAGGCTCTCTTGCATTGATGCAAGGATGCCCTGTTATAGGACCATGGCATAAGGTCAGAGGGAGGGACAACAGCCGCTTACAGCTCTTGATCTTATGGAGAGGTGGGTGGAAGCCCGGGGCCTACAGGGACGCACAGAGCCATGTAGAGAGAGCCCTGGCTCTGTCGCTGTGGCACTGTGTGATCTTGAGCAAGTCACATACCCACTCTGAGCCTCAGTCTCTTCATCTAGCTATACCTGTAGCTATAGTTGACTCACAGGGTTATTTTCAATATTCATGTGAAATTGCCAAGAAAATGCCCAAACATATGCATCTGCAATTCCTAGAGATGGGGCATGGTCAGGCCCCTCTGCCTCCTGCCTCCTGGGGGTCTTTGGGAGGTACGTTACCTCCTTTCTCTTGCAGACGACATCTTTCCCCACTTTTAGATACCTCCTACTCTCACTTTCTCTTGGGCAGGCTGAGTTCTGGAGAGGCCACCCTGTCAATCATCCATAGGCTCTTCCAGTGCTCTCTGCTGTGCCATCCACAGGCCTCTCTTAGGCCCCTATTGAAAGCTTTCTTTAAGACATGCTGGTTAGCATTCAGTCTATCTGTTGCCATGGCAGTGGGGGCTCTACCATGCCTTCCTCCAAAGCGGCCCTCTCCTTTTTCCCGGGCAGGGTTTAAGGGTGAGAAGGACCACTGGCGAAGCCGGCGCACCATCTGTGTGAAGACCCATGAGAGCGGCAAGAGGGAAATTGAAATGTTTGACTCTGCCATCCTGCTGATCCGGAACCCTTACAGGTCACTAGTAGCTGAATTCAACAGGAAGTGCGCCGGGCACCTGGGCTATGCAGCTGACCGAAACTGGAAGAGCAAAGGTACAGAAGGGGCCGGTGGGCTGGGGGCTCTTTGCAACTTTATTCATGGAATCAGTCTGCTGATACACACTTACTGAAGTCCTACTGTATCCTGAGAAAGGGGTCACAGTCTCTGCCCTAAAGGCATGCACAGTCTAGCCTTTGGACAATGAGTTACAGAGATACAAGTCAGGGTAGTGAGCGAGATAAAATTAAGCCATCAGAAATAAAACTGTGTCTAGCAGAGCGTGTGGCATGATGAGACGGGGTCTATAGGCCAGACAGGTTGTGTTCCTGTCCCTGCATGACTCTGGATCAGCTGATGCTGACCCATGTCCTCTCCTTTCCCCTTTCCCCTCCACCTAGACCACCTTCCTTCCCCCAGCCATCCTCGTCCCCCTTGCTGACTCCCCTTTACCAACTCACTAACCCCAGGCAAGCTGCATACCTTGTCTTCTGAGCTTCAGTTTTCTCATCTGAAAAACAAGGTGGTCCCTACCTCATGGGGTTGTGACGAAGATCAGATAAAGCAAATGCTTCCCAAAGCATTTGACATGTGTTAATAGCCCAGTTATAGAAACTATTTTTGTTGGGGTGATTCTTGACATTTGCATGCTCTCCTCTCACCCCCAAAACTCTAATTTCTTCATTTGCTGGGAAAGCAATCTTATGGAGTAGGTCATTTGCAGAAGCTTGAAGCTGCTCCTATCCATGGCTTCATTGACATAGTTGTGCCATAGCTGTGCATCACACCCACCAGACACAGTGAGCATCAATCAGATACCACGCTCATTTAGCTTTACGGGAGGGGCTGGGACAGGAAGTCAGGCCTGCACAGCATCTTCCTCTTACCAGGAAACCCAGCAGCTGCCCCCACTTCACTGCTCGGCTCTCATCACCCACATTAGATGTGCATAGTTGCCAGAGACAAGATCAAGGTGAATGAAGGTCATCTTGACAGAGATGCCCTGCTTCAGTTTCCCACCTGTATTTAATATCACTATATCATGCAGCGAGGCCCAGCCCAACCCAGCTCTCTCTCTCACTAAGGTCAAGGAATGCATAGCACATAAGAGAAAGAACCAGTTCTTGGTACACGCAGTCCACATTTGTCTTAATTTGGTGTGTTTGCAAGGTAACTGCTGGGGGCAGGCACACTCAAGGTCACACCTCCCTGGCTGGCATAGGACTCTTCAGAGCCCAGCCTAATATTAACCCTTATTCACACTAGGTCACCAAAAGAGTCTTTCTGCACAGGATATTTTAGCAAGTTAGCCTTGGGCAGTAGGTAATAGGAAATCCTGGCTGCTTCTCTGGGCATCCAGAAGGGCCAGCATCCTTGCCAGGCAGGGCCCTGATGTGGCACTCCTCTCCTCCACAGAGTGGCCGGACTTCGTCAATAGCTACTCCTCGTGGTGGTCCTCACACGTCCTGGACTGGCTCAAGTATGGCAAGCGGCTGCTGGTTGTGCATTATGAGGAGCTGCGGCACAGCCTGGTGCCCACACTGCGGGAGATGGTGGCCTTCCTCAACGTGTCAGTGAGTGAGGAGAGGCTGCTCTGTGTGGAGAACAACAAGGAAGGCAGCTTCCGGCGGCGCGGCGGGCACCCTCAGGACCCCGAGCCCTTCACCCCAGAGATGAAGGACTTGATCAATGGCTACATCCGGACGGTGGACCAGGCCCTACGTGACCACAACTGGGCCGGGCTGCCCAGGGAGTATGTGCCCAGATGATAGGCCAGCTGCTCTGCCCACCCCGCTGAGAGCCAGCCGCCCCCAGGGTAGCACCTGCACAGATGCACGAGTGGCAGCCTCACTGGGACACAAAGCTGCCTGTGCCGCCAGCAAGAAGGCTCACCCGGGTGCTACCTCCCTCACATGCAGGGAGACAGGACATAAGCCCTTAGCCCACCCAGGCAGACCCGATATCACAGGACAGACAAAAATGGATACACACTCCTAGCTAGGCATGCTTAGACATGCCACTCTGCTCTCATGGTGCCTGTTTGACACCACCAAGCCACCAGGCAGGGTGTGCCAGCCACTCCCAGACTTGCAGACGCAGTTACACACAGATACCAGGTTATACATTCCCAGAGGCTGTCGGTCTGTCTTTCTCTCTCACATACAGACACGCATGTGTATGAGGGCTCTCGGAGGGCCTGGATTTCCTGTTTACAGCCACAGGCATGGACTTGCTGGCCAGAGTCCTTGACTGTGGGATGCTGGGCTGGGCAGCCATTCATACTCTGAGCCTCAAGGACCTGGGCGTGGAGGTGGGTTCATGGACTGTTGCTGCTGGGCCATGAGGCCCTGAATGTGTGTCTGACGTCCCATAAATATGTGTGATATGACAACTGGGCGCCATGAACTCTGCAGCCCTGCCTCCCCCTTCTCTGCAGATGGGCTGGCCACACTGTGGGCAGAGCGGAGCGCCCCTAATACACACACCAACCTCAGGATCCACCGAAAGTTCTGTGTACCCCATGTCACCCCTTTCAACATGAGTGATCCTTGGAGTACAGCCTCCTTGCCTGGCTTCTTTCTCCAACTGTCCTTGAGAAAGCTAAGCCTCAGAAACAGGGCATGAGGTTGAGGGGACAGTGGGGCAGCAAGGGAGCTGGGGGGATTTGGGGTAGGCATGGGGAAACCCAGGAGGGATGGGTCTTGGGGATCACCGTGACTGGTTGTCCCACTCATCTTGACAGTCCCCTGCTCTCCTTTGGGTCCCGCCCCTGGATCATGAGGAAGGGGGTCTGCTCGGCCCATCAGTAATGACCCTTCACCCTTGGGGAGAGAGGCCATGGCTACAGCTTCTCCCTGATCACAGGTGGCTGTGGTGGAGCCCTCTCTGTCCTTCTGTCATTCACTCCACCACTTCCTGTCACCAGGCCTCTTTGCCACACCCTCTGTCTCTACTTCTGCTAGGCTGTCATCTTTTCTATTTGTTCATCCACTTCCTTAAAAAAAGAAGGGCACTCATAGATGCTGACACCTGCTATGTGCTGGCCTCAAGTAGAAAGAGAAGACCTATACGAAAAGCACTTTTTCCCCACCCAAAGCTCACAGTCTAGTGAGGCTGGGGGAGGGAGTCATCACAAATAGGAGCAAGAAACCCAGAAGGAGGAGTGTGGGTGCTATGCAGGCTCAAGCGGTCATTGCGTGTACCTGTGGTCTTTGGGAGATGCACCACGGAGGCTTCGGCCTGGTCTTGAGGACTCTGTATGAATTATCCCAGCAAGGAAGAGGGGAAGGATAATTAAGCCAAAGAGAACAGCATGTGCAAAGGCTCAGAGGCTTGGAAAACCCTGGAGTGTTTTTGCAAAACAGGTGAATGGGGTTGGGGTGTGTGTGCCTCTCCGAGTCTGTGCAGCAGGAGGAAGGGAGTGGATGAGTGAGGATAAAGATGGGGACGCAGAAAAGGACTCTGTTTTTATAGCCACTTAGTGTTCAGCCTAGGAGGGACAGAGATGGTGACACTAATTACCTTTCTGGGTCACCCTTTGCTACATGTTATGTGAGGACCAGGGAGCCCAGGTCTGCAGGTATGAATGGACCAGGGAACATGGCACAGGGCACCCAAGACACAGAGAAGGTTGTGGAGAGCTCAGTTGAACACTGTGCTATGTGATGGGGAAGAAGGTGGTGGGTTTGAACTCAGGCAGCCCCTGAGCCCCTCTATAGCTTGTCCAGGCCTGGGATAACCCCAGCTGGGCCCCTTTGTCTGACTTCCCCTCAGCCTGAGCCAAGCTGCATCACAAAGAGAAAATGTAAGAGGTTTGAGAAAGCTGGTCATGGGGATGCCCTGACCTCTTCTCTAGCTAGCAATGAGAAGCTGAGAGCCACCCCTAGTGAGGACAGGCAGGAATAGGGGTGCCAGTGGGGCTGCCTTTCCACAGAGGGAAGCCTCCCCAGCTTTCAGTTTTGCCAAGGAGTGGGCTTGAGTATTCGTGCTCCTGGTGGACTCCAAGTCCTTCCTGATATTCCTCTAAACTCACACTGATGCCAAGGCTGTCCTAGACCCTCCCCCCAGCATCACCTATCTCAGCTCAGACCTGGAAACAACAGGATCTTTATAAACATTTATTGACTCAACATGGCTCCAAAGTCAAGTCTGCAAAGGCCTCTGATAAGGCCATGTCTCCTGAGTTGTAGGAGTAGTCGAGGCCCACCAGGAGTTTCCACACTGCCTTATAAAGGGGCCAGTGGACACCTGCATCCCAGAGCAAACCTAGAGTCTTAAAGGAGACAGAAAAGCACCAACCCATGGAGAAGGAAGCTGCTCTACACCTGAGACTGGTTCGCTGGCTGTGGCTCTCACTCCCTGGTCACCCAGACAATCTTCAGGTAGAAGACTCAGAAGCCATGGAGGCTGAGAAGGGCAGAGGTGTGGCTGGGAGGCTGACCAGGACCACGGCCACAATGAGACCCCCTGGGCTTCCCATACCCTCACCTCAAGAGTCAGGAGAACAATAGCTCAGACCTTTCCTCCTGGTAGATAGGCTGGTACATCCCCTGCTGCCATGTACCCAGAGACGGCCTTTTCTTTTTGGTTGGGTTTTCGGTTGTTCAATTGGCTTTTCGTTTTTGTGTGTCTTTTTGTCACATATGTGTGTGTGGAGTGTTGTGGTGTGGGTGTGTCTCGGTGTCGTTTGGTGTCTGTGCTCAGTGTAGCGCCTGTGGTTTTTTTGGTGTTCTCTAGTGTTTTGTGTGCGCAAGGAGGTGCAAAGTCTCCACCTGCTGCTGCTGATTCTCAGCAGCCATCACAGAAAGGGGGATCTGTCTGTCCTTTTGGGAAAGTCCATTTGTCTCTCTCCAAGTTAGGTCTTGTATCCAAGTTAGCTCACAGTTTCTTTATAAAGAGGATACTGTCCTAACCAGCTAAGGAATAAAATGGATCTGTATTTAGGAGAGAAATGTGTTAAATGCATCAGGAGCCCATCAGTACAGAACAGCAAAACCCCGATTGTCTACAGATTCTAACTTTAAAACCAAGGCTATGGCGTTACACAAACCTGTGTTAAAACATGTAATTTTCATGGATTTCATCTCCTGTTGTGGATCAATTTGGAAAAACCAAAATATATAATTTTAAGAAACTAAAATACATTCTGATAATCCCAGTGATGTGTAAATGAGAGTGAAGAATAGAGAGGCTTCCAAACCCTGGGAAGAAAGCTGCTTAATTATGTGAGCATCTTATAATGAAGTCTCTTGCAGCTAAAATTAGATTTTGAGTGCATGAATATGCAATAATGTTTGCACACCAGAATGCATTTTTTCCTTTAAAAGTAGCAGGAGTTACTTAGTTCCTAGGGGGCCCGGAGAGGGGAGATGGAAATGCTGGGGTTGATTTTGTGGCTGAAAGAATTTTTAGGTTTGTTTTCTTTTGACTGGAAACTCATTGGATGTGTTTGAAATGTGATGCCTCCGGTTCATTCAGGTTTAGGGAGAAATTGATTGGTCTGAACCCATACTGATCACCATTCAATATTATGCAAGTTGGCCTGAACAAGTAAAAGTAGTAGAGTGGAAACAATACAGGGTCTACAGATTGAAGAGTTGGGTTGTAGTCCCAGCTCTGCTCTGCTGTGACTTGGGAAGGTCTTTTCCCTCTTTGGTCTCAAATTTCCATCCATACAATAAGGGATGTGGTAGATGTTGCTGGTTGCATTTCCAATGTCCGTCCCCCCATTTTATTTCCCAGAAGGCCTTGATTTCTGTATTGAGATTTAATGATCTAGCTTAGCTGGCTCTATCATCACTTCCAGGGGTGAACCCCATGAACTGGATTGAGCCAATAGCACATTCCATCTCTCTGGCTACAATGGTATTATCATGTGAGCTAAGGTAATGTAGCCAGAGGAAGTTTCAAGACTTTTTCTGGAAATGCTGAGTTGAAACTCTTTTTATTCACCCTGCTAGATGTGAAAGAAGGAGTAGGCAGTCCTGGGTCTTAATGGTGGCTATCTTGGGACCATGGAGGGGGAACCATTCTTGGCTTGAAGCTGACATTAATAAAGTGAGAGTTGAGAGATGGAAAGAAGCCAGGTCCTTGGTGACATTGTTTAAGTACAGGATCAGGCTTAGCCTGTGTTTGACCCTACCTCTAGATAGATGGTTTTGTTACATTGGCCAATAAATTCCTTTTATTGTTTAAGTTGGGTTTAGTTGGTTTTTTGTTACTTACGGCTCAGAGCAGTATACAAAGGGCTTGCATTGAAAGGTCCTGTGGTCATGATATTCTCTGTCTCTGGCTAATGTGGATAAAGAGTAAAATTCAGACCAATATGAGCTGGTAGAATTAGCAAGTGGATGTGGAATGCTCAATAGAAAGCTGTATTCAGTCAGCTAGGACAAGAAGCATTTTTAAGTCAGTACACAATGAGGTCACTTGTATATCCTTAGAAAAATCATTCCTTTTGATTGCCCAGCCCAAACCATCAGTTGTCTCATTTAATCTTTAATCAATGCTTTGTTATTATCTCTATTTGACAGATGAATGGACCAGGATAGGAATCTTTTATAATTGTAAAAGTATGACCCTGTTGTATTTACCATAACTCCTTTCATGAAGAATATGATGTGGTCTTGGAAGGAATGCCTTGATAAGCTATTTAGATTGAGGGTGAGACCTCCTTCAAGGGACATATTTGAGTAACAGCTGATGGGCAGTAAACTGCCTTTTAAGGAGGGTAGGTACAGTTAGTCATACAGCTTTGGTTTTGCTGAGTGGAACATGCAAGCTTGGGGCAGAACAGAATCACTGCCATTGGAGGAGAGGTGGGGTGATGCCACTGAGAGTTCCCTTCTGTCTTCTCCTCTTAAACTCTGACGTGTGCTAGAAATTAGAGGGACAGAGTGAGTTATACATGGCCTCTATCTTCAAACTCTCCTTAGAATGTCTGAATCTAAGACAGTTTGCCAGGATGGAGTCTATGCAGTATGTAGAGAAAGCCAAAGATCCCAGGAAATTGATGTGAATATATTTGTTCTCAGTGCTCTTTTGTTACTGAAGATAGATTTGAGCCTCTCCTGAGAACTCTTACATTCAAAAATATTGCAGAAATCTGGTTTTCTGCCTTGAGAAATTTGAGCAGATCCACCCTAAAAGCTTATTTGCTTATATAAAATGAGGAATCTTGGTATCAAACAAAAATTAAAACAATTTGCAGTCAATGCTGTAAGCATAAGCATGAGTTGAATGAATTGACTTTCCAAGGTGTCTTCAGTATGTGGGACATTTTTTTTCAGGTTCAGACATCAGCAGTGACAGATCCATGGCTTAATGGTATAGCTAATGATGATCCAAAGAGTAAACAGGTTTTGAAGTTTAACAAACATCATCCCACATATGCCTCAGTGAGATGGACGTTATAATTTCCATGGGAGGGGAAGAAAAATTTAGTTTCTGAGAATGTTTGCCCGAGGTTCAAACCCTTTGTTTTACAGCTGAGAAAAAGGAAACTCTGAATGAGGAACGATTTCCCACAAGGTCATGCTGTGAGAATGAGTGATGGAGCTGGGGCTGGAACGAGGACCCTTCCATGAAACCACCTGATTGCCCCCATATTGCAACCCTGTAACTCTTCGAGAAATTGCTAGAAATGAGGCAGATGTGCCCATTCAGTTCATTTGGAAGCAACCCCATTAATTTCACTGTTAATTCTTTGCCAGAATACTTTTTGATGGGCACCTGAGTTTAGTTTTAAGGGCCATTTATCAAACACTTCCAGTACTTGAAAACCTGCTCAGAGGGTGCAGGCCTTTCCACAGGAGCGAGATTAGAAATGGACCATAATTTTCCATAAGGTAGAAGCCCAGAGTTTTCATCCTGAGTCACAAAAATCCCAGGCAGCAGAAAGGTCCAATTCTCCCAAGATATTAATAGACAAGCATCTTTGGTGGGCCCGAGATCAGTGGTGTGCATGCGTTTATGAGTACATGTGCAAGCAAGCATGAGCTCTAGCTGCTGACAACTGCCCCCTTTGAGTCCCATGCCAGCTTACATGAGCATTATAAGTGATAAGAGCCTGGCCACCTGATTTTGGCGTCAACTCACTTGGATAACTTCCTCCCACAGTCAGAGCTACCACATCCTACTTTAGAAGGCAGAGCTTGCACTTAGTGTGTCTAGGAGAAAGGCTACGAGAATAGAGAAGTGGTACTAAGTACAGACAGTTCCCTCCTTACCCAGCCTTCAACCATCTAAATCATAACATGAGGTATACCAAAGATTGAGATCACAACTCACCAGAATCACCTGGATTACTTTTCTATTATGACATAACAAATTACCACAAACTTAAAACAATACATATTTCACCCCATAGTTTCTGTAGGTCAGGAAGGAGTCTAGGCCAAGCTCAGATGGGTCCTCTGCTTCAGAATCGCACTGGGCTGCAATCAAGGTGTAAGCTAGGCTGCGTTCTGATCTAGAGATTTGACTAGAGAAGTGTCCATGTTCAAGCTCAGTCAGATTGTTGGCAGAATTAAGTCACTCGTGGTTATAGGACTGAAGCTCTCAGTCCCTCCAGCCTACCCTCAGTTCTCAGTTAGTGGGCCCCTCAATTCTTATAGGCAGTTCACAGCATGGCTGATGTCTTCTTTAAGACTGGCTGCAGAGTGAGATAGAGTCTTACATATATTATGTAATCACAGGAATGCCATTCCTTCACCTTGCCATATTCTGGATAGAAGCAAGTCACAGACCTTACCCACATTCAAGGGTAGGAAATTACACAAGGGTATGAACACCAGGAGTTGGAGATCATTGGGGACCACCTTTAGGTCTGGAAAAAGTCCAGAAATCAGTACATTTCTTTATATCTATACAGCACTGCTGACCACTGGATTGCATTGAATGCAGTGGATGTTTTGAAAGAATCATCTAGAAAGATCAAGTTATATCCATGTTATAATAATGAGTTTAGGTCTAATATCCCCAATACACCATCTTGACATTAATGAAATCATTAACATCTCCAATTCATATTGGCCATTCTATACTCATTTTTCATTTGTCATGCTCAATACCTAGTAGGCCTTTCAATATCTGGACTTCTTTCTTCAATTTTAGGACATTATTAACTATTATTAATTTGAATATTACCACCGCTTTCCTTCTCTAATCTCTCATCCTGGCATTTGTTTACACTGATATTGAATCTCAAGAATCTAATTTCCATATCCCAGCTCTTTTTTTATACTTTCTACCTCTAAATCCCATTATTCTGGATTCTGGGACAATTCTTCACTTTGATAGTTAAATATTATAATTTGCTTTTCACTGTGTACATTCTTCTATTCAACGAACTTGATTTCTATAAGTATGTTTTTTAGTCCTGAGACCTCTAAGCGACTAAAACTTGTTTCATGGATGATCCCACTTCACATTTCTCTGAGGATATTAAATATACACATACAGATGTTTTCTACTGATTACTTATAAATTATGTTTCCTTGGGTGTGAGTTTTCCATTTGTTGTTTTTGGTCTTTTTCATGGTTTTGGTTTTCATCAAAATTTTGATGATCATGTGTTCATAAAAGGAGAGGAAGATTGTGTAAGGGTCAACCATCTTGGTTGGTTTGATACCTCAACTAATGATCCTATTAATTATCTCAGACCACCTCCTTCCCCCCAATTCCAGTTCTTGGTGAGAAGCTCTCATCTTCCGGAGAAACAACTCTTAGCAATGTCTCGGGTACTGATTCCTTTCTTATCTTCCTGTTTTCTGTCTTTCAGAGTTTGTTCATTTTTAGGTCCACTCTGGTTCTCTTCTTATTTCCATGCATAGCTACATTATCATATATATTTGATTCAGGGAGGGAAAAAACAGAGCACATGCTTGCTTAATCTACCAATTTCATGAAAACCAGATCCTTGATTCTTAATCTACCATCAGGAAAAACAGATCCTTGATCATGAAAATCAGATCTTTGATGTCCTCAGGGGACCTGAGAGCATCACAAAAAAAAAAAATGCTTCCTTGGAGTAAGAAGACCTGGGTTTTATTCTAGAAGCATAGTTTACTTGCTATGTGACTTTGGACATGTGCCTTCCCCTCTCTGAATCTCAATTTATTCATTTTTTAAAAAATGAAAAGTCCAAAATAAGAATTGTCTAAGGCCTCACTCAGTTTTGGCATTCTAAAATTCTGTTTATCTCATCTGCATAATCTCATGGAAAGGAACAATCTCTGCCCCTGCTCAAAGCACAGGCCCTCACCAAAGATGTCATAACAGACTGAACTTCACTTGAGAAGCTAATCTTTGTCAGGGCTCCCCCAAAATGGAGAGTTCCCTGGGAAAAATAAAATACCCTTATAATTTCTGTTTATTCCTTCCATTCTTCATTTTTTAAAAGTTGATAAACAATTCACCAATATTTTTTATTCACTTGAAAAGCTGTATTTTCATATTTCCTGGATTTTAAGCCAGTGGAGGCAGGGATGGTACTATGTTTTGCATTTATCTTTGTAACCTCAGCACCTCGCACGAGACTTGGTATGCAGGAGGCACAGGAAATATTAGCGAACTGGAAGGAAGGATGCAGGTAAATCCTAAATCACCTGGCTTTTAAAGTTTTCCACAAAAATAAGATCTTCCTCAAAAATAATACCTTGCTTTTCTTATCTGTGAGTTAAGGGGATGTTGTAGAAAATGCTTGGTTGAGTTTTTCCATCAGCTGCTTATTAAGAAGCTTGGGGACTGAATTGAGCCATAACTATTCAGTACTACAGGTAAAAAAGAAAAAACAAAGGTGAAGAAATATGGTAGCCACCAAATTCCCCTGGAGAGCTGTTTTGAACTACTATACAAGTGTAGTTCTAGGTCAACTATCTATTCCTTACTCTTAGAGAACAGAAGACAGATCAGCAGGATTTTCATCAAAATCTCCACTTATTGATGTTCAGGAACATAGTCTAATGTTGTGAGCCCCACCTTTGCTCCACACAGGAGCCTCCACTGTAAGTGGGTACCCTCCTTATTTGCCTTGAGGCAGGTGGGCTTCTCTACCTCTTCCAGTTCTGTAGCTCATTCCCTAAAGATTATCATTACTGTGGTAAAATGTTTTTTCTTCTAAATAAGAAACTCCTTTCTATTTTAGGTCGCACAGAGACCTCTCCCCCTCTTTCTCCTGAGAGCAATAGAGGAGAGATAGTGAGTTTGGATAAGTGGCAATGAGAGGGATGGTGGAAGATATCTTCCCCTGGACCATCTCCCACAACCTGACTTAGGCAAGAAAGAATAAAGGTTTCTCTCCCCGCCCCACTCCTGAGGTTAGCTGCAGGTGGACCTTTTCTCTTCATGGGATAGGGCAAGGGTGAGAAATGCAGAGGTAGAGCAAGGAGGGTCTGCCTACTAGGCAGCTTTGAGCCTCCCACCCCAGAAACATCACAGAGTCTCCAGCTCACTGTATTAGTTATCTATCACCATGTAAGAAATCACCCCAAAACTTAGGCATAGCTTAAATATACAACAAACATTTATTAATTCAGAGTCTCTGTGGGTCAAAAACTCAGGCACCACTTAACTGGGTCCCCCAGCTCAAAGATACTCATGAGGCTACAGTCAAAATATTGACTGGGCTGCAGTCTCATCTGAAGGTTCAACTGGCAGAGGACTCACTTCCAAGTTCACTCACAGTGTCATTGGCAGGATTCAGTTCCTCATGGGCTGTTGGACTAAAGACTTCATTCAGTTCCTTGCCATGTGGGCCTTGCCACAAGGCATCTCACAGCATGGCAGCCTGCTTCATCAGAGTGAGAAAGTGAGACGAGCGAAATAGAGTGTGAGACCAAGATAGAAGTCAGTTTTTTGTAACCTAATCTTAGAAGTCATAGCCCATCACTTTCATTGTATTATATTTGTTAGAAGCAAGTCACTAGGTCCAGCCCACATCCAGGAGAGGGGATTATGCCAGAAGGTGGGGTCTTTGGGAGTTGTTTTCGTAGCTGCCTACCATACTCCATCTGAAGGCCTCCTACATTCAAGTCAGTCCTCTCACAGTCCACCCTGATGCTGCTTCCACTTGGTCTCTCCCCTGTATGGAGCTGGATCACAGCTTTCAGTATCCTCAGCAATGTTTCTCCAGACCTGTTGGGTGGCTGGACTCCTGCCTACATTATTGTTGAGGGTAGGGATTCATTTCCTACAGTTTCATCCCTTACAACTATGACCATCACTTCTTTCTACCTAGGAGAATTGTCCTGGCCCCCACATTCAGCCTGGCATGGAACCAAGAAAGCAGAAAAACTCTGGCCAGACATCCTGGTGGGATGGCTCACCCCATGGGCTCATCGTGAAACGGGCATTTAGCATAATGCATTCTTCCCTGTTGCACCCAGGCTTCCCCTGTTCCATAACCACATTAACCTCCATCAGATAATTAAAGGCTTGGTTTCTGTGAGAGACCTTAAATGTCACCTTTCTGCCACCCAATACATCTTTGAATGACACAGACTCTAATGAGATGTTCAAATATAGAAAACTGAATGACTCCTTGCTTTCGTCGTGACATTTATTCAGCCAGAGTGATCCGACTACACCACTATATTACTTATAATTTCCACCTGACCTTGGGTGGTGGAGTGTAATCTTTAAGGAAACTATCCATTTACTCTCCCTCGCCTTATTAGCATTTAATTGCTATGACAAATTCCTAGATGTACAAAGGATGTTAGGATTATAATTTAATTTTCCCCTCAAATGGCCCAGTAGCCAAGGGCAGTGGACTGTCTCTGACACCATTGAGTTCTGATCAAGGAAGTGTCCTGGACCTGGTTTGGTCTCTTGCCTCTCAGAGTATCAAGCAGGGTTTATCCCAACCCTAATTCCCCAGGTCCCAGCAGGACCCTCTGCTAGGACTCTGTCCCTTCATCCTTGCCCCCCTTCCTCCCTCCCACGACCCCTACTCTCTCTCTCTGTCTCTCCTCAATGGGCTGAGTTTTATTACACTGCTCAGGGCCAGGCCAAGTCATAGGGCCAGAAAGAGGATGCCTGATGCACAGGATGCCAGCAAACCTTCAGACCTGGACAGTGGATTCGATAAGTGAATCATTTTATAGATATTTTTGGTTGCAGAAGAACAACATCTGAAAATAATCCAGGGACACTCTTATCTATCCTCGCTCCTTTAAAAAGCTACATTCTGCTCTGTGAGTTACTCTGCCATTTACCCACAGAAATGTTTCATTTTGATACCTCTTACCTGTCCTAATCCCATCAATCACTGAGCAAGTCTTGCTTACGGTTACCAGTCCATGGATGTGGAGAATGAGACAACTCTGAGTAGTGAAGAGATCACCAGATCTGGGATCCTGGGGGAACGCAGGCTCTAGAACTGACTCTGCCACTAACTGTTTATGCATCTGTGGAAGATTTGGTCCCCTTCTCCATCACTCAAGTGTAGTGATGGAGTTAGATCTGCGTTTGAGCTCATGACTTTGTCTTCCTGGCCAGAGTTCACTGGGGCCCCTTGACTTGAGCTGGCACAATTGGATTCTTTCTTTTGGTCACTTATATTTGGGTTTGAGAGACATGAGCCTGTCTGCTGCATGAAGTGAGGACACATGAATGTGAAATCAATAGAGCATGGACACTGGCATACAGAAGGTCTCTGAAGAGACCAAAAATGGCATCATTGTGCTAAGAGAAGAACCTAGAAGTAGATTCCCCAATGAGAAACTGAGGTGGTAACCGTTAATATTAATGTTAAGATGACAACCAAAATCTTAGACAAAAATTGTGCACCCAATCAAATGTATACTTTCATTTGTCTGGATTGTTTTCTAATCTCTTTTTGTATGTTAGTTCACTTTTTACCTATGTGAACTAATGTAATGTGTAGCCCTTTTTTAAATTAACATTATAGCATGAATATTTTTTCATTTTGCTATAGTCTTTCTTATATCTTTTTCCCCCCAATTCCTCTTCTTTTCCCACTTTCCTGTCCAGCTCCTTTATACAGTACCAATTGAGAGAGCCTGGTATTATCCATCCACATTATTCTCTTTACTTCTATAAATACATATAAGCTCATGTGTCTGTTTATATCTATAGCTATATCTATTTTTATATCTATATCATCTATCTATGTCTATAGATATAGATATAAGAATTTGGGGGGACATCATTTGCTTTTGCAAAACTGTAATCAGACAATGCACAGACCTTTCTGTCTTTCTATTTTCCACTAAATAATACACTATATTTATTCTTTTAAGAAGGCAGCATAATTTTCTCTAATAGGGATCTCCAAAACAGGGTACATACACCCTACTGGCACAAGAAAAAATATTCAAAGTTTTATTTCTATTGATTTTTATCTCACTTCTTAAAAAATTTCTATTTTGTGTTTATCCTACTTTTAAGTTATTCATACATGCAAATTAATATCCCTATTTTGGAGGTGCATGCTATCATTAAATGAGCAATCAAAATTACTCAGAGACTACCAGGTTACAGAATCAAGGAACAATTTATTCACACATTTCTTTTTAGATGGATATCCAGGCTGTTTCTAGTTAGGGCCACTACAAACTGTGCTACGGCAAGCATCACTCTCTCTATATATTTATATATGAGTGCTTTTAGTTCTACAGGACAGAGTCCCAAAAACAAAATTGCTGATTCAAAGAGTATGCGATGTTTTCATTTGAACTGATATTGATGAACTGCTCTCCAACAAGTCTATGCAATTCGTGTTCCCAACAGCAATGTATGAAATGCTTTTTTTCTCTGTATCTTCAAGGACCTTGGGAGTTACCACTCTTTAACTTCTTCCAGCCCCATGAGTGGATTGAGAAATGGTATCTAATCTTAACAGCTTCGTGTGTTAATAAGGATATTAAGCAAGGTGACTTCCAAGCTCCTCTAGCTCATGTTTATGATTCTCTGATTATGTTTTTAGCTATACCTATTACATGCGTATCTTTTGTCCATCTTCATTAGCTGTTGTGAATCCCAGAAACATCTGTGGAGCAGTTGGCAGAAACCAACATATCAAGAAAGAAAGAAGAAAAGAAAGAAAGCTGAATATAGTCCAGAAGATCATCTTGCCAACGCTGTTCAGCTTGTAAAAACCATCTTGGCCAAATCCCTGCAATTTCATCCAGAACAAATAATAAAAAGCAGTGCGTAATATTTCTAAGATGAGCATATTTATAGTAAATATTTTAAGATCAATGGCTGCACAAAATGCATTTTTTGTGGAGTTTCACTTTTCAAATGGCTTTATATTAAAAGTGCTACTTCAATAAATATTCATGGGGAAATTCATTGACGTGTTTTACCATTTATTGCAAAAATTTCAAAGATCCTGGGGAAAAAAGATGTATGATGTGTATTTTATCCTCTTAGGAGAGAAGTGGTAAAAAATGCATGATATGGTTTGGTTTTCTCTGACTATAAAGCCTCCAAGGCAGGGAGCTGCTCTTTTCATTCCTTCTCCTCTCTAGCCAGTCCTGGAGCAGATTGCAGCCTGGGCAGAGTGCAACTGGCCAGGAGGACAAAGGGAGGATGGGGTGGTGAGTGGGAGGAAGGCCAGTGTACTGTGCCTGTTGAAAGTCTCTGAAGCCCCTCCTAACAGCTCTTATTTGATGATCACTTACTGCATGCCTGGCAATATGCTTAAAATGTCCATGCATTCCTTCTCCTGAGTCCTTATCACAACCCTGTGAAAATAGCTACCATTATTCCCATTTATACAGATGAGGAAAACCAAGCCTCAGAAAAGTTATACAATTTTTCCCTAAGATCACAGAGCTAGTTAAATAGTAGAATGAAGATTCAGGCTCAGGTCCATCTGGCTCCAATTTGCCTTGTTACTGGTCTCACCTCATCTCAGTTTCCCACCTCTTATTTCCCCCACCTATTATTTCCCTGGATCTCTAGAAGCCCCCTGAGTCTGTACAGGTTGGAGGAAGTTCAGTGTGGTGCTAAATGCCTTCTTCTTTACCTTCCCTGCCTCGTCGTGCCTGGTAAGTGCAAGCTGGCTGCCTACTCTGGACGTGAAACATCCATGGCCCCCATGACATCATTATTCTTGGCCCATTTGCCTGTGGCAGCAAGCAAGCTCACACAGGCAAAGCATTGAAAATCTGGTTGCCTATTCCTGCCAATTTTCTCAGAGTCATGGGTAAACGTATTTATTTTTATAATGGCAAGTTTTACCCTTGGCAATGATCGAATCCCGTTGTTCCCTTGCTTAAGATGCTGGAATCACTCCCCACAGCCAATAGACTAAAACCCAAATGCCCCACTTGGCTTGGCATTCAAGGCTCTCTGCAATCTGGCCACACAACCATCTTCTTCATGGCTGTCATCTTTAATTTATGCACAGTCACTCTGTTCTTTGCCCACACTCAAGCTCTTCCATCTTCCTGGAATATTCTTCTTCCCTCTCTCTGACTTCTTCTCTCTCTCTGACTATTAAAGTCTTAAATATCCCTCAAGGCCCAACTTGAATGGACTTTTCTCCTCCAAGGAGGCCTCTCTGTTCCTTGAAGCAGAATTAATGTGTCTGTCCTGTGAAATCCCCACAGTTCCATTTCCATCATTCTGCTTCTAACCGTCATTGGTGCTTTTCATATCTGCCTTTGCAGCCAAACTGTGTCTACAGAGCAGAGGCTGTGCTATTTATCTCTGCTTCTCCAACATCCCACTCGACACTCGGCTCCAAGTAATAGTAACAATGACAACATCAGCAACAGGAGGAGTAGCTAACATTTATGGAGGGTTTAAAATATTATTTTATTGAATCCCTCAGAATAGTCTCATGAGGCAGATGCTATATTTATGCCTATTTAACAGACAAGGAAATGGGCTGTCAGCGAGATTGTGTGGAAGTGACAGAGCTGGGATTTGAACCCCAGGGTGTCCAGTCTCCAAGCTAACCACTCCGACCCATTGACTTCATTCAGTGCTCATTAAATGTTTGTTAAATGAACAATCGAATGCATTAATGAGCAAATAAATTTTAAAAAGAGAAAAGTCACACAAATATAGAAAAATTATCCATCTCATTGACTAAAGCAAGGCATTTTATAGAATCAAAGCAATGATAGTGAACATTCTCTTTCATCACTCTATATCTATGCTCCTCCCACTCAGGACAACCCCATCAATACACTTATTATAGAAGCCACACCAGCGGGTGTCATTCCAAACACACTCCCATGGGATATAGAGAATGTCTCATCCTTTTGGGTCTAGGACAATGCTCTGATGAACCCCAGGAGGACAGGACCTTAGAGTTGTACCCAAGCCAGCAGGGATGGGTGGCTCAGGCTCATTCACACCCCCTCACATGATCCTCCAAGAACAAACACTGGTTCAAAGGTTGCTACATCGTGTCAGAGCAATACAGGCAGCGAATGCGTGGAGAGTAGAAGAAAGCCAAGTGGGATGTAGGAAAGGAGGGAAAGGGCAGATGGAGAGCCAGCTTTGCTTGTGGAGAACCACAGGTGCTGGCAGACAGAGGTTACTGTGCAGGAATGTGGGAGGAATGATCTGTGTCTCCGTTCCAAAGAAGCCTTGGGTGCTGGTGAACGCCTGGCAGACATGCTTAGCTCAAGGAGTGGCCACATTCTCATGGGGCCCAGCCAGGAGTGGACACACAGCCTGTGCCTTGGCCCCCCTGCCTTCTGGTGGCCACCCAGCCCTTCCTGATGCTTGGAAGGAGCGGGGTAAGCCATGGAATATTCCCTGTTCTCCCTTCTCCCCACTTGCCTCACACAAGGAGAGTTCTGGATATGGGAACGCACAGACATTTGTCACACATGCACAGACACACACACACACACACACACACACACACACACACACACACACATACACTCAGAAGGCTTGTCAGGCTCCCCAGTACTTCAAAGCACAAGTCTATTGGTGGATCTTGTTTTTGGAGAGAAACCAGCATGTCCTAAAAGCTGGTGAGCAGCATTTCTTCCTCGGGGAGACCGTCAATTTGCTCCTCAATCTTCACTTCCTCCTTGATGATTTTCTGGCCTTGCACAGGATAGGGAAGTAGACCTTGGGGCCAGGGGTCAGTCAAGGGCCAGAAAACAGAGCTGCATAGCCAAAAGGAGCAAAAAAGTCGGGGGAAACATATTTCATATGGAGGATTTAATTTTCACTTAGGAAGATTGAAATGATTTCCTAAGGTGGTTTTGGAAACACATGAAAGCATTTTCCTTTCTGAACTTGAGGAGCATCTGAGGCTATAACTACCTCCCTCAAGAATCTGGTCTTCTTTCCATGATTGCTAGGAACTAGTGGCAGTGGGATGCATAGTCTCTGCCAGAACCGAAAGGGATGGGATATGGGAAATCCCGTCCAATTCAACTTAATCCATCCATCCAATTAACATTCAGCCATTGAGCCAGCCTAGGGTCATTGTCTCATGTAGTTAACATTTATTATCACCTGCTATGTGTCTACCTTTAACCTGGTCCTGGGATTCACGTCCCCCAAAAGGATCTGGAGCCTCCTCCCTCTTGATATCTTTGGAAAGGAAAGGATACTAGTTACAAGAGCTCATCCTACTCTAATTCAAATGCAAAACAGGATAAATTCTCTCAGGTGTGGAAACTCCCTTGGCTTGAGGACAATGTGGAGGTTAGTACCGGGCCAGGCCACGCCAAGTTCTCAGGAAAGACTTGCCAATTCAAGATAACTTGTGCTACCTGTTTACATGCCCCAGATGAACTCCACATTTTCCGTCTATGAAAGTCTTTCATTTAGGTTTTATGATGGAAGTGAAGATGAATGACTATGTAAGAGTGCTTTTTGCAACAAGTTTATGGCTATATTTTGAAGGAAACAAACATATGCCTATTAAGCATGGGGAGAATTATCAGTGAATGTTTTTAAATGACCAATAAAAATGAAATTATCATTGCTCATTGTTTTTTATGGATCATAATGTGATTTTTTTCTGATGGAAATCTCTAACAAACTCCCCTCCTAGACATCGGCCCCTAATTACATAGTTAGCGCACAGTAATCCACACTAGTAGGTTTTCGCCTGTTGTAATTCATCTTCATAAACATAATTGGCCCAATGAAAGAGACCACAAAATAATTCTGCAAAGAGGAGATGGATTCAATAAAAATAAATTTTACTCTTCTCTGTTCCAAAACTATAGGCTTGAGGTAGGAGTTTTTAAAGAACATATCAGAATTCTTCCAGATGTTGCTCCCACCCTGATTTGTTTATTAATCAGCTATTTGAGGACTTGCTCTATTCAAATTATTAGCTAAATACTGTTTTCAAGCAAAACTTGAAACAAACACCCCACTACAAGAGACTGACATTCAGATGGGGAAGAATGTAAGCAGCAGAGAAGTAAGGGTGATACAAGGTGGAAAGTAATAAACGCTCTAGAAGAGTTGCAGAGAAAGGGCTGCAGGAGAAATTCAGAGGCAAAGCAGTTGCTTCTTATTGGGGCATCAGTGAGGGCTTCATGGAAGAGCTGTACTGTGAGCGATGGAGGGATATGAACAGGGTGAGGGGATAAATAGTCATTATGAGGAGCCAAGGCACAAAGGTATGTTCGTTCAAACTAACACAGGAGCAATTTTAGTGGAGTGCAGGTGATACAGGACAGGGTGAATTCCCCCAAGTCGGGGGATCTCAAACCCTGCACCAAGTGGGAGAGAGTTCTTGGCTGAGTACAAGAAAGAATTCAAACACATGCCAGAGTTAGAGCCAAACAAAGTTTATAAGAGAAGGAGTAATGCTCCATAGACAGAGTGTGGTCTCTTCTCAGACGCAGAGCGTAAGAGAGCCTGAGAGAGACTCAGAGGGACAGAGACAATAAAGGGATAAAAGACAGTGAGAGGGACAGAGAAAAAGACACTGAGAGGGACAGAGAAAAAGACACGGAGAGGGCCCCCGAGTGTTCAGGGAATTGTTTGTATATATTCTTGGTTTCTGTGAATTACATTTTAAAGACTGTTTACCCATTTTCCTTTGATGGTATGAGCACACACTGAGATAGGTTAAGAGACTATAGTATGAAAGGCCTGCTGACAACTCCCGGCCTTTGCTCCATAGTTGCCCCATATTTTAAGACATGGGGAATGAATAATTTTATTTAAGTGTTGGGTGCCACTTAAAGACTCTGTTTTCCTGTTTTCCCTTCGCAGTATGGGGAGAGTTAACAATCCTAGCAGAAATCTTCTTATGTTCTGTGGGTTTCATCGTGGTCTGGCTGTAGGGCTGATCGGCATGTTTCAGTCTCTGAATACAGCTTGATTTAACATTTTAGTTCTTTTGCCTCCTCCCTACATTACAGGCAGGCGAGTGATGGAGTGGAAAGGTAGGTTTGAAGGTTGTTGTGAAGTGAGAGAAGCCTATTTTCAACCTTATAACTCAAGGCTGTGCCCCTCCCCCCGCCCCCCGCCTCTGTATACATAAATATTAACTTGATGCAATTAATAGAGCACACCTACTACTTACCAGACCCTATACTATGGCTATGTGGGAGACACAGATAATTTAGGTACAAAGCCTATTCTCAGCAACTTATTTCAAGGAAGTAAACATATTGATGCTGCCAATACCGGCTTGGGCTCATGTCTGCATATATTATTTGGGGCGGGGGAGTCACTGTTCAAATGAGGCATCAGACCCTGATGAGCTTACCATCCACTCAATCCACATCACAGCAGGCACTGTTCGCACGAGGTTCTAGTTGCTTCCAAGGCAAAAGATCTTTGGACCATTTACTACCAAATACTTCTTTTCTGTACCTCCTTTGCCAACAGTTACCTCTTTGAAAATTTGAACGAGAAAAAGACACTAAGAAGAAATGTTCAGGGAGATAAGAGGGAAAGATAAATGAGAATCACCAAGCAAAATCCAAGGGAATGGGGAATTTCAGGAAAGAAGTGGTTGATAGTGTCATACGCTACAGAGAATTAAAATAAGAGGGTTGGCACGTGTTCATTGGGTTCGGCATGGAGAAAATCATCAATGACCTGGTGAAAACCATGTCAGAAAAGTGAGACCAAAGAGCAGAGGTCAAGTAGCAGTGGAGTGAAGGGTGAGCTGGCCTGGCATGGAGAAGGGGGCACACATCTGGTGTAGGCATCTAGTCAACTGCCCACCATCCACACCTCCACTTTGCTTTTGTGGTCTCTATTCTCATCAACAGACCTAATAATTCTCAGGAAATTATATTTTACTGCTTTTTTGCAGAGTAAGTTATGTGCTACTGTGACATTTCACATTGGAGGATCTTTGAGATGCCTTAGGATCTGTCCCTCAAGAATGCCCAGATTCTACTGTGGTGGCTTTTACCCTTTCATGGGGCTAAAATCCCAACCCGGTGTGCTAGATGTAGCATAAATTCTTTCCCTTCTCTCTCCACTCACATTCCATCTGCTCCCAACTTCTCTTTTTTCTCTCTGCTTATCTCATTTATCTGTTCCCACCTCTTTAACCCTATGGCTTCCTTTGTGGTAGACTGAATTTTTGGTTCCAATTCTTCACTGCTTTGTGATAAATTTTACTTACATGACCTTTCCATGGCGTCATGATCCTCCTTACTCTTTGACTTTTGTGTTGACTATATGACTTGTTTGGGTCCATGAGATATTAGTAGATGTGATACAATTAGAGGCATAAAATCTTCTTGTGCAATTGAGTTTGTACCCCAGTGAGCCACCTGAGAAGATTATGTGCCAGACAGATGCTGCTGCTTCAGACTGGGCCTCAAAAGAAACAGATGTGAAATAGACCCAAGTCTGCAGTGTTCCTGGAGCCATGCCCCACCAAGTCTGAAGAAGAGTTGCCCAGCTGAGCCCAGCCTAGATCAGCCATACTGTAATCAACCTGCAGATCCATGATTATGAGAATAAATACTTATTGTTTTAAGTCTCTAAGTTTTAGAGTGGTTTGTTGTGTAGCTTTACTACAGCACTAGCTGACAGATACAACCTTGCTAGTTCGGGTTCACTATTCTTACTTCTTAAGTTCAGCTGCCAGTATAGACTGTTAGACAATCGCAATCATCATTATAAACAAAAAAGACGTCTCCTTCAGGATTTTCTAATTATTTCGTCCAGGAAGTTTATTCCTTTGTTCATTCATTTGTTCGTGCACTCAACAAATGAAGACTTATACTAAGCCTTAGCAAGGGCAATGGGAGCAAGTAAAGGGTGACTATAAATTGTAATAAGACACATTATTTCTTTAAGTGAGAGAAATAGACATGGAATCAAATAATTACATCTCAAGGTGACTGTCATATTTCTTATCTTAAAGTAAACCAAGGGAAGATAAGATAATCATTTTTGCAAATGCCCTCTTTATACTTAAAAGCAATTATCTATGGGTATTTAAAAAAATAAAATCTATAGTAATTACAAGTTTTCCTTTTTTCTTTTTTACATATCACATGAGCCAGTGAGGAAGGAGAATGCAAGACTATCTTACCATATGTCAATATCAAATACATCTTCCTTTAAAATGTGCTTTGTGCATCCTTCTGGAAGATGGGAAATGAAATGTACTTGCAAAAAGACAGAAATGATTCACAGAATCATGATTGCTTTTCATCAGCTGCATCAATTATATACAGCATTGAGACTTGGTGAAATACATTTACAACTTGTTAAAAACACTCCTTGAAACAATTCAGACCTTGTTAAGTCCTGGTGCGCTCAGCCAAGCATGTCTGGGCTGGTAGTCCACAGAACTTAGTCCTTGTGCCAAATCCAAGCTGACTTTGGCCAAGAGGAATGGCATGCCAGGATGGAATCTATTTCTGATTTCTCTTTCCATTGTCATGAGATAGAGAGCAGGGAAGCCAGCTATGATATGAGTACAGATTTTTATTAGATTGTCAATAAAGCATCCAATCGGTCATCAAGCCCATTAATACTATACCAGGTGATGAGGATATAGCAATATAAGTAAAAGAATAAATACATGGCCCTGTCCTCAGGTCACTTGTTGCCTCCTAGGAGATATAGATAGATAAACATGCCATTTTCAGCTCCTCCATCTATTAACTATGTAACCTTAAAAAAATTACTTAACTTCTCTACCTCTCAATTTCCTCAGCCATAAAATTATAATAATTGCCATGATTTTGGTGGGGCAGTAATGTATCCTGACAAAATACTCACCTTTTCAGACTCCCTTGCAGCTATGTTGGCCACATGCCTCAGTTCTGGCCAATGAAAAGTAGATAGAAGTCTTGGTGAGGGCAGCCTTTCCTGAATAATAAAAGGAACGAAGCTTCATGAGAGACACTTTTCATTTGCCTTCTTGCCAGGAACACACACAGACCATCCCACTACCTTAAGACCATGAGAATAAAACCATGTGTTTGGAGCAGGAAACTGGAAGGAACTTGACTTCCAAATGACATCCTTGGTGCCTGCTTACTTCTAGACTGTTCATATGAGAGGAATAGTTCTGCTTAAGACATTTGGAGGGGGTGTCGTTTTAGACAAGTGAATATACATGTAGCTGAAACAAGTAAATTGCCTGACACACAGAAAGCATTCAATAAATGCCATCAATGTCGATATGATGATGATTGTGTAGTGTGATGGTGGTATGATGAGGGCAAACACAGGGAGCTATCAGACCACTTGGAAGTGGTTCTAATCCAGGCCAGATGAAAACTTCTTAGAGAAAGAGACATCCAAACAGAGATGTGGAAGGCTGGGTGGGAGTGCTGTCAACTCTAACATTAAAAAGTCTTTCCACATGGACCCCTCTTCTCATCTCCACTGCCCTCCCTTTCTATGGAGTGTCTACTTTGGACATTCCAACACTGAGCAGGCCTCTCACATTCAGTCGTGCCCAGACCATCTTCCACAATTGTTTCCAGAGAAACCTTCCAAAAGCAGGTCTGGTCATATCGCACTCTCAAATGTAAACCTCCTGAGAGCAACCCCTCACCTACACAGAGCTTCTCAAAATTTCTATCAAAGGGCCCCTAATCAATAAAACTATACCTTCACTGAGGCCTCAGCAAGATGAGATTAAATTTTCTAATTCAATCTTAAAATATCACGTAATTTTTATTTTGTAGTATATTCTTCTTGGTTTTAATATGAAAATGTTTTAATTTACTTCCTAATAGGTTTAATTCATATTCTAGGAAGATGCACCATCATAAACAAATGGTTCTGAGTACCCCCTTGTTTACTGCCCTCCACCTTGGGGGCATTCCAGAGCTCCTTGTCCTGGCTTCAAGATGGTACCTATTTGGCCTCCTGTGATACACCCTTGCCCTCCCCCACTTTCTATACTCCTTGGCTGTCTGACAAACTTTAGTGTATGTCTTTTTGTGAAAGCACCCACCATATCATAGTTTGGCCAGTGGTTAAGGGTCTCCAATCTCTGATTAAATTGTAAATCTGTCAAATGCAAGGACTGAATTTTGTTTATATTTGAGTTTTCCATTTACTATGCTGTAACAAATTACTACAAAACCTAGAGGCCTAAAACAATCATTTTATTTTGCTCACAATTTTGTGGGTCAAGAATTTCAGAAGGGCTCAGCTGGGCAGTTGATGCTTGGAGTTTCTCATGCAATTTGCAGGCACATAGCAGCTGGGGGTGCAGTCATCCAAAGGCTCAACTGGGCTGGAAAGTCCAATAGTTTCCTCACATGGCTGGCAGTTCATGCTGGTTGTCAACTGGGAGCTCAGGTGGTGCTGTTGACTGGAGTATCTATTTGTAGCCTCTCTAGACAGACTTCCAAGGTAGCTGACTTCCCCCAAAGTAAGTGTTCCAAGAGACAAGATGGAGGCTGCAAATGACCTCACAAGTCATGCAGCATCACATCCAACCATATCCTATTGGTTACAAATGAGTCAAGAACCAACAGAGATTCAAGGTGTGGAGAATTAGACTCTACTTTTTGATTAGGTCACATTATGGAAGAGCAAGTAGTATGGAAGCTTTGGTGCAGCCATATTTGGAAAACAGTCTACTATAGTAAGCATCTGAGCATTTAACACAGTTTGTGGTGAGTAAGTGAATGAATGAATGAATGAATGAATGAATGAATGAGGATCTAAGTGTTCTGCTATCATCCCGGGGTAAGATTTTGACATGGAAGAGAAATGAAATCTCTCTCTACTTTCCTGTCTGAAACTCTGCCTCTCTCTATCTGAGGATGAGTATTAAGGCCAGAGATACTGAAAGAGCAACTGAGGGAGGAAAAGAGGGAAGAAGAGAGGGAGGAAAAAAAGAAGGTTAGAAGGTTTTAAACTCTTGGGGAAGGAAAGAAATAAATTCCCTTCTCTTGGGGTATTTTCTACTCCCACACACTTTAGTTTTTCTTCCTCACTCCAAATAGTAAATGGAGTGCTTTGCATTCATTTTTAACATAGATCAATGGTTGGCAAAAAGAAATATAAATCAAACTTGATATTCCAAGTTTCCCCATTGGAATTATTTTTATCCCCCTCCCTCAGAGCTTTAGCTTCCCCGACTCTTCCCATAAGAACAAAGAGGACTTTGGCCAGCTCCTCTCTTAGAGTCCCTCCTGTGGTTAAACACTGTGATTTCATACCAGCCACTCCCACACAACACAGCAAGGCATCAGCCTCCTGAGGAGAGGCAGCCTGTCATTCAGAGAACTCTCCTTCTCCAAAATCTAATATCCCCTCATCTCCCATTACGAGTTCAGTTATGGGAGCCTTCATAGCAGGTGTCATTAAATAGACATTAAGACCCAACAGGGCATGTTTTACGGGACCATTACCATATGCCTGATGTTTGCTGTGACAAATGGAGATCCAGCCAACCACGCCATGTGATAATGGGCTGGGAAACACCCCCTGGGGTGAGGTAATGTGATTAGAAGATGAGGCTCTCAGTGTTTAATGCCATTCATCCCATCGGAAGGGGACTGACTCCTCTTTGCTGACTCAATCTGAAAGTCAGACTTAACCATGGGTCCATCAGGCAGGAGAGATGGACACCACTGTTTGGCCAGCATGGCCTACCTGAGCACATCCCAAGAATGCTTGCCTCGTGATTTAAGGACAAAGAGCTATGCTGCCTCAGTTTCCCCCAAGCTGATTGGTCCTTGGGAACCAAAGGATGGTCAGTAAAAGTGAAATGAGTTAATTTATCCTTCCATTCATCTGAGTAGGAAGTTGGCCCTGTTCAGGCATAGAAAACTTCTCTTCATTTAAACATCCCAACATCACCAGTAACAATGTTCTAAAGTGCTTTATTACCTGCAGCCCTTTGTGACCTGGAAACAGTGTGATGTGGGAAATGAGCATGAGCTTGGGATTCTGTCTTCCCTGGGTTTGAATCACAGCTCTGCCATTTGATCTCAAAAAGACTTCTTTTTCCTTAGCAGAGATGTTATGAGGATTACATGGGATGAGTCACAGGAAGTATTTAGCAGAGGGCTTAACTTAGAAAAGGTAGTTTTCCTAACCCTTCCCAAGGAATAGGTCTCTCATTTTTGCCCTTATAGAGAGCGAAGGGTGTGGGACCCCAGGAGCTAAGATCTGCTGGTGCCTGCTGTTTCTGTGGGGTGGAGGTGCTCAAAGCCAGATTCCCTCAGCTGATGACTGTTACAGTCTCATATCCCACACTCTCCAGAATCTTTCTCAATGGCAGGACATTGCTAGAGACAGCCCTAAAACCTACCAACTTGCTGACTGAGCAAGCCTCTCTCCCCCTAACAAACACATCCAGCTCCCAGCCAGAGTCTGGGGATGATTCTGTTTCTGGCAGATGTCCTACTTGGCCATAAAGTCTTTGATCTTTTGACAGGTCATTCACTGTCCACTCAATGCCCACAGTGTGTCTAGGCCCTTCCTTGGGACCTTATGTACCCTGCCTTCACATCTGCTCTACTATCCTCTCCCCATATTCATCCTCACCCCACCCTCATTCCTACTCTAGCCCCCTCCTTGACTGCCTCCTCTCAGCTGACCAACACATTCAGATTTCCTCCATCCCAAAAAATTCCTTTCTCAGCCTATCTCTTCAGCCCTATTTTGCCTTTCTCTTTCTAGAACTTTCCAAGCCCATCCATACCACGCACCCAGGTTCACAAAAGAGCCAAATTTATGCTCATCTCAGGACCTTCCTTCTCTTAGACTCCTCTCTCTTGAGATCCTCCCCTGACTGCCCTCGCTAACCCCCACTCCTTTTCCTGGGGTCTCCCCAATCTAAATTCGGTCCCCTCTGTCATTATCCACTGTGGCACCAGATTTCTTCCTCTGTTGTACATGTTACAACTTACATTACATGCTCAATGTTTGCTTATTACTGTCTCTACCCATCCCCTCAACTTGACTATAAGCCCCACAAGGTCAGGGATAAAGCCATCTTCTTGCTGGAACCCCAGTGTCTAGCACAGGGCCTAGAGCATAGGAACCCCAGTGTCTAGCACAGGGCCTAGAGCATAGGAACCCCAGTGTCTAGCTTAGAGCTTAGGGCTTAGAGCTCTATTCAAATAGTGAATGAGAGAAACTATGACTGGTTGACCCTAACTGTGACATTTTAGGAGGATTTTTACCCCTTCAGTTGTCCCAATACACCCTGGCCCTGGAGTGAGTTGACACGGGTTCAAATCCCAGCTCTACCACTTATCTTCTGGGTGACCTGAAGGAGCTTAACCTTTCCAACTCTCTGCTTCTACAGCTATAAAATACAAATAATAATAGTACTTAACACGGAGGGTTATTCATGAAGATCAATTGACATTTGTAAAAAATTTGGCACCATGACTGGTGTGTGTTGAGTGGAGTCATTATTATTGCTACTATTTTTCTCACTCTGTGAAAAGAACCAACAGACATGTGGGTAGGACTGTCTGGGAAGGTAGAGGAGCAAGGAGGAGCTGGTTTGGGAAGGCTTCTGGACTGTGGATTAGGAAAGGGTGTCGAGAGCAGGGAGGAGATGGTCCTTGGGAGAACAGAGCAAAGTGTGTGATGGGAAAGAGGGCAGTTTGGAGCTGTCCCTAAGTGTGAGGCTTATGCAGACCCCAAGCAACTGTGGTATCAGTTGCTGCTCTATTATTTTTCCTCAAAATCTATTTTTTAAATTGAGGTGAAATTCACATGACATGAAATTAACAGTTTTAAAGAGTGCAATTCACTGGCATTTGGTACATTTTGTGATGTTGTACAGCCAACACCTTTATCTCATTCTAGAACATTTTCATCATCCCCAAAGGAATCCTGATACCAATTAAGCGGTGAGAGATGATTTTCAAAACTTTTTATTTGGATATAACTTTAGATTTCTAGAAGAGTTACAAAGACTGTGCCGAGAGTTCCCTCCGCACAGCTTTCTTGATGTTAATAGCACCTTGTGTAATCCGGGTACATTTATCAAAACTGAGACATTGACATGGGTAGAAAACTAAACTGCAGATTTATATTTGGGTCTCTCCAGGGTCTCTACTAATGTCTTTTTGTCTGCTCCACAATTGAATCCAGGATATCACATTGCATTTGGAGATATTATTTTTGAAACCCAGTCAAAATCAAGTCCATAACACATTGGTCTTGGGATCCATCTTTAGTGTAAGTCTTGCATCATTCCCTCCCTGAAGTCTCTTGAGACTCACCTTGACCCAAAAGAGAGGTTTCCATTGGGCCCATGGGCTATGAACCCTTTTCACATCACCAGGCCCTGGTGGGGAGCAGAGCGCAGCGTGTTCTAAGAATCACACCTTGTTCAGAGACCCTAATGTGGTCAGCTTTTCCTCTGTGCTGATTCCTGGGCACTTTCCAGCCTGCACTTCCCTCCTTTCCTCAGAGTGTCAGTCTGGAGAGGCTAGGTCATGCTGTGGCTGCAGACAACCTGGGAATCTCAGTGGCTTAGAACCACCAAGGTACATACCTCACTTGTGCTTCCTATCCATCAAGGCTCATTAAGCCATCTTGCTCCACACCCTCCTTCCCTGATATTTAAGCTGATGGGACAGTCAGTCACTTTCTGGAGCATTGCGTGTATGAAAAACACCTCTTAAGGTTCTTGTACCAGCATTTAAATGTTCCAACTGAAACATATCGTCCATTTAAACTCATTGGTCCAAATACAGCTGCACACAATCAAAGGAAGCCAGGAAGTCCAACCTCCCACCCCACCATGTGCCCAGAAGCATGGAGAACTGGACAGCTGAGCAAACGGCACTAATGACTGCCCCTCTCAAAGATGGAATTAAAAGGCAGGTCTGCAAACCTGCCTCCCCAAATGTAGGTAGGATAACTTTGGGATCTGAGGTCTGTGTGCCTACTTTAGGATCCTGGAATTACCCACGGGGTAGATGCAGTGCTGGCCTAGGGCAGACATAAGTAGGCAGGGCTAAGGCAAAGATGAAGAAACCACACAAGCTTCTAACCTCAGATACTCATCATGAAGCAAGAGACTACGAACAGAATCAAATAATCAGGACCACTGATTAAAGCCCGGAATAAAGCTAGGAGGAATTCTGTCACTCCACTATACCATTCATGCAATTCCTTCCACAGTAATTATCAAGTCCCTAAGATATGCTAAGTTCTATGCCTCCTTGAGTCATCTAAGATTTACTGACTATTGTGCTTGGTGGTTTTACATTTATAATCCCATTCAATAATATAGGCATCAACTTCTATAGTGGATTGAATGGTGGCCCTCAAAGACATGTGTACATCCTAACCCCTAGAACCTGTGAATGTGACCTTATTAGGAAAAAAAGGGGGAGGGGTCTTGCCAGATGTAACTAAATTAAGGATCTCAACATGACATCATGATGGATTATCCCGAAATCCAATGACAAGTGTCCTTATAAGAGACAGAGGAGAAATCACTCCTGACACTCAGAGGAGAGGTCCATGGAAGATGAAGGCAGAGATTAGAGTGATGCGACCACACACCAAGGAATGCCTAGAGCCACCAGAAGCTGAAAAAGACAAGGAAAAATTCTCCCCTAGAGTCTTCAGAGAGAGAGAGTACAGCCCTGCCAACACCTTGACTTTGGGCTTCCAGTCTCTAGAACTGTGGGAAAATAAATTTCTGTTGTTGCAAACCACCAGGTTTGTTTTAATTTGTATGGCAGCCCTAGGAAACAAACACAAGATCCCTAGTAAATAGTTAGGAAACTGAATCTCAGGACAGTTGGCAACTTGTGGAAGTCGTATAGATAGTAAGTGTCAGAACCAGGGCTTGAACTTGTTCTGGGGTGGGGGTGGGAGCTCCAAAGTCTGGGCTCTGCAACTCTCAGAGGCAGGTAGAGAAGCAGCCAAGAGCAGCTGGGAGCAAGTTCTAATCCCAGCTCTGCAACTCATGAGCTACGTGATTTGGGGTAAATTGTTTAACCTCTCACCCTTCTGTTTCTTCCTCTGTAAAATGTAGATGCTAAAAATAATCCTTTCCTCCCTGAGTTGTTTTGGCAGTTAATGGATTGAGCTAGCGAACCTATGAGAAATACTCACAGCCTTGCCTGGAATACAGGGAATACAAGGAAAGCGCTTGTTATAACTGTAGGTCTGCAGAGTATTTGGCTGCCCCTGTTCTCAGAACTGCACACTCTGTCTCCTTTCCTGCCCCTAAGCCAGGGCTTCCAATTTCAACACTGTTGACATTTTGAAATCTATAATTCTTTGTTGTGAGGGCTGCCCTGTACACTGCAGGATTTGAGCAGCTTCCCTGGCCTCTACCCACCCAATTCCAGGAGTGCTTCCCTGCCCCAAGTCGTGGAAAACAAAATTATCTCCCTCTTGCCAAATCTGGGAGGAGAAATCACTCCTGACTGAGAATTGTTGCCTAAGACTTTGAAGGGGATAGGCCTTTAGGACTTGAGCCTCTTGTCTGAGCACCCTAGTTGCAACTCAGTTTGAATACAGGGCTGGTCTTTAGGCCTGAAGTTGTGGAGCTGTCAGGCAAATGACCCTTATCAAAGGGCTTCATGGCCTCCAGTCCATGGGGGATGGGAGGCAACGCATTAAGTGAATGGACAATTGGTGCTGGACAACCTGCACTGGAGCCCGGCTCTATCATTGAACTCTTCTGAGCCTTCATTTCCACACCTATAAAATGGGAACAATAATAATATCGGCCTTATGTAGTAATTATTGTCATTAAAAGAAATACTAGATATAAAGAGATTAGCAGAGTGCTGGCACAGAGTCAGCATTACTATTTTCACTATTATTATTATCCCACTCTGGTGGGCTGACCCATAAATGGATACAAGAGCAAAGAATCTATTCTTAATGGCTGCAAAGGCCCCAAATCAAATCAGAGCCTGTTTGATGGCCGCCATCAAATAAAACATACACGCCCAGGACGAGGGTGGGAGCTGGGTGTGTAATGTAATTTAAAAGAATGTCTTTGCCAAGGCAGAAGGAAATTGTGAGAGATTTACGTTGATGTGACAAAGGTTCCCGAAAGCAGCAGTTCTTCCACAGCCTGAAATGATATTTGCTGTTAGCAGATGGAGCTGAATTGGAAAAAGAGAGACCGCACTTGCAGATTGTCACTTCATTTTATTCTCTTGTGGCTGTCGTCCAAAGGGCTGAAATGCAAGCCACCCCTGTGGAGTGGCATCTTTCCCCTCCTGCTTTCCCTTCTGTGGTATTGTAATTTATAAGAAATATATATAATTAGTCTTCATGTACAGTTCCTGGATTACAGCTCTCAAAACCCTTGGAATTTTCCAAGTGATGAAATCGATCAAAGTGTCTTTTGTTATGTTAACGAGGAGACTTTTGGAAAGCCCCTAAGTCACCTAAGGATGGGACCTGGTTGCCAAAGGAGTCAGCCATGTGGTTAGAGGGTTGGAACTTCAGCATTGACCACCAGGGAGGAGAGAGGAGCGGGAGGTTGAGTCAATCACCAGTGGCCGAAGATTTAATCAATCGTGACTATGTAATGAAGACCCCCCCCCCCGCAAACAAAAACAAAAACAAAAACAAAAAAATAACCCAAAAATGGAGTTCAGGGAGCTTTCAGGGTGGTGAGTACATGGAGATTTGGGGAGAGTGCAGCCCTCAGAGAGGGCCTGGAAGCTCTGATCCCTTTGCATGTATCTTGCCCTATACATCTCTTCCACCTGGCTGTTTCTGAGTTATATCCTTTTATAATAAACTAGTAATCTAGTAAGTAAAATGTTTTTCTGAGTTCTATGAGCCAGTCTAACAAATTAATCAAACCCGAGGAGGAGGTAGTGGCAATCTTGGATTTACAGCCAGTTAGTCAGAAGCACAGATAAAAGCCTGCACTTGTGACTGGCATCCGAAGTGGGTGCAATCTTGTGGGGCAGAACCCTTAACCTGTGGGATCTGACACTATCTCCGGGTAGACAGTTTCTGAATTGAGGTGCATACTCAGACACCTACTGGGGTCAGAGAATTGATTGTTGATGGTGTGAGGGAACCACTCCCCACATTGGAAATTGGGTCACAGAACAACGAAAGACCTTTTCTTCTGCATAAGAGCCTAAGGAAGGTGTAGATGAAAGGGCTAAGGCCTTGGAATCAGGAGGTCTGAGTTAGAATTGTGGTTTTGCAACTTGCTGGCTTTGTGACCTGGGGCAAGTAATCGACCCCTTCTGAGACTCTCTTGTCTGTTAAAAGGGGCAGTAAACACAAGGTGCTTCTATGTGGCGATGAGCCTAATTTTGCTCTCTTACTTGCCTGATTCTTCTGACCTTGCTTTCCAAAGGCTGCCTGCTGGCCCCTGGCCCTAATGGTTTGTTTTATATTGTGGTCTCTTCAGTAAGTCTCCGGATTAGCGGCTTTATACTTGGATGGAGGAAGAAACCTTAGGCCTATAATGTCCAACCAACAGCTTTGGATACTTAGAGTTTATAGCTCATCAAAGAGCTAAATAACTGGGCAGTAATGCTGAAAAGCAGGGATCCATGAAGGTGCCTATATCACCTTTATGAAAACAATAGTAACAGCAACAACAGATACCATTACCATTTATTAAGTATTTATGCCAGAGGCCTCATGAATTATTTTACCAAGTCCTCAAGATAACATCA
>NW_011888831.1:1616881-1628462 GCF_000151845.1 Pteropus vampyrus
TAAACACAAGGTGCTTCTATGTGGCGATGAGCCTAATTTTGCTCTCTTACTTGCCTGATTCTTCTGACCTTGCTTTCCAAAGGCTGCCTACTGGCCCCTGGCCCTAATGGTTTGTTTTATATTGTGGTCTCTTCAGTAAGTCTCCGGATTAGCGGCTTTATCTTGGATGGGGGAAGAAACCTTAGGCCTATAATGTCCAACCAACAGCTTTGGATACTTAGAGTTTATAGCTCATCAAAGAGCTAAATAACTGGGCAGTGATGCTGAAAAGCAGGGATCCATGAAGGTGCCTATATCACCTTTATGAAAATAATAGTAACAGCAACAACAGATACCATTACCATTTATTAAGTATTTATGCCAGAGGCCTCATGAATTATTTTACCAAGTCCTCAAGATAACATCATGAAAGCGGTGCTCTGATTATTCTCATTTTATAGAAGAAATAGAGGTGTAAAGAGGTAAGACACTTCACCTAAGGTGGAGCACCTCATCAAGTCTACCCTGTATGGTTGTTCAGGTTGTATACTGCAGAAGTGAGCTACGCCTAAGAGGATGACATTTACACTATAGACAAATAATAACTAATATGAGAGTATGCAGTGGGCACAGGACTTCTGGACCTCCAAGACACATCCTAGAATGACCAGTCCTTCATAAACCCACCAGAGACCATACCAGGCCTCCACTCAGGAGTATAGGAAGTTGCATACTTACCAATGCAGGCGTACAGCTGCATCAGGCCCTGACCTCACCCCAGGCATCCCTGTGAGGTTGTTTCTCTCACTGCCTTGGCTCTCAGTGGCCTGATTCCCATCCCATGCCAGGCTCTGAGTCAACTATGATTGTCTCCTTGTGGGGATGGGGTAGATGCATACCACTATCTATGAAATCATAAACCTGAGTGAGCAAGGCTATCTGTGTGCACAAAGCTGGGCTCGATTTCTGATCAGATGATGTCTTATCCTTCTGTGTGAGCACATTACTGAGGGGTGTGAAGCTAGAGAGCACAGAGAGGGATCCTATGGCTGCTGTATCAAATAACCACAAACTGGTGGCTTAAAATAACTTTCATTATTTCTCTAATAGTTCTGGAATTCAGGTGCCCAAAGTCAGTTTCACTGAGCCAAAATCAAGGAGTCAGCAGGGCCGTGTGCTCTCTAGAGGCTCTGGGGAGAATCAATTCCCTTGCCTATTCCAAATTCTAGAGTTTGCCTGCATTCCTTGTATTTCTTGGCTTGTGGCCCCTTCCTCCATCTTCAAAGTCAATGGAATAACATCTCGCTTCAGTGCTCACATTGCCTTCTTCCATAATCAAATCTCCTTCTGCCTCCCACTTATAAGGACACTTGTGATTGCATTTAGGGTCCACTGGGATAATCCAGGATCATCTCTCCGTCTCAACATCCTTAACTCAATCACGTGTACAAAACCTCTTTTGCCCTAAGGGAACGTTCATAAGTTTCAGGTCAGGATCAGGATGTCTTCGGGGGGCCTTATGCAGTCCACCCCAGGAGTGAGGAGGAAAAAGGAAAGCCGAGAGGAGGACACACCATCTGCTTAGCCACTCTTGCATATCGGTTGCTTGATTCAGTGGGGCCATGGAGAAGCAGCATGAGATGCGTCTCAGGATGGCCTCTGGGGGAAGAGGAGGCAGTGAGAAAGAAGGAAGTACTTTTCTATCACTCTCAACCTCTACTGGTCAAAGATTCACCCCATGGGGCATGCATACTTCCCCACTTCTGGGTGATACCCAAGTGGATTCCAATGTTCCCCTAACCTGGGGAAGAAGATAAGACTTGTAGGTGTGGACTGAGGGGAGGCACAGCACGAAGTTGTCCAGAGCCTGCCTGGAGCTGCCCACCAGAGCAGAGGCTGGAATAAGGACAGAGAGGTAAAGCCAGAGGGTCTGAAAGTGGTGCAAAAGGGATGTCCCCTACAGGTGCATGTGATCTGTCCTTAAGTATGAAAATAAATCTGAACTAAGGGAGCACCATTCATGATGCTACCAGCTAAACCCCAGAACCCGCACCTACCCTGCCCATACCTGCCCCTCTGCACTCTCTAATTCCTGTCCCTGTGCCCCCTCCCTTACATGTTCAGAGGACCCTAACAAGGATGTCCATGGTTGATCACCTAACATAATTAAAGGATAAATGTCCCCTGCTCTCCCTTTCCCTGCCATATAAGGTGGTTCTGATTTTATGATTTAAATTATTTGCTCCTACTCCCATTTTCTTTTAACTAGAAGAAACAGTGTTGTTTTGCTTTTTTTTTTTTGCTTTTAATTTGCATTAACATATTTATGGGCTGGAAACAGCCTTGTAGCCTTGGGGCTTGTGGAACCAAGCCCTAAACCCAACTCTGTTCATTATAAAACCCCAGGCAAACCATAAACTCCACTGACTTCTTATAGTTCACAAAGAGCCCAGGGTAACAGGGTCATGTTTACCTTATTCTTTCGTCAGGGTCTCAGGCACACCAAAATCCACAGGCAAAGAGGAGGGAAGTGCCAAAGGTGTACAGACTTTTGGAGGGGAGTGAGTGCTCAGTCAAGAAAAGCAATACTGGTCTTTGGGACAGCAACGGCATGCTGGGTGGGGCTGGTTTTAATGACTAGGGAAGGTTTGCAGAATCTCGGAAGGAACTGAGCCCAGTCAGTGAGTGCCTTTTAGGGAGAGATGAGTGCTCCTGCCCTCAGAGGTGGGAGGCCCAGGGCAACTACCTCTTAAATGCCTCTCCTCTGACCCTGCGGGACCAGTATAAAGGCTCAGGCCCCAAGAGGTCTCCAGATCAGGTCTTTCTGACTGTCCTTCACCTAACCCCACCGCCACCTCTCAAAGCCACTCAGATATATTAATTTGAACTTCCGCCCTCATTCCCACTCTGCTTCTGTCTCCTTCTTTCTCGATTGCATCTTATCTCCTGATCACCTCCCTCCTGCGCTTGCAGGCATGATATGTGTTTCTGCTCTCCTCTGACTCTGGCAAGCCACCCTGAGAGTTCCAGTGTGACTTCGTTCAACCCGCTCCCACCTGGTAGTGTGTCCACCCTGGCCAGACCTTCAAACCTTCAGCATGGGTCTCATTCCTCCACAGCGAAGATAGCAAGGTACTTTCAGCAAGTTCCACATAGAGAAGATTCTAATTCCTCCAGCACAGGCTAATTCCTTGACCCCAGTTCCAAGACAAACTCTGACTCTGACCTTGATTTTGACCTTGATCTTTGTCTGGGTCTCAGCCCTGTTCCAGACCTAGCCCAATTCTCACCACAGGCTAATCCATCAATTATGCCCCAAATTTGTGCCTTTACCCCTGACAGTTTCAACTGCTAACCCAGGCTGAGCCCCAAACATGATCCCAATTGTTCCCAACCTAATCCAGCCCACAAACGTAAATTATTCATTTGAATAAGAAAACTGAGAAAGTTAATAGCATGGTTCATCCCTCCCACTTTGGGAGTTCATCTTCCATATCAGGAAACTAGGTCTGGGCGCCTGGGTGGGTCTGCTTATGAAGAGCATCAAGTCACAGTAGAAAGACCACCTCACTTGGGTCTGAGTCCAAGCTTTGTCACTTGCCAGCTAAGTCACCTTAGGCTAAATTCTCAGAGGCAATTTTCTGGGCCTCAGTTTCCTTTACTCACCATGAAGGGATATTGAAAAGACTCTGCAACCCAGTGCCTGGGTGTCTTTTGTAAATTGTAGGGGAACATAGGGTTTTGCATTTTCTTTGTTCCAGATTCAGGCATACTTGGGAACTGATCTTCATGCCCCTCCCCTGGCAGAAAGGGCAGATCTTCTCCTAATACTGCAGGTATGCTGGGCCTGCCACAAACTCCAATCTGCCGACAGTGTGTTTAAACAAGTTTCCTACAAGCCCTGGCTCTGCTGCCATCAGCCAACCTAGTTTCATTAGAGTTCCCTTAAAAGAAAGCGTTATCCCACTTTCCTCTGTGTAGTCTGACAAATGTGTCTCTTTATTAGGGAGAACCCAGCCCTTGGAGGCAGCAGAGCAGGTCACGTGCTGGCAAGGTTGCCATGGAAATTATTCACTTTTATTGAATTATTCATTTGTGCAGTCCACCTACAACGTCCCCCCCAAGATCACAGCTGTGACAGACAGACACATGGACGGAGAGGCCATGAGCCCCTCCACACATGGGCAGCACTGCCCAAGAGCCACCAATGACAGGACAAAGCAGAGATCTTGGGTCAGAGACCCTGGCAGAGACCTTGGGTCAGAGACCCTGGCTTCCCTCTCCACTCAGTTACAGGGGACGGCAATCCTATAGTGATATTGTGTGCAGACTCTTGCTCCAGACTGCCAGGGTTCAAGTCTCCTCTTTTCCTCTTCTCCTGTTTTTGCAACTGAAAAATGGGAATAGAAGATGCCTACCTCACTGAGTTGTTATTACATGTGAGACTTAAAATATGTAAAACACACTAAGAATAACTTTAGCTTTTATTATTTTCTTGCAAATTGTGTGATCATGAGCCTCAGTTTTCTCATCTGTAAAATAAAGACATAGGACTGAATAACCTCTAAGGAAGCTTCCAGCTCTGAGAGCCCCTGCATTCCCTCAATAGACTTTGCTCTCTTCCGAGCAGTAGTAATAGGTTATGGCTGTGAAGTATGGGCTAAAGACACAAACAGGCATAGTTACAAAGTCAAAGTCAGGGAAAGGAATGGTTCTGCATTTCTTTGACTCTCCTGGGCCAAAGGAGTTGTCTCTGAGAGTCTATTTCACCATCAACAGCCTAAGAGATCAGGTCATTTTTACTAAAATCACCACAACCGTCTGTAACCTGCATAGATCATCTGGGCATGCTGATATTGCCTTCAAACAACTGATTTTCAGTAGAATTGAAAAAAATTAACAATGTAATTTTTGTTTTTTGATATTGTAACCTGAGGTGATTTTTTTTAAAAAAGCGGCCACCTCGACAAATGTATAAAGATGTAAATAGAGAGATATAAATAGAAGCATTGGAAATCACCTAAATGCTTATCAATAAGGGAGTGGCTATATGCACTGTTAATTTCTCCTGAATAATTTACCATCTAGACATTAAGAAGAGTGAGTTAGATGTCTTATGCTTATTGACAAGCCATGATGCATAAGACACAGAACTGAGTGAAAAAAAAAAAAAAAAAGATGTAAAGCAAATGCAAAAGAATTCCACTTAAATAAAACTCGTAAATGTAAATATATGTCCCAGATGTCTAGGGCCCACCTACAGCTTCACATTTAGAGAAGATTAGCTTGAACCCCCATTCACAAATTGGGGAACACTGGATCTCAATATTTATGTGAATTCCCAAAGGACTTTTGTTCACATGGTCACATCTTGATCCTCCATCACCTCTTTGCTCCCTCCCACCCTCCTCCTTCTGCTGAATAAGCTCAAGGTTGAGATTGTCTTACTGTCCCATGTCCCTGTTTTGGTTCCATACTATGAGCAGAATCCCAGCCCCTGGAGAAGGGGTCCATATCTGAAGGGACACTCCGGCAGGAAAGAAGGAGCATCTAGGAGGCCTGAAGAGCACTCTGAGTTTCCAGTATCACACCCTTGACTGATATGTATGGCTTTGCCGCTGTTATTTGTGTCCTGTAGATGAAATGTCACAACTACTGTCTTGTTGAAGGGATAGGAGATTTGGAAAGTTGTGTTTGTTGCCAAAACATTTATAAAAGAGAAGGTCAATCCATGATCAAGAAGAGAGGATGTACGTTCAATTATAAGGTGTGAGGTTTGAGATTTAGGAAAGGAGGTTTCAGATCCTCCAAAGACCTGTCTAAGGCTAATATGAATCATGTAACAGGAATAGGATTTTAAATCTATCCCAGTGATGTCTCGTCCTGAGTCATCAGCAGTGTGCACTCAATACCCTTTTGTCAAATGCAGCTCATATAGAATGACCCTTCCTTCTTTATAAAATCACCATTTATTGAGAGCCTTCTAAAGAGCAAGCACTATGCCATGTACTTTACTCATGTCTTAGCTCATTAAACCATCACACAAGGGCTGCAAGGTAAGTGTTATTGCCCATTTTTTATAGATGAGGAAACTGCATCCCACGGAGATGCACAAAAGTAACTAGCCAAAGGTCAGATAGTCCATTAGTCAGCTATTGTGACATAATGCTATGTAACAAATAATCCGAACACTCAATAGATGACAACAAGCATTTACTTCTCCCTGACAGCTGTGGCTCCACTGGGCTTGGTTCCAAGCTGGGGGTTGGTCTATTTCAGGAGTCTTCTTATTCTCCTGGGACCAGTGGTTACCCAGAACATGTGCCCCTTATGGGTAACCATAAGGTAATCTTAAGAGCAAGATTTTAAGCTAAGATATGCAAAAACATTAAACCTTATGGCCAAGCCCCACATCCATAAGAGAGATAAATATTTTCATTTCTTCTATTAGGAGCTTTTGCAAGGTCTCATTACCAAGAGTGTGGATGCATAGTTTTAGTAGCTAGAGTAAAGAAATGGGAACTATAATAAAATCTGCATACATAGCTAGTTGAGAGGTAAAGCCAGAATGAAACCCAGACGCTTCTGATGCTAAAACCCAGTCACACCACTTCCTGTCCTCTGTCTCCTCTGTATGACCTGAGCTCAAGGTGCATGGATGTTGGTGGTATAGATGGAGGAGCCTGAGTTTGGAGGAAAGTGGGTGTAGATCTCCTGGTCCATCTTGCTATGTAATCAGTTGCCTGGGGGAAGAGGACTGTGGACCTCTAATTTGACCACATGGGGAGCCAGGGAGTGGAAACCAGTGCCCTTTGCTAAAGCCACATTCAGCAGCAGCACTTGCTCCCTGCTCACCAGGGACCACTGAAACTGTTCACTCACCCCAGCTTTTGCATGAGCATGCCACATCATCTGGGACAGTGCACCTTCTATATTTTGGGGCAGCATACCCAACAATATTTCGCACAATGTTCCAACATCTGAAACATTATTAATACCTGGGGCAATTGGCTTCCAACTTCTAGAGCACAAGATTTTCTGAACTGGACATGACAGTCAGGGAATAGCCAGTGTCCTGGGTGTGGAGTCCAAGGTCCTGAGTTCCAGTCTCAACCCTGATGCTGACTTCTTCATTTTTTGGACTCAGATATCCTGTCTATAGAAAGAAAAAAGAGGGGGACTACTATGTACATCTGAGAGCCTTCCCAGGCTGCGAGTTTCTGGGTCCCAGGAGGCCAGCATACTGGTGGTGGTGTTGATGTTTGACTGTGTGTGGTATGTGGTAAGTGAGCTCCATCTGCCTTTTTGTCTCTCTCCGACTTCATCTGTCCCTGTGACTCAATATCAAGGGCCCCAAGTCTTCAGTGCGAGATGAATACAGGGTAGCTGGGCGGGATGATGCTTCTTTGGAGGGGGTCTTGCCATCACTCACAGCCCTCCAGGCTGGAAACAGGGCTGAGTTTGGTTTGCCCAGTCTAAATGGGGCTCAGAGCCATCCGGTTCTGAGGTTTCCTTAAGAACCCCACATCGGTTTAGATTGGAGAGTCCATGAGGGAAACTAGTGGGTGTGTGAGTGTGTAAAGTTTAGCAAGTGATAGCAGAGGAACGGCATAACGCTTGACTCCAAATGGGAGCCACAGGCCAGCAGCAGCAGCCTCACCTGAGAGCATATTAAAAATGAAGATTCTCAGGCCCCACCTTAGAATTCCTGAACCAGAACCTGCATTAACAAGATCCCCAGGTAATTCATGTGCACACTGCAGTTTGAAAAGCACTGATGTAGCAGAATCCATATCTGCCCTTATCTGATCAGATTCTTTTATCATTTATCATACATTCTGACTCCTAGAGTGCCTTCATCCCAGAGCCCACACTCAGCTTTTGCTGGAGGCTGCCCTCAGGCGGCTCGAGGTCCCTTTGCCTGTGGCACAGAGAGCCAGGAAGGCCTGGAAATTTACATTCTCCCAGAAGCAGTCCTTAACTCAGAGGTTCTGGAACTTTTGAAATTTATGGAGCCCTTGCTGTCTCAGTAATTTTTTCATAGCACTTACACCAAGGCGAAAAGAAATACCCACTAATTCCATGTAGTGAGGTCTAAACAACTTAATGAGTATTTATATCTTAACAGATTCTCAGCTGTTTAAAAATATAATATATAAAACATTAAAACAAAAATAATACTCTCGTTTTATTTATACGTATTCACAATTTCGTATTAATGGGACATGTGTGCCTGTTGAGCACTGCACAATTTTTTGATTTTTAGAAGCAGACTGGATAACGCCACCCTTGTTTCCTTTTCCACGCTGATTTTTGAATAGTGCTTGTTTTTTGTCACAGCTGCTGCCTAAATACCCTGTTTCACAAAGATATGATGTCATCTGAAGGAAGGTAGGGCAATTTAATGTTGAAACTGTAAACTATCTCGAGCGTGGTGTCTGACAGCTGTAGCTGTGTTGTCCTTAAAAATTAAAATATCCCACGGCACCCAGGGTACCTTGGCTGTGATTTGAGAACCGTGGCCTAACCTTTGACCGAAGGCGTTGAGATTTAAACACTCCAGCTCCCTCACCCTGCACCGTCTGCTGCCAAACTGAACCAAAGTTGCCCTCTGTGAGACTCAGCCTTCTTCCCTTCTTTCCCTTTCCCAGTCTCCCTTCTGCATTCCACTGGTTTTCACTGGGAACACTTCCTAAGTACATCTCTTTCCCAAGAATCTTCATCTCAGGGTGCGCTTCTGGAAAACTGAGCTGGGGGGTCAGTTAGAGGGGGTCAGCAGGGGAGAATATGGGTACTTAACCTTGCACAGTGGCAGTGAGGCAGGGAGCGGGAGATGACGTGAAGGAATACTAAGAAGAGAGAATTAGCAGCTTCAATTGCCGACCAGACAGGGATGGTGAGAAGACCTCAGACCACTCTGGGTTCACCCAAGCATGGAGAAGCCATAAACAGCCATCTGAAGACCATGACTTGCGGTGAATTGGGGGGAAGGTAGAAAGTGCATTTTCCCCACATATTGAGTTCAACACTGAAATCGCAATTCTAAATAAAGGAGAAAGTTGAGCAGGCAAATTTCTCCACCCACTTTTTAAAAAAGGTTTTGTTTAAATGTGCACTTGATGTGCTGTTCCCAGCTTCATTAACCCTCCTAATAATTATACTAATTACTGAACACTCTCTGTGTAAGGATTCAGAAGCCCCAGCTCATGCTTGGCATCAGACACAGACAATGTGTTCCTCTAGTGTGGTGTGTTGCCGGTACACCCTGAAATGTTTTAAGCAAACAGAGGCAGCACCTGTTGAATGTCATCACTGGGGGTGGCACAGCTTGAGCAGCCAGCAAGCGTTCTCCACAGAGCCACACTCAGCTGAACCCAGACATCCCAGGTGGAGGTCTCAAAGCTTTTGTTCTCTGAGGGGGCCAGGGAGGGGGTGAGAGTGTCATCAGCTGAGGGTCCACCTGGGGACAGGTGCTGTGCTAGCTGCCTTCTCCTCTAGCATCTCCTTTATTCCTCCTATAAATCCTGAGCTGTGAGCATTGTTAGTCACATTTTACTGGCAAGAGATCTGAGACTCAGACATATCTTATCAATTCAACACACGTAAACTGTGATGGTTAATTTGACGTGTCAATTTGGCTGAGCCATGGAGTGTCCAGATAGTTGGTTAAACACTATTCTGGGTGTTTTCCTGAGGACGTTTTGGGATGAGATGAACATTAAAACTGGTGGTCCTAAGCCAAGCAGAGTGCCCTCCCTGATGTGGGTGGGCCTCATCCAATCCATTAAACACCCGAATAGGACGAAAAGAACAGCCTTCCCAAGCAAGAGAGAATTCTCCAATAGACAGCCTTCAGACTTCATCTGCACCATGGGCTCTCCTGGGTCTCCAGCCTGCAGGCCCACACTGCAGATTTGGACCTAGAAGTTTCCATAATCACATAAACCAGTTCCTTATATATAGGCTGAACACCTACTATGTGCCAGTCATTCTAGAAGGCTCTGGGAGTACAGTAGTAAACAAAGCAAAACCTAGCCCTGCCTCACCATTACTTCTAGTCGAGACAGACCACGAAGAGTATGGTCAGGTGGTAATAAGAGTGAAGAAGATAAAGCAAGGGAATGTGTGCTTCACATGCGTGATCAGGGAAGGCCAGTCTGAGGGGATAAAGCATGGGGATGTTCGGGGAAGGCAAGTGCAGGGCTCAGATCATCAGGCCCTGGAGGCTTTTGTAAGGTCTTTGGGGTTTATTCCAAACATGCTGATACATTACTCGAGGGCTCTGCCCCAAGCTTACATAGCCATTAAAAGGCAGAGAAGGATTCAAACCCATGGGTGTGTATCTCTAAAGCCTGCATTTTCCCCCTGCTACCATACCATGCAGCTTCCCAGGAAGCTGGCCATTAAGGTGTTGAAAACATGGAAACAATTTTCTGTTTTGGCATCCATGGCCCTGTGGGACCTGTGCCCCTACCTATTAACATAGAACCCATTTCTCTTCAGTGCCCCTGCCCCTAATATACTCATGGGCATAGTTCTGATGTATTGATTTGCAAAGATGGCCACCCATTCTTCCCACGCCTGCCTGCACATGAAACTCCTCTAGCCAGGGGCAAAGCCTGTTTCCCCGAGGTCTGGCCCTATGACTGGCTTTGGCCAATGCAGTAGAAGTGACGCTGTGCCAGTTCCAGGCCAAGGCCTTCTGAAAGCTTCCTCTTTTGTCCCTGTAGAACCCTGAACTACCATAGAAAAAGGTCTGGCTACCCTGTTGCAGAGAATTTATGGAGGAGGGGCCCAGCCAGCCCTCAGTGGTGAGACATGCAAGTGGACAGCCACCTTAGATTCTGAAGGCTCAGCTGAGTCAAGCCCAGGCAATGCCATGTGGAGCAAGGCCAAAATTGCCAAAATTGTAGATAACAAGGTTGCTGTTAAAGCCACTATGTTTGGGGTAGGTTGTAGCACAGCCATAGATCACCACAACAGCCTCTACTAACTATGTTTTTATGGATTCTTGTTTCTATCTGGCGTCCATGCATCACAGGGCCAATTGTATTAATGTTATTTTCTTAGTTTCTGTATATTCTTGATGCTCCGGTATTTGGGGGCTGGGCAGACCCAGGGAGGGACTGCCCCTCCCAGGCTAGCCAGTTCTTAGTGATTACAAAGGGATTGGCTGGGAGCATACCTTTCATATACAAACCGACTAATCCAAAGTTTATACCCTTCGACTATCCCTTTATTTAACCCACACATCAAGCCAATATTTCCCCGACCCTACGATGTCCCAGAGCCAAGTACCAGGCAACTAGGGACAACCCCTATAGCCCAAAGCCTGCCACGATTATTCAAACCAGCTAGTCCTAACCTGTTCACCTCATCTTGCCTTGCATTTCCTGCTGAAACCCCAATAAAAGCTCTGGTTCAGGTTTCTTTTCCCTCCCACTTCTGCCTCTTGACCCCAACTTAGTGTTCCTCCTATGACCCTGCATGGCCCTGTGCTATACCTCTTGGTTCTAGGGCCACTGTAAGTAACATTAAATTTTTCTTGCAATGATAGTGACTCTCTCTGCTATCACTCAGTCACTTTTTAAAAGGAGCACCC
>NW_011888831.1:1628512-1630954 GCF_000151845.1 Pteropus vampyrus
GAGGGCTCTGCCCCAAGCTTACATAGCCATTAAAAGGCAGAGAAGGATTCAAACCCATGGGTGTGTATCTCTAAAGCCTGCATTTTCCCCCTGCTACCATACCATGCAGCTTCCCAGGAAGCTGGCCATTAAGGTGTTGAAAACATGGAAACAATTTTCTGTTTTGGCATCCATGGCCCTGTGGGACCTGTGCCCCTACCTATTAACATAGAACCCATTTCTCTTCAGTGCCCCTGCCCCTAATATACTCATGGGCATAGTTCTGATGTATTGATTTGCAAAGATGGCCACCCATTCTTCCCACGCCTGCCTGCACATGAAACTCCTCTAGCCAGGGGCAAAGCCTGTTTCCCCGAGGTCTGGCCCTATGACTGGCTTTGGCCAATGCAGTAGAAGTGACGCTGTGCCAGTTCCAGGCCAAGGCCTTCTGAAAGCTTCCTCTTTTGTCCCTGTAGAACCCTGAACTACCATAGAAAAAGGTCTGGCTACCCTGTTGCAGAGAATTTATGGAGGAGGGGCCCAGCCAGCCCTCAGTGGTGAGACATGCAAGTGGACAGCCACCTTAGATTCTGAAGGCTCAGCTGAGTCAAGCCCAGGCAATGCCATGTGGAGCAAGGCCAAAATTGCCAAAATTGTAGATAACAAGGTTGCTGTTAAAGCCACTATGTTTGGGGTAGGTTGTAGCACAGCCATAGATCACCACAACAGCCTCTACTAACTATGTTTTTATGGATTCTTGTTTCTATCTGGCGTCCATGCATCACAGGGCCAATTGTATTAATGTTATTTTCTTAGTTTCTGTATATTCTTGATGCTCCGGTATTTGGGGGCTGGGCAGACCCAGGGAGGGACTGCCCCTCCCAGGCTAGCCAGTTCTTAGTGATTACAAAGGGATTGGCTGGGAGCATACCTTTCATATACAAACCGACTAATCCAAAGTTTATACCCTTCGACTATCCCTTTATTTAACCCACACATCAAGCCAATATTTCCCCGACCCTACGATGTCCCAGAGCCAAGTACCAGGCAACTAGGGACAACCCCTATAGCCCAAAGCCTGCCACGATTATTCAAACCAGCTAGTCCTAACCTGTTCACCTCATCTTGCCTTGCATTTCCTGCTGAAACCCCAATAAAAGCTCTGGTTCAGGTTTCTTTTCCCTCCCACTTCTGCCTCTTGACCCCAACTTAGTGTTCCTCCTATGACCCTGCATGGCCCTGTGCTATACCTCTTGGTTCTAGGGCCACTGTAAGTAACATTAAATTTTTCTTGCAATGATAGTGACTCTCTCTGCTATCACTCAGTCACTTTTTAAAAGGAGCACCCGTGCATAGAACACAGCCCCTTTAATTCTCTGGAAGGAGAACACAAGAGATTGCTTTTCTACAAAAGGGCCAGTAGCCCCAAGTGGAAAGGGGCAAGTGGTGGTCTTCTGGCAGGGAAGGGGGTGGACCTCAGAGGAAAGCAGAACAGACACAAGCGAGGAGTCATGGGCAGGGCATCCCAGTGTCTGGGATAGGGCTGCATCCAAAGCCATGACTGACTGAGGAGCACACTCTGCATACATGAGATGGGGGCTAAATTGAGGGCCACATGGGGTTAGCTTTCGGGTACTTCCCTATGTTTAGGCTAACCTAATTTAAACAGGGCTTTGCTCCTGTCAGTCACATATAGCTGGAGAAAACCCTGTGTGGACAGGGAATTCTAATGAGCTTGTTGAAAAGTGTCTACATCTGGGCTTGGCAGGGAGGCCCGGCTCTTGGAGACTGCCGCCAGCACCCAGAAACACCCGCCAGCAGTTATGATGAGGAAGCATTCTCAGCTGAGACAGCCAAGGGCAGGTAGGCACATTGTCAAATGGAATAAGGGACAGATTAGAAAAAGCTGCCCCTCTGGGCAGACAGCCTCTTAAGGGCAATATTTGCTAAGGTGCTTTAAGGCAAAGGAAATAGTGCCCCTTCTCCAGCAGATGCACACCACTGCTCACTGAGTAGAGTGGGCACTTCACGACAGCTTCCTCTCATCCCTTGGCCGGGCCCCTCTGTGTTAGGACTTTGAGAGCACAATTGCATGGGGCAGCTTGTTTCTGCCCTCGGGGAATTGGCGCCTGTGGTCTGAGGCGGAAACAAAAAGCTCACTATGGGAGCATAGATGAGAGAGCTCTCAGAAAAGGACCTTAGCCAGGTTGTGGCAAATGAGGAGGCATTTGACAGGCTGACGGGGAAAGGGCGCTCCTGGCCAGTGAAACTGCTTGTGCAAAGGCTCAGATGTGGGCATATGTATCACTCGTCTGCAAATGGGGAGCAGTCCATGGAGGGTGCTGGGGAGGGATGGGTAAAAAAACTTTTCTCATCCCCTACAATACATCGTCCTCTTCCCATATATTGGGGTGAAGTTCATCTCCCTCCACAGAATCAAAGCTCCCAGAGAGCAGGGTCCTA
>NW_011888831.1:1631563-1633874 GCF_000151845.1 Pteropus vampyrus
GAGCAACAGATTAATCCAAGTGTTGTCAGTGACAATGATAAATTGAGGTTTAAAAGTCTACATTGAGATAAATTACTATTAAAACTCAGGCTTCTCTCCTGTTATGTCTGTAGAACCAAGAATTTGTTAAAATACTGGATTGCTTTTCATTATGCTCACTCCTACACTTTGGATGGTGGTTTCTCAGTAACAGAGGGTTTTTCTTTGCTTTAAGTGTGACTATTCCTTCCAGTCTGATCTTCTGCCCGCTTCCCATTCTCTTCATTCCCCTAGGCCAGTGAATGTCTTCTTCGCACATGAGCTCAAATACAGAATCTATCTCAGTGACCCTCACACCTGAGCCTGTCCCCTGAGCACCTGTTCCCTGAGTCCAGCTGTCCTGGGCACCTCCAAGGACCTCAGATTCAGCACAGTCAAGAACAAATCTGCCATTTCCTCCACACACCTGTGGTTCCCGTCTCAGTGGCGCCACCGTCCACTCCATTAACCAAGTCAGAAACATCATCCTGGGCTTCTCTCTCCTTCTTGTCCCCCTTCCCAATATGTCACTCATTCCTCCATCCACAGCCCTCTTCCCAACAGCTCATTTCCCTGGGTCAGATCCTCAATAGCTCACCCCTGGATTGTTGCAATTGTCTTTTCTGTGGTCTCCCTGGCTGGACTCGCCTTCCAATCCTATCTCCATCCTCCAGATTCATGCTCTTCCTGTAACACCTCTTTGCCCCATCACTGCCTGTGATAGTATCTATTGGAATACTTCCTAATGCTCAGGGCCTAGTCTACCCTTTGACACCCTTCATGGTCCAGACCCCAGCCTCATGACTAGCCATATCCTGCATTCCAGCAAGATCCTTCATGTCTCTGGAACATACCATACTGTTTCTTGTACCCTTGACTTTGTGCATTTTCCTTGGAATATCTTCTCTACCCTTCTCTGTTGGTTGACCTCATGCTAGTCCTTGAAGCCCAGGCTCAAATGGGATGGAGCTTTGGCTCTCACCTCTGAGCACTTTAAACAGTTCTTTCACACTGTGTCACGCTGGCTTGTGTGTTCGCCATCACTTTCCTCATTTTCTCCCCTAACCGTAATCCCGGGGCATGAAGACAAATGTACCAGGGGCGGATCAAAGACATGCATGTGTGGGCAGTCCGTGCTCAGCTGTGTCTGCATTTGAGGTGTGAAAGTGAGCAGGCCATCAGCTGGAAGTCAGAAAGACATGAGCGACAGAGGGAGTATGTTGTCCTTCCCGAGTCACTTGGAGTCTTACCTATGGCCACGTTGTGAGAGCCAAGAACCCCCAAGCCCCATTTCCTCATATCTCAGCTCCAGTACACGTTCCCAGGATCCCACTCTGTCCCTCAGAAGCTGCAGGGATCCTTGAACAGCGTCATGAGCATGTTATAATAGTACCTAATGGCTGAAATAGGGAAGGCAACAGCACAGAGAGGAAGGAATTCATATTAGTTTATTCCCAAGATTAACATACCGAAAGCTTCCTTCATTAAAATTGCAACGCTGCCAACACATCCTGGTAAACTTGGACAGAGACGTTCCTCTCCAAGGGATAAGAAGTCGTTTTGAGATGAAGGTGTTATCTGCCTTGTCATATCTGATTTGTCAGGAAAAAAAGAAAACCCCTCCATTCCTTTCCCCAACCTCCGGTCACATTCTCCTTCTCTTTCTCTCTCTATCCCTCTCCCCCTCTCTCCCTCCTACTTTCTCCCTCTCCTTTTCACTGCGCCCCAACCCCAGCTGCAATTTCCCAAGTAACAATGAGAGACATGATCTTATAAGTAATCAGCCACTGCAATTTGGGGGTGAATATTCAATTAGTTCCAGGCCAGGGATTCCTGATCAATATTGCCTTCTCAAGGCAAAACAGTGTTACAAACCCTCTTATTAAGCAATTCTAAGCCCTGGTGCTGATATCCATGACTGACAACTAATCTGCACTTTAATTAATACTTGCCCCTTTGTTAGCTATAACGATGGCTTATCCAGGAATAGTTTCAGCCCCCCACTCCCTTTCTTACTCCTGTGAAGCTGGCAGGAGCTTGGCTATTGTTTGCAGTTGTGATAAAGCTAAAAGCCTCAAGGGCTTATAAATAGAACAATAGACCCCGAGAAATAGAGGGGCTTCACAACCCAGATTCAGAGAAGAAAACTGCCCCACACACATTCACATGCTCACATTCCATATCTCTACCAAGTGACTGCTTATCGATAATCTACTTGTACGCCTTCAGTTTTGGGGAGCTTGCTATCTGGCAAGAGACACTATTTTCTCTCCAGCTATGATCTGAGTCAGCT
>NW_011888831.1:1635174-1635534 GCF_000151845.1 Pteropus vampyrus
CCAAGTGACTGCTTATCGATAATCTACTTGTACGCCTTCAGTTTTGGGGAGCCTGCTATCTGGCAAGAGACACTATTTTCTCTCCAGCTATGATCAGAGTCAGCTCTTCCTGAGACGGAGTCTTCCTCCATTGCTCCTGGCTTTGTAGTTCAGGCCCACTGGGCTCTCCCCATCCCTTCAAAATATGCCTGCCACTCCCTGATTCAGTGGTTCCAATGGCTCTCCTTGGCCTGTGCAGTAACCCCATAGTAGTCTGACAAGGACTTCTGCGGTAATAGCGGCAACATCAGTGACCATGACTTGTTGAGTGTTTACTCTGTGCCAGCCCCTGGCTGAGTGCTTTATATGTGTTTCTAAATC
>NW_011888831.1:1636644-1660054 GCF_000151845.1 Pteropus vampyrus
CCCTGAGTTCTCACCCCAGTTCTGCCACATTCTTTGTAGTATGTAGGACGAGTCCTTTCCTTTTGCTGGGTCTCAGTTTCGCCACCCATAGACCCTGGATTGTGTGGATGGCTTCTTGACCCTTCCAGTACTATCAGCATGAGGCTGGGACTTTGACCAGGCCTTCCAAGCTGCAGCTTGGGAGGAGTCTGGTCAGCAACTCCTAGCGGAGTCCCGCTGCTATTGCTCTAGATGCCAGGCACTGCCTGCCTGCTGCGCCTAAGACCTCCCGTCTCCTGGCTGAAGATGCCCAGAGGAGTGGTAGGAGCAACAGTAAGAGCAACAACAACCACAGCGCATCCTCAGATAGCACTTACTATGCACCAGATATGATTGTAAGCACTTTGCAGGTCCAGCTCCAAAGGTGGGATGCCCTGGGGACCTTTCCAGGGTGGTCTTTATGAGTCTGTCACCTGGGCTTTACCCTACAGGCTGTTACAGAAAGAACACTCAGTCAGAGGGACTTCTTCAGGCCCCATCTTGGTCCAGGGGACAGCTGTCTCTCTTTCTCTCGGCTGATAACCTTGCTTTCTAATTCACCGAGAAAATAGAAGCAAACAGACAAGATTGTATCCTTCCCCACCCTTCACCAAACCTTCCTCTGACCCACCTGCATCTACACCCACAGTCTGGAAGATGTAAATTGGATCATGTCCTGTGGCTGTAGCTGCCAGCCATGGTGATGGCAGGAATAGAAACTGGACTCCAAGGAGTTAAAAGATAATCTCTAAAATACACCAGACATAAGGTGTGATCCAGAGGGGGCTTGGGTGTTTGGTTAGTGCAGTCTTAATGACAATCTAATAATGGCAGTGGTACTCATCCATCACTCACACAGTGTCAGGCACTGGAGTAAGTGCTTCCTGGACCCTTACGTTCCAACAACCTTTTCGTATGAGGAAACAGAACTCAGAGAAGTTATGTCAGTTGATGAGGAGGTGACCAGTTATCTAACTCCAGAACCGCCCGTGTAACCACCCTACCAGACTCCTGCTAACTGAGTGTGCCCTTCCTTCTCTGACCCATGTCAGTGCCCACTGATTTTCTGACAGAGGACTCATGTCTCCTGACTCCTAATCCATCACTCTTGCCCCTATTAGCCCATTACCCTTTTCCAACTTTTTTCTTTTCAACACTCAAGCACCATTAACATCTGACAAAAAGCATTCAGGCATTCCCTTAGTGACTAAGGCTCAGCCTAATGATTGTAACATGACATGTTATAACTCTCACTTTGGTCCCAGAGTGGGAGACCAATCCCAGTGGATCATGCCATGTGCAAAGAAACTTCCGCTAGTGACTTTGACAGGGAGATAACAGAGGGCAACTGAGTAGTTTATGCCTCTGTGGGATGTCAAGCTGAATAAGCGTGAGTTACTTTGAAAACAGGTTCATGCCTTCTTATGTATGTATGCATGTATGTTGTATCAGGATGGGCCTGTGTAACTAATAGAACATGCAGAAGTATAGATGTGTGACTTCTAAGCCTAAGTCATAAAAAATATTGCTTCCACCTTCCCTTCTTCAATCACTCTCTCTGGGGGAAGCCAGCTGCCAGTCGTGAGGAAACTCAAGCAGCCCTGTGGCCAGATCCTCACAGAGAGCAAAAGAAGTCTCTTGTCAGTAGCCAGCAGCAACCTGCCAGCCATGTGAATGAGTCACCGTGGACACAGGACCTCCAGCTCCATTTGAGCCTTCAGATAATGAGACCCTGAGCCCGAACCACCCAGCCAAGCTACTCTCAAACCCTGACCCATAGAAACTGTGAGAGTTCATAAATACTTAACTATTGTTTTAATCCATTAACTTTGGAATAATTTGTTACACAGAAGTAGGCAATTAATTCGATGAGATAGCCCTCTTGCCCTGCACCCCAATATCTACTTTAAAAACTTCAGTGGCATTTGTATTCTGAAGACCTACTCATTTGAAATGACCATTTTCTTTTGCACCACCCTGCTAACCAGGAGGGGAACTCATTTGATGACCAAGGTCTGACCTTCATTGGATCTTTTCATGACAAAGTAAGACAGGTGTAGCACCAGTTGCAAAAGGGGATTTTGGATCCATCTTGAGTATGGCATTAAGAACGACCAACACTTGATCACGGCAGACTTTTTCATGTATGTAGATCACTAAGTGAAGGCAGCTCTTCTTACTGTGGGGTGTGGGGACCAGTAGAGGGGAGCAGGGCAGGGGGTTGATTAGAATTAAACATTAACAAATAAATTCAGAGTTTCACTGACTTTTCCAAGAAATCAGCTCCTTAGCCAGGGTGGAGCAAGCTTGTGTCAAGTCCTCTGCAGAAGGAATGCGTTGAGATCTGACTTTGGACTTGAGCTTTGGGTTCTAGGATGTCCCCAGAAGAATAGCTGGGGCAGGTGGCCCCATCTTAGGCCCCTGCCATGTGCGATTGAAGAACAGCTTCCAGGTCCAGGCCACAAGATGCACTGGCTTCTGAGACCTCTTCATCTTGGATCCTATACAATTCTTCAGCTGTCTTACATTCATCAAATACCATCCTGCGTTTTGCCAACTACAAGTGTATATTTTTAAGGGGAAATTAATGCATATGTTTCTGATTCATCTTATGTGGAAACTATCAAAATATTGTGTCTGAAGTAAAGTAACATCCAGAAAAGGGTCTGGATAGATTTGCCAGGTTTTTCTGTGTCTCTTGACGGGACTGGATTCTGGACTCATTACCTGCCAGAGTCTCATCAGTCAGTGCAAACACTACCCCCTTCAGGAAATCTCTCCTGGTACCTCAGACTTCTGGAGCACCCTCTTCCCAAAGCATAGGAGGCTCTAGATTAGGGCCACAGCATATGAAACTTCTTGTTCCCCAGGTCACAACCCTCTCAACCAAATTGTAAGCGGCTCCAGGACAGAGGCCAGACACTCTCTTCACTGGACTCTGCCAAGGCATGCCTGCCCAAGTTTACAGGGTATGTGTCAAGGGACAAGGCCACCCAAGGAAGGCTGGACTGAGAGATGGGGCAAGGAGGTGACCAGAGCACTGAACTGTGGGAGGTTTGACTCTGAGTCCTTAGCTTCTCAGATTGCCCTTTTTCCTAATCTCATGCACAGAGGTGATACCGGGGCCAAGCAGGCTGAAGTCTAACAGCCAAGCCCTGTGCCTCCTCTACTGAGCTGATTGATTCTCCTAAGGTGAGGGAGGTGCTGACCCTTGCCTGGTTGCAGAATGGGTGCTGATGCTAGCCACAAACTAGACACCGGTCACTGACTATACGCTGACTATGGCCTTGGATTAAGCCACTATCCCATACATGGACACAGGCTTGGCCTGGCCAGAGGTTAAAGTTGATCTCAGCCCCAGATTGAGCTCCTGACACAGTCCACAGCCTGCATTCAAACCTTTGAACTGTGTCATGATTCAGCGTAATGGTTTGGTAAGACCTCTTGCATTGCTGGGGTAGCTGGGGTCTTCTCCCCAAGCTCTCATTCCATTCCCCCAGGTGGTATGAATTAGGATCCTCTCTAGTCTCTGACCAACTGCCTGCCTTGCCAGATCATACAGTCTCACATGGGAAGCAAAAGTCAAGCTCTCCCACAGGAGGAGGTGTGTTCCTTTTCATGTAAAGGATATACTATAACAAGCACACAGTGCAGAACAGCCCTTTTGTGGGCCCCTCCCAAGCACTCTCCCTCCGCTGTGGCTTCCAGACCTCCGGGGCCCAGTGCCCAGCCCCTATAATGACCAGGAAAACAACTCACTGATGAAATGACTGGGGTTAGTTAGGGCTTCCCTCTCTCTGGCAACTCTATCCAGCATCTCTGTGGGTCTCAGTCTTACAGTTTCTGCTGACAGATGGTGCTGGTTATAATGGCCTTGTCACTTTTCCTCTTCTGAGGCACCTTCCTGTTTTTCCTCTACCAAAAAAAAAAAAAAAAAAAAAGTAATTTCCTTAGTGACAAGGGCCCACTGCCAAGCCAAAATGAGGGGTGTCTATACCACCTGGCATATTCACACAAGACAATGCCAGTGTTCATGTGGGCACATGTGCTGGTCGAGCACTCAAAGCAAGCCTCCTGGAACAATGTAGATCAGAAGAGTAACGTCTAGGCAAAGGGATGATGCCTTTCAAATGTCTTCTTGCGGAACAGAAAAAAATGTTGCTTTAAAAAACCGAGCAGGAATTATTGGGAGAAGCCACAGGATGGGAGGTCAGGGAAAGAATGTTCAGGAAGGCATTTCCTCCGCCAAGCTTTGGCTTTCGACACAACCATGGGGAACATCAGGGAGTCAGCATCCTGTTTTGAAAGACTAAGGAATGACACTCTGTAGAAACATTTTGCAACTCACATTGTTTTCTGGAAATCACAGACCCTTGGGCTACGTCAGAGATCCCAGAAAGAGGACGACACATGCATCTCTTTCTTCCTGTGGAAATGCGGGGGTGCCTGGGCGGGATACGCATGTTTACAGGAAGACAAGGAAAACAGAAAAACGTAAAGAAGGCCTTGGAACTGTCACACAGAGTCAGTCCACTCTTTTCTACTCCACCTTTTCATAGTAGGCACGACATGCCCAAGACTTTCTTCACTTCACATCATGTCATAATCATTTTCTGCCATCATGAAATGCTCATTGAAAATACTATTTTATGACAACACAATATTTCACAGGCTGGTTAAATCACAGTTGAATTTACCTTTTCCCTATTGATGAGCATGTAGGGTCTTCTCCTCAAGATTTGTTCTTACTCGTAAAGCTGGAATTAATCTTTGTGCATGAATCTTTGTTTGGATTTCAGATTACTTTCTTATTCAAACACTAAAGTGAAATGATTGATTATGAATGTTTTAAGGCTTCTGACATATTTCTGAATTGTATTCCAAAATGTTCATGTTGACTTTTTTTTGGAGTGTCAGTTGCTTTATTCATGATAAATATAGATTGAAGAATGCAGCTAAGATGAGAGAGTTTCCTTAAACTGAGGAAACTTTTTTCCTTAAAAAGAGGAAAGTGTGGCCCGATTTACCTGCTGAGTTAGAAGCTGGGCATTTCTGAAATCACTGGGCAAGGACACTCTGCCCTAGTGAGCTAACTCAGGAAGAGGACAGCGTGCTTCCCTTATGGGTAGCCAGTCATGACTAGTGATTTTATCCTCATCTCAACAAGGAGATAAATTTTGTAGAAAATTATCCAGTAATGTAGATTTTTAAACCATTATCAAATAGGAACTTTTAAACATTCACAAAAGGAGACAAAATACAATAATTAACAGACATGTATGTGCTCATCATCCAGATTCCATAATTGTCAACATATTAAAATTATTTTTCTGTATCACCCCTTGGCTTTTGTTTTTGGCTGGCATTTCACCTTGTGGCATTTCACCCATAAATTCACTGCATTTTGCCCATGGTTTATCAGTAGGTATATCTAACTGATAAGAAAATTTTCTTTCACCCACCATCATACTATTATCCCACATATCAATATTATCGATAAATCATAATGCCAACTTATACTCCTAACAACAATAGATGAAATGCCCATCTCACTGCAACATACCAGCACTGAGTATTTTCACTTTCCAATTTTTGCTATTTTGACTGGAAAAATGGCAACTCTTACTTAATTTGAATTTCTATGATTATATTGGTACGTCATGAATTGACAGGGGAGACACAAAGAGTCTTGCAGGTAAAGATAGTATCATTTATCAGCAACAGAACTTTTTATAAGCTTGTTTAGAGAATGCGACTTTGATGTGCTAAGTCATAGCTTGCATATTCTGAACCCTAGAATTAGAATAGTCACGGGCAGCCCCAGACGAAGCCAAGCTTCCTTTCGTGGGCCTTCTTGTGAAAACTCAGAGCATGAAGCAGCAGCCCAGAGTACAAGCTTTCTGCAGACAAGCAGGGCTCCAAGGGAAGTATAGGGAGGACTCAGTTAAGCAGGCCCAGGTCCTCTTCCTCAATGATCTGATTAAATGGGCCACTTCTCTTCTGGTGGAAGGGGATGGGGCAATGCAGGGGAGAAGAGAAGTAGAGGTGTTTGACAATCTTTACCCATGGAAACTGGGGCAGAGAGGAAAGTGCGTTTATCTCTTATTACAAACTGGCAAAGTTGGACTGTCTGCCTGTGTGTGGGCTGGTGGGGTTTGGAAAGAATTCACAACCACCCCCTTGTTTCCTTCACCACTATTCTCCCCTCGAGTTTTACTTTTCATGTATTTAATTCACAAACTATATCCTGGCTACTGGTCTTAATGATGGTTCAGGCACAAAAACAGATAACATATTCAGACTAGGTAATTAGAGGGCAGCTTAATAAAGAGAGAATTTACAAAGACTCGGGGAAGGTGCAGAGAAAGCAAGGGCGAGAGAGAGCAGTACTCAGGGGCCGATATCAGGGTTGGGAAGAGAAATGTGACCACCCTATGGCAGACAAGTTCTAAGGTGGCTCCACTGAATCTGCTCGTGTGTAGTCCCCTTGAGTGTGGGTGGGACCTGGGACTCAATTCTAACCAACAGAACATAGCAAAGATGATGAGACGTCAGTCCCTACCTTGATCATGCCATGCTGTAGAAGACTCGGTTTTAGCAGACTGGAGAGAAAGTCTCTTGCTGGTGTTGAAGAAGCAAATTGCCATGCTGTTAACTGTCAGGAGAGGGGAGGGCTACATGGCAATAGCCAGTAAGGAACTAAGGCCTCAGTTATGTAGCTGCCCAGGAATGTACTCTGCCAATACCCTGAATAAGCTGGGACTCAGCTGGAATCTTCCTCAGTCAAGCCTCCAGATAGAGCGCAGACTGGTAGACACCGTGGTGGAGGCTTATCAGACCTTGAGCAGAAGACCCAGAAGTATGATCTCATTATGTTAAAAAAAAAAAAAAGGCAAAATAAAGCTTTTAATTCCTATAGATGCCTACTACATATGTGCAGGTAAATGCTCGTATATAAACAGGCACAGAAGAATAAACTTTAAATGATAACAGTGGTTACCACCTGGGTGAGGCAGGGGGATTTAGTAAAGCTCTACCTGCATTTCCATGTCATTACTTAAATGTTTATAATAACAATATACTCATATTATTTGCATATTTAGCATTCTACCGATAATAATAAAAGACAAAGAAAACAATTATTTGCCTATGTATTCTATGTTCACCACAGCTTGGAAGGCATTGCTCCCACTTTGCATAGAAAGAAACTGAGACCTGGAAAGGGGATTTGGCTTCTGCAGGGCTCAATACCTTGTCAGTGGCTATGTCTGGGCCCCACCCACTGGCTTCCTGAGGCTCCAGGCATTGCACCCTCTTACACTGGTCTGTGCTGCATATACTGCCTATGAGGTAAGGTAAACCCACGATCCTGTAAAGCAGCAGTCTCAATCTTTATAGCACCAGGGACCAGTGCTCCTATGATAATCTAATGCCTGATAATCTGAAGTGGAGCTGAGGCTATGATGCTAGCACTGGGGAGCGGCTACAAATACAGATGAAGATTTGCTCGCTCACTGGCTGCTCTCCTCCTGCTGTGCGGCCCGGTTCCTCACTGGCCACGGACCAATACTAGTCTATGGCCCAGGGCTTGGGGACCCCTGCTGTAAAGGCCCTTCCACACTGGTGCTCAGACCACCTGGTGGCAGACTCATGGTCTCCCCTTAACACTTCGTAAGAATCACTTTCTACACATAACCGGTGTTGGACCTCCATCTGAACCACTGGCAGAAGTCGTTTTTAAACCTGTCTGGGGCACCAATCTTCTATCCATTGACCCTTAAGGCAAACTTGAAATGTATGTGGACCAATCTTTTATTTGACAGATGGGGAAACTGAGGCTCATGGAAGTGACGGCCCAGGAACCTCACACTGAGTAATCAGAGCCTGTTTTCTGCTGAGCACCTGTGTGTGGCTCTACTTTGGAGGAAGAAGCAGCAGGAGTAAGGGAGATGCCACAGGGCCTCTCCTCTTGGAGTTCTTTCTCTACCTGGAGCCCAAGACATGCACCATTGAAACACAAACCATAAAAGGTAGGCCATGAGCAGCTGGGCAAGTATGAGGAGAAACTGTGCACATACAGAAATAAATTTGGGTGCGGGATCTACCTCTCCTACACAAGGGGTCAGCCGGAGCCTCTGCTTACCCATATCCCATATCTCTCAAGCTGCATCTCCAGGGAGATCTGAGTCTATGGGCATCTGGGCTGAGGGAGGGTGTCTATTTCTCAGCTCTGTTCTCTGAGGGGTGGTGGGCAGGGGTCTGACTAGAGGACATAGCCAGCTGAGGAAGGAGCTGAAGACCCATCGTTTGCAAGAGGCTGAAGTGGCTAAGTGGCTATGGGGGTTTGGTCTGGGGACAGCAGTGCATACTGGTATAATCCAGGAAAGCTTCAGGGAGGGGGTGATACAGGCCAAGCATTTTAGGGAGTGGAACTGGAGACGAGAGGAGGTTTAGGGAGAAGATGTTTGGGATTCAGGCTGTAAATTTTTTTAATACAAGTCTAGATTTATTTAAGTTTAAATTATTTAATTTATTTATGTCTAAATGGCACAGTGCTGAAGCCAGTCTGAAAAGAACAATCAAAGATACACCACTGCAAGATAATTCAATGAATTACGTTTTCACTAACTTTATACAGCAAAAAATTTCTTGATCACAATCTATATCCTATGGTTACCTTGTCCTGTATGCAGAAAGCCAGAGAGCCCCCAACAAGAGGAGTGTGGGGGTGTAGATACAGGGGTGAGAGGGCAGCCTAAGTGCCATGGGCAGAATTTCTCCTTCAGAGGGTAAGATGAGACCTGCAATCACAGGTTTCTTCCCTGCCACCTGCTCAGCCTCTGAGTCAGTCACCTGGGACTTCTCTCCTCTCCCAGCCTGGCCTAGAGCTGTTATCTTTTGAATCATTCTTTTCTCAGTGGCACAAGCAGCTTTTACTGTCGAAAACGTCTGTATTTGGCTTTAATCAGAGCCCTTGTCAAGCACTCACCCCCTCTTTTTGTACTTCATTGTCCTCAAGGGGGAAAAATTTATGACGAGCATCATTTTACACAAACCTCCTGGACGTACTGGGATTCCACAATTCATGAAGCCACAGACTTGGTTTCTGCTCACCACCCAGGAGTCACAGAAGGCAAAGGGGAAGAATGCCCATTTCTCCTAAAGCTGTACTTCAAGTCTTGGTCAGCTACCTACTTGCTCTGTGACCGTGAGCTAATTTAACTCTCTGGGCCTTGAGTTCACCATCTATGAACACAGGGAACTTGGAGATGGTCTCCAAGGATCATTTCACCCAATCTACTATAATTTCATGGCTCATAAGAATAACTGGAATCACCCAGATGTGCGCATGAGGACTTCCCGCCTCTGGTCATCCTCATCTCCAAATACCGATTGGGCTTTCCTACTGCACACCGAGCACAGCATTCCTCAGCCCTAAATCTGTGAAGGCTCTTCACTTCCCAGCCTGACATGAAAAGCCTTTTGTAGCTTGCTCTCGACCTTCCCTTCCTGCCTCATCGCCTATCCCTGCCACCCCACTCCATCACTGCCACCAGCAGGTAACCTACATTTAAAGTTTTCTTCATGCCTTTTTGATTTTGCAAATGCTATTCTTTTTATCTGGAGTGACTTTCCCCCTCTTTCCTTTACCTGTCTGGTTCCTGCCTTGCCTGTAAAACCCAGTTCAAATGCCAGAGTCTTGGGGAGGTGCCAGGTGAAATCTGTCTGTCCCTCCTTTGGACATATCTGGCTCTTGGACATCCCCCAAGCCCACAATTCCCACTATGTGGCCAATATCTCTTGCCACAGACCACAGACTCTTCCATGGCAGAAACAATGATCATGGTCATCTCCATGTTTCTGGTTCTTAGCATAGAGCCTGGCATGGAGGGCATATGGATGCCATTGGCTGTATTGTGGGGACACATAGGGACAGCCAGAATCCATCTAGACAGGGCTGGTGAACTGATCTTAGCTCTGGTCTTGCAAGAGCTGTGTGGCATAGTGGGAAGGACATAACCTTACAGATGCTCATCTCAGGGTTCAAATGCCAGTGCTATCGTTCCCTGGAAGAGTACACTTGAGCAAGTGACTTAACTGCACTTTCCTGTCTGTAAAATGGAAATAATAAAGGTGACTTTGCAGGGTTGCTATAAGAAATAGATAAGAGATGTATGTAGTATCCAGCATATAATAGGTGCTCAATAAATGGTAGCTATAGGACTCACCTATAGCTCTGTCTGCCTGTCTACCCATCCTTTCATCTGTCCTTCCTTCTATCAATCCAACCAATCATCCATCCAATCAATCAATATTTATTGAGTGCTTTCTGTGTGCTGGGCTCAGTGCTGGGCTGGAGATGTAACAGTGAGCAAGCAAGACAAGATGCCCTGATGTACGCTCCCTCTCTCCCTCTCCTGCTCTGATGTTTGAGATTGTAACCTTGGTTTCCTTCTACACCTCCACCCTTTGCCACCTGACCTGGTGCTGCTCTAAGCCAGTAGGATGGACACCCTGGCCTGGCTCAGGCCACCTGGAAAAGAAGCATTGGCTCCCTCTCCACCTGCCCACCTGGGTTGCCCCGAGGTAGGACAGTGATGGCTAAGAAGGCTCAAGGTGGTGCTGTGCAAGTTCTGGAGCACCGGGGTCAGCACCTTTCACTGAGCCACACAGAGGCACTGCCATGGCATCTTGCATGGACCTGGGCCCCACTAATCTGAGCAAATCCCACTGCCCCACCCCCAACCCTAAGTTTCTACCCAAATGATCTATTCACTCTCCCATCCACCTCCCATTGGGCTGTTGTGAGGATTAAATAAAATGACATGGGTAAAGTTCTAGAAATTTCCTGGCACATAGTAAGCACTGCAGGAACATTTGCTTTCACTATTCTATCAATTAATACTCAAGACAGCTTGTGTAAGGGCATCATTGCCCACAGTTCACAGTTGAGGAGACAGGCTGAGCAAGAGAACAGTTGCCTCAGGACAAAGGGTGGGAGAAACAAGGGATCAGAGGCCAGGTCATCCCGACTGGCAGAGTCTCCCCCCTCCTCCACTGCAGGGGAGGGCCCGGGTCAGGCTCTTTTAATAAAACGTTATTACTGCCCTTAGCTGTTGAGAGCTCCCTCCAGTTCAGAGCACAGCCAGGGCAGGGGGTGGGAGGAGACTGAAAACAGTGGTCCTGGTCTTTCATGGGTTCTTAATTCCAACTACAGCACCCCCAACACACACACACACACTCAGGTGTGCCTGGGTGAGGGACTTTTCAGAAACATATTGCAGCATTCCGTGTGGTTCACATTTCCAGGTGCCTCTATCCGGGACACTGAGCTAGAGGACTTACAAACTTCTCATGCCCTAGCACCTCAGGGTGAGGTGTCATTCTGCCCATTTCCCAAACAACAGTATCATGTCTCAGACAAGTCTTGCTCAGGGATGAGTGGCCAAGCTAGGATGAGAACCCAGCGTCCTGAGTCCTCATCACATGCTTCCCCACTTTCAAGTTCTCAGTGCCTTAGTTGTTTTGGCAGTTCCCTGAGTGCAAAAGGAGCAAAACAAGGCACCCCCTCCCCAACTGGACTGTCTCCTCCACCCCAACCCCTTCAGGGATCACTTCACTCTCCCATCACATGTTCCTTCACTAGGGCCTGAGGACATGCGGTGTGCTTTCCTGGTGTATCTGTCAGCACCTCTCCAAAACCCCCAACCTGGCAGCCTTTGCAGCTCCAAGCTGGGCTGAGACCTCCCCTTTCACATGCTTTTTATTCCCTCCAAAGGTGACTCGATGACACTGTTCAGTGAGATCCCACCTCAAGCTTCAGTTATTTGTGATTTAATGAGGAGCCTTTTAATTATAACATCTGTTGTTTTAACTACCAAAGGAATTATAATGAGGTTCCCAGAGGAAGCTGCTGTGGTAGCAGAAGCTGGAAAAGAATTCTCAGCATCAGAGGCTCTGCCAGGGTCCTTGGCACAGTGACTGCCATGGAGCATGATCCGTCACAGAGAGCACTTCATCTTCATTTTAATTAAGATTTAGGGGTGAGGCAGGCAGCCTCCGGATCCGAGGGAGCAGAGCAACCCAGATCCTAGAAGAGGCTCTGCGTTAGGAAGCCTTAGTTCTGCGGATGCAGAGAAGACTAGAGATAAATCGGCCATTTTGCTGATGCTGGTAGAGGCACACATCTGTCACCCAACAGTTGGGTGAAAAAAAGGGGCTGGTCCTCCACACAGCCCAGCTGTATGACCTTTGCCAGATGAACTGGCCTCTCCAGATTCTAGTCTCTTCATGTGGAAAATGAAAGTGATGTCTTTTCTTCCTCTCTGAAAGAAATGATTTATCCCTGACATTGGTTTAAAGTTGGTGAGACATGTCCACACCCACCAGAGAGGAAGAACTAGACACCATGTAAGATAGACGCCACATGGACAAAGGGTCCACAATGGAGGAGACAGTGCAGGAGATGGTGAGAATGATATCGGAGTTCATGATGGTGGTCACAATAATACCAGTCATGTCTGTTCTCCCAGTTTCTTATCCCTCCCACATCCATGCCCTTTGTAGTTCCTCTCCATAAAGAGGTGAGTCCATTTGCCTCACTGATTTTAGATCAGTCTTGTGACTTGCTGTGTTCAACTGAATGCAATGCAGATGATGTACTTATTTCAAACCTGGTTCTCTGCAGACTTTGAGTGTTGCTGCTTTCTCTCTCGCTCCTCCACCATGACTGTGAGAACGTGCCTGGGCTTGCCTACAGAGGATGAGAGTCACACGAAGAGGAGCCAAGTTGCCCTAGTTGCCCCAGCCAAGTCCATTCTAGATTGGCTAAAAGCACACTCACTGCCAGACATATGAATGAGGCCAGCCAAGACCAGCAGAACCACCTCGCCTCCTGCGCCTGACCCCAGACACATGAGCAATAACGGCAATGATTGTAGACTCATGAGGATTTGTAGTAATTGAATGCAACATTATGTGGCAATAAATAATAGATACACTTTTCTAGGTCCTGAAGCCATTGAGAACTGTATCAGGAAACAGGTAGCAAAATATCCTTTCTTTGGACCTGGTGAGAGTTGGTTGGAGAATGCTACTTGAAACTTGTAACCAAAAGTGGGCTTCCTACCCAAATTAAATGTACCCACCCACGACTTCCTGGGTGAACTTATCACATAGAGAAGAGGAAGAAAACCATGCAGTCATGGTTATACTAGTCAAAGAAGAGAGACTGAGATTTAAGCTAACTTCACAACCAAATAAGACACTTCTTCTCCCTTGGGTGGAGCCAAGGGCAAAAACCACAAGCCCACACTTCTAGGAGGCTTGAAGTTGTTTCCATTTTTATGGGCCTTGGCAAGAATGTAGGGAAAAGGGGGAAAATGGTGTTTCCTAGAGTGATCATGATGATATATGCCACGTAGTGATGGTGATGATGGTGGTGGTAACAATGATAATGATGCTTACTATCAGCAGGATCCACCACCAGAGCCTCCCATTTGGTGTTTCCAGTGTCTTTTTAGGCTGGTCATTCCAAACCAGCTCCCTGGGCAGACTCTGCAGAGTAAGGGGGTTTTTCTATCTCAGCCCCATGGGCTTCCTTGAAGTTTTCCAGTCATACCAGGGTCCCTTGCACCTCTGCATCAGATCATGCTGTCCCTTGTGCCTGGAATATTCTCCATCTCACCCATCTGGAAAGCTGGTATTCATTCAAGACTCAGTTCAAATGCAGCCTTTTCAGTGAAGCCCTCCCTGACCCTCCTGGACAGATGCACGTTCTTCATCTTTAGAGTTCCCCAATTAGAGCTTATCACACTCTCCCAGCATTTGGTTTACCCACCTTCCCCACCAGACCCTTGAGGGTTAACAATCCATCTTATCTATCAATGGATTATTCATGTCCCATATCAGGCCTAGATTGTAGTAAGTGTTTCTTAAACGTATGTTAAATTAGTTCATCCCCTACCTTACCAAGCAAGGATAGGAAAGGAAGGGGGATGAGCATACAGAGGCTCCAGGTGTAATGGTGGAGGCTGCACAGTCCAGAATATGAACTAAAGGTGTGGTTCAGTCAGTTCAGCAACACTGACTCACCAACCAGCCTCTCTATTTTTTTAAGAATTATTTTTTTAATAGTATTTTAACAGAAGGAATCAGGTAGTCTCACTCAACAAGATATTGACTTCTTATAGCACATTTTATTAAGATTCATCAAGACTGGAGTTCTCTGCATTCTCTGAGGGGGCTAGTGTGTTTAGGAGGCAGAGTAACAGGGAAATTAAACACAGCAGCTGCATCCTTTGAAGCCTTTCTAAGCAGTAAGGCCAGCTAATTCCACAATGTATATGGCTGGAGAATACCAGATGTGTTCTCATCCTAGGTTTCCACCCAAGCAAGAAGAGATCTTTTCTAATTAGCCAAGTTAGATAAACACTCTTCCACTTGTTTAGAGGATAGATGGATGCCCAAAACATAGCCAAGGAGAGAGTTTGTATAAAGCTACTCTTCTGCTATTATTGGCTTCCAATATTTAAACAAACACACATCTGTGCACATGTGTATGTGTGTGCGCGTGCACGCACGCACATACACGCACACACACCTCTAAGGCCACAGAGCAAGGAAAATTAAAAAGGGATTAATATATTAAAAAAAAAAGAAAAAGGAGAGATTCAGGTGGTGGTAAGGTCCACAACATATTGAAAGATCGGGACCTACAAGTGTTTTTTTCCTTGGGGATCTTTCCTCCTCCATGGCTGACCCTCATTCACCTTTCCCTTTCACTAGACTTGCTCCATTTTATTCAGCAAGTCCCAATTCAAAGACTTTGATGTCTCCTTGGCATGTCTGAATGTGAGATTTATGATTCTTTGGGGCGAGATTTATGACTTCATAATATGACTCAAACCTGCCTTTTCTTTTTGTCTTCTAGCATTCTTCCATTCCGCACATCCTGTGCTGCTCTGCTGCTAATACTAATAATCATTGTCACCACCCCCACTTGCATTTACCAAGTGCTGACTCTGCCTGGTCCTGGACCAGGAGATTTTCATCTATTATCTTTTTCCATCTCTGCAGTTCCATGAGGGAGCATTGTGATTATCCTCAGCTTGAAGAAGAGAAAATTTGGCATCAGAATTGGTGAAGGGACTTGCCTTAAGTCATATAGCTAATAAATAACCGACAGTCCCCACACTGGCCTCTTTGCCTTGGCAAATGCTGTTTTCTCATGTGTGGATTCCCTCTTCCACAATCTTCTTCTGATGATCTTCTGCTCCTGACCCCAGTAAACAGTTTTCTAATTTCTGACCATTCCTTCTCCCATCAAACTCCCCTAGCTCCCTGAATTACATCAGAACAAATACCAGTTGGTTGAATTTCATTTCTCAAAACTGAGTATAAGGAGTCTTACCATAATGAAATGTTCTTCTCCTGAGTTTTATTTCCGTTCCACAAGTCAACAAATCTCTTTTGAGAGTCTGTGCTGTCCCAGGCTCTGTGCCCTGTGCTGTGGGGGTGTGAATGACATTGAAGAAGCACTCTCCAGACTTTCGCACAGATGGGGACATGGTCGTTCATGGTATTCTTCCATGGTAAAAAATCTCTAATCTATTTGTGGACATTTTCTCTTTTCATTCTGAATATAGTTCATTTCTGCATTCTTTCTTTTTCTGGATCAGTCATATGAGGTTTGCTACAGTATTGGCCTTTTGTTGATATCTTTATTTCTGAGGATGTTCTATTATTTGTTTTATTGTTTATTCATTTCTATCATTAGCTTTATTTTCTTTTTTCTAGTTTCTCATATTATTTTTCTAAATTCTTCAGTTTAGGTGTAGGTTATGTGCAACTGTTCAGATTTCCAAATAAATGCATTCAAGACTATAAATCACCCCTTTAAGGATCGGTTAAATGACATCAGAAAAGCTGGGGTATGTATCATTTTCTTTAATTTCAATTCAAAAAACTTGTTAATTTCTGTTGTAGTTTTCTTTTGTAACCTACGGGTAATTTAGAAGTGTGTTTTTAATTTCCAAACCTATACATAAACTATCTCTTTGTTGTTGACTACTAATTTTACTGCATGCTGGAATATGCCATAAACTTGCAACAGAACCTCTTGATAATAAAGATTCTTTGGAATTTATGATGACTTCTTTTGTGGTCTAACACATATCCCTTTTTTTCACATGCATTCTCCTTTTGTGGAGTTCAAATTTACATTTATATGCGTACAGGATCATACATTATTTTTAATCTATTAACTTCTGAGATGTGTTAAATTCACCCGCTGTGCTTGTTGACTTGTCAGCTTTGCCTTGTAATTATTTCAGTTTTTGCTTTTATGTATTTTGGAGCAAATGTTGTTGGAATCTTACAATGAAATGCCTGTTATTGATACTTTTAATACCTTTCATCTTAAGTTCAATTTTACCTGATAGTAATTTCTTTTACAGACCTATTATTGTTTTTATTTCTTCATTTTTTTATATTTTGGTGTCATTCAGTTTTACCCATTTTGCTTTCAAATAGAATGCACCTGGTTTTTAAAAAGCAAATTTTAAAAAATCTATTTTAATTGTTAAGTTTAATATGTTTGCATTTGTTGTAATTGTTGATATATTTACATTTATTCCTCCTGTCTGTTTTTATTTTCGATTTCCCAGCTTTCTCTTTTTTAAAAAATTTCCCTTCCCAGTTTTCCTTTGGTGTAACCAAGTTTTTTTGTTGTTCTTGTAGATTATTTCTCCTCTTTTGGACCTAAGGTTATATCTTCTGTTTTTAGCTTCTATATCTTTAAATTATTCGCAAACACACTTATGGATTTTTTTTTCTTTTTCACAACTCCTAGCATTAATCTGTAAATACATCCCTCTGCTCGATGGAGACAAGAACCTTGTCACACCTTTCCTCTAGCTGTCCACCCTCTCTCTCTCTCACCCTACCTAGATGATACCACCTAAAATTTTCATTTCAAGTTGTCAGCCCTGCCCCACTTCTGCATCAGCCCTCCTGAACATAGAGATATCACCATGGAGAAAGCCAGGAATAAATTGACTAAGAATTTCCCACTATCCAGCTGAGTGGAAGGCTTAAAAGAGTATTTGGGTCGAATTATTAAAAAAATTAAGTTTATTTTGTTTGCACAGCTGAGTTTGTGAACAGAAGATATTACCACCACTAGTGGTAGGTCAGTCTCCATTCCAAGATTGGGGGTTAGGAGATGAAACAATTACAGTTACCACCCCAAGGAAGCTCTCAGCCTTGGTGTTCTGTTGAACAAAAACAATTTCACAGGATGCCAATGTCAGACACGTGGACTCTGTGACATCAAGTCAAAAACAAAATAACTCATAATCCTGTTTGAACATAGACAAAACACGAACATTATCCAAACTATGAAGATCACCAAATGTCCCCCAATCCTGGCTAATGTGGTGACTGCTGATTCTTTATCGATAACAGCCTTAGCCTCTCTGTGTTCCTCTCACCTTACAGAGACTTAAATTAATTATTAAGACACTGAGTCACAGAATTACCTTTGGTTCCTGACAGCATCCAGCCCAGAGTAAAGCTCCACTTCTTTGAACCCTGTCCCAAATCTCCTGACACAAGCCCAGATCCTTTAAGTCTTTTCTAATACTCTAACCGGATGCCTCATGGTTCCCTGTGGTGGGCATTCTCCTTGTTGCAACAAGTAAATAAACCCACATCCTTCCGGGTCTACTGTCAGATTCTCCAAGCAGCCCCTTTTATAGCAGGAAACCTTATGTCCTTCCCCATCTCAGCCTAATGAAAAGAGGCCTCCCCCAGGCAGAACTATTCTCAGCCATTCTCTTAATCCAAGGAGAGGCTAGGTTAAACCCAGAGCTACAAATCTGTTCATGGGAATCTGCTAGCAGCCTGGCCTATATGATCAGGGCATGGAGTCTTGTTACTAAAAGATTCTCAGACTAGGTGCTGCCTCTGCTGAGTGAGCCCTGGAAGAGGCTGGTAGAGACCAAGGCAAGGACTCAAGAGCGGTGGACAAGCACAGAGCTGATTTGCTGCCAGGTGACTCCTTCTAGTGCCCTCTGCCTCACTCAACTTCTTTACACACAACGTGGCTCTCAATGAGAAACTATGTGGATTCCGAGACTGTAGGAACTGAGCTGCTAGCTACAGAGACAGCCCTAATATATCCCTCTTACTGTCAGAAACTGCAAAAGATATACCACGTATAATGCCTCCTCACCTGAAAGAAATTGAATTAACTGACAGCAAAAATATCAATCTGACTTTTGGCAAAAAATAAAAGATCAGGCTGAAAATATACATCCAGAGTGCTGAAAATATACATCCAGAGTGCTAATCGTGTGCACATGCATGCACGTGCACACACACACATACACATAGGGATACATGCACAAACACATGCACACACTGAATCCCATTGAGACACCTCCTACTCTCTCAGAGTTGTGGAATGCAATTAGAAATTGGCTTCTTCCCAGAACTGAAATGTCACACAGCCACAACTGCCCTCCATTGTCGGTAAACTGCTTAATTTCTCCAGGACACTTAGTGTGATATTCAATCATGGAGATTGTGAGGATACATCACAGAGCCATAAGCAACTTATTCCAAAATTTGTAGACCAGGGCTCAAGATAAGAAGGGAAGATGAGTAGCATTTGCAGTCCTGTTCTCTCAGCCTGTAATGTCCAGTTCCTTCTATAAGACCTTGCTCAAATGTCACCTCCTCTGTGAAGCCTTCTCTAACTTTTCCAGATAGATTTTGTCATATTCTCTTCCATGTTCCCACAGCAAATAGCAATGAATTTTTATCGTAGGTATCTGTTATTTTTGCTTGCTGTATCACTTAGAATTTAGTTCAACTGCAAGTCACAGATTCCCCAAATAACCATGGCTCAAACAGAATAGAAATGTATTTATCCCCCAAACAAAAGTCAAAGGTTGTGAGGGCAGTTCTACAGTCTTCTGGAATCCTGGCTACTCCAGCTTTCTCTTCAGTTATCCCTAGGTTTGGTACAAGATGGTGGCTAGAATTTCAGTCATTATATCACATTCAATGCTGCAGGGTGGAGCTGGCATGGATGGGGAGGAGTGACAAAGAATGTTGCTCTCTTTTAAGGAAAATCCCTGGGAACTGCTAAATGACACTTCCACTTTAACTACATCAGCCAGAATTTATTGCATAGCTATGCCTACTTGCAAGAAATGCTGGGAAAAGTAGTCCTTGTTTTAGGTAGCCATAAGTCCAACTAAAAAATTCAACTGGGATGAAAGAATAGAAGAATGGATTCTGGAGCCAGTCATCAGTCCTGACCACTCCCACCCAGCATCTCTTCCCCTTACCCTGGTTACAGGGCCCAGGTTTTTGTGGGGAGCTACTACCCCTCCTCCTGTACCATCAGCCAAGAGGCTCTCACAAAGCCCATGGATGCTCCCATGACCCACATTAAGCCAGTGAGATTCTCTTCCAGGGTATCATATTGTCACTGACTGAGCCAAGATGGAAAATGACTGGAGCAACTTTGTTCCTGATATTAGAGCCTGAAGAAACTGTCCATTTTCTCCTGCTTGCTGGGTCCTTGGAGCTATTCACATATCTGAGCTTTCCAGAGCATGGTGCTTCAGGCTATCTTTTAATTCTGTGAGTTGTTCCATTTCTTTACAATTAATTCCTTTTCTTCTTGCTTAAGTTACCCAAAGTTCATTTCTGTTGCTGGCAACTAGAAAATTCTGTCTGATAGTTCTGTTATGTCATTTATCATACCATTCATATATCTGTTATGTCATTTATCATACCATTCATATATCTGTGTCTTTAACTAGACAAACTCTTCCAAGTAGAGAGTATATCTGTTCATCTGTGTGCACATGCCCTAAAGATCAATGCTGTCTCATTAAGAACTCTATAAATGTTTGTTGAGTAAATTAATGAGAGATTCTAGATGATTCTATAGAAAGTACACACTGTGAACTTAAAAAAGCCCCCCAACTTCTGTGCCTCATTGTCCCCAAAGGAGCTCACTGTCAGTGAGAGTTAAGTAGTGATAGTGGGGAAAATGATTTCTCAATTCCTGACCTCTAACCTCACTCTCAGAATGACCAGAAGGAGCTGATTGAGTACCCCTGGAGAGAAGAACCCACTATCAAAATTATAAGTACCATAGATTTCACAATCATTGCAGAAGAAACTTTTTCTAAAAATTATCTACTCATGTGATGTCGAATTCATCCTCCCCTGATATTCTAGTTTATTTATCTCCCTAACTGGATTCAGATTCATCAAATTTGTCTTAAAGGATTGTTCACCAACTGGTATTCAAGAACCAGGAGACCATTCTCTTTATCACTGCCTTTACAAACTGATAGGGCAACTATGTTAATACTATACAATTATCCATCCTGCCATAGTTCACTGGAGCAAAAGCACACCTGATCCAAGCCATGCCAATCGGGTTTTCTCTCCCAGGAAATTTTAACTGCAGTTGAGAGATGCTGGTGTCACTCTAGTCTGCTCACAGGGACATAGAATCCATAAATATGCAAGAGAAGGGGACCTTCTGCTTGGTGGCCACTATATAAAGAAATAGAAAGAAGAAGATGCGCAGAGAGAAGCAGAAAGAGAAATCCATAGTCCCAAAGACAGAAAACCAGAAGAAGCCCGTTCCATTTCCTGATGGCTTTACCGGACCCATTTCTGGTCTCCTGAGTGGCTTTCTGGGATCTCTGCCCCTGGGTTAGTTCTACAAGACATCTGTGAATCCATGGACTAAATATTCCTGTATTTTTCTCAGCCTCTCTGACATAAGTACTTGCAACCAAAAATCTAACAGGGACACCTGCTCTAGGTCAGTCCTCATCTTTTTTCGAGGAGTCTCTTGCCTTGGCTTTCTCACTGTTCTCCCTGCCTCTGGTCTGCCCCAGCCCCACCCAGATCCACTTTTCACCTGGGCTTCCAGGCAAACCTCCCCATGTTGGTGTCCCTATGTGCAGAAAACAGGCAACACTGCAGACTTGGGATTGCTCTCCTTTAAAAAGCTCACTTGCAAGCTGGCCCTCCCTAGTATCTGGGAACTTTGCTCTCAGGAGAGTTCTTGCTCTAACTAATATGAGGGGCTCACTGTGCCTAAACTGCTTATGCAAGTAAAGTGGTTTATACTAAATACCTGCTTTTCTTTTCAGAGTCTGGGATTTTGGCAGTAGGTCGAGGTGTGAAAGTGACCAGTCCCTAGTACATTTCTCTAATGAGCTTCTCTGATAGATGACATTTCAAACCTGCCCTCGCAACTCGTCACACGTCTTGTGTGACTCCACTGGGAGAGGTACCGAGGAAGCTGGCGCTCCATGTTCCCCCACTTACTTTGCCCTATGCAATGTTGCCCTTTGCTGATCATCACCATTTGACATCAGGACCATTGCAAGCTGACTGTGACTGGCCTCTCAGCCTCATCATCAGTGGTCCCTGCTTACTACCCCATTTCCCAACTACATGCTGCTTTACCACTAACCATTGTATGCACCTGTCCTTCATTTGTCAATGCCCAACTCAGGTCTATCTTCCCTCCAGGAAGCCCTCCTAGAGAATCTATTCTATCAGAAGCCAGATATCTCTGCTTCATGCTCTGTCCCACTTGTCCCTCTAGCACAGCCCTTGGAGTCCTAGAAGTTCTGCTGTGCCCATGTCCCATAAAGCGTTGAGTTCCTGGAAGTCAGGAACTTGGTCCCATTTTTATTCGCAGGGTTGCAAAACAGGTTATATCAACTAGGACATGCCCTGGCACACAGTAGGTGCTCAATAAAGCTTTTTAAAAAGTATTACCCTTTCTACACAGATAACTTCTTCCTCTGAAAACCTGGAAGTAGAGGCCGACATATGAGGTGCCCTTATTCCCATTTTGCAGACTCTCAGAGAAGTTACGTGACCTAACCAAGTCTGTATACTGGAGCTGGTAAGTGGCAGAACTGGGACTCAAGGCAACCCCAGAGCAGTCTGATCCCAAAGTCCACCCTGGGAAACTCTTTTCGTATCATCGTGGGAAAACCTGGTCTGAAGAGCTACCCTGGAGTTTGGAGGCAGGCCTGGGTCTCTGCCCCTTTCATCTGTGACCTCTCTGAGAGCAAGGACGCTGGTCACCAACATTCCTCTCATCCACTAAGCTTCTAGCACAGGACAGCACAGACAGCCTGGGGAAGCCATACTGGTGATGCCATGTTGACCCCAGAGGCCTCCACTAATTTCTTCCTCCTGTGTGAGCCCACACCAGACAGGCCTGAGGCCTCTGTTCTGACTCTCTCCCAGGTTTAGAGAGTTTGCGGAAATTGAATTCTCTTGGAAAGGGAGGAGCTTTAGCTTCCTTCACTGCAGCCCCAGAGGCAGCTTCAGGGTCCCGACACCCGAGAAAGCTCCAGGTTTCCTTGTGCTGAATCCTTTTGACATTTTCAATGGTAAAATAAATTTGATTTGTAGAAGCCATGAAGGAACGGGGGCGATGTGATTTCCAAAATGCACTGTGTTATTGGATATGATAAAAGACTGAATGAGTCAGTAAATGTAGCAGTTTAGTAACTTAAAAAAATCAATAACCACACAGTCTGGTGGTGGAGGAGGAGGAAGTTGTAATGGATTGTGTGGAGGAGGGAGGATTTGTGCCTGAACTCACCATACATACCTAGGATGAATCCACAGTCTCCTACACACCCTTGGAGACACATGCAGACACACGGATTCACACCTCACACTACCACGTGCATAAACAGACACAGATACTCACAGACACATAAATGCACAGACATGCACACACAACATATATACATACATCCAAGCAGGTCCACTAACAGTAATAATAATAGGTACCATTGACTGATCAGTAAAAATGTTCCAGGCATTGGCACAAGCGAGTTACAAGTCTTTATTTCAATTACTATCGTATTAATTTGCAGAACTATAAGAGGTAATCAGGTTATTATTCCCACTTGACAGGGGAAGAAATTGAGGCACAGTGATCTTAAGTAACTTGCCCACTGTCATCCCAGCCAGGAATCAGGGAAGCTAGAGTTAGAAACCAGACTGATTTGAGAAGTCTCGTTCTTTTGGAAGGGTTGGGACACATTCATGAATTTTATTTTCAGTTTTATTGAGATACTGGTGTATACTAAACTTCATACGCTTAAAGTGTACTATTTGATGAATTTTGATACATGTATATACCCAGAGAATCATCACCACCATCAAGAAAATAAACACATCCATCACCCTTAAAAGTTTCCTTGGGTGCTTTTGCAGTCTCTCCCTTTTGTCCCTTTCTATCCTACATCCCCAAGCACCTACTCTTCCAATTGCTGCCACTATTAGTTAATTTGCATTGTCTAGAATTTTATAT
>NW_011888831.1:1660869-1665317 GCF_000151845.1 Pteropus vampyrus
TGACAGGTGTCTATTCTCTAAAGCTTTACTCATCCAACTTATACTTATGCAGAGTCCACCGCCCTACTGGGCGCTGCATGTTCCAAGTTGACAAAGCAGTCACAGTCCCTACCCTAGTGAACTGAACTGCCTCCCCAGCCAGCATGGCCGACCCCATGCTGTGGGGCTGGCCAGAGAAGGAAACCCTCGGGCCCTACCAGGCTGGGTGAAGAGTCACACTCCAAGGGAAGAAAATCGGAGAACAAACAAGAAGACAGGAGAGGAGGGGTGCGTGACAGAGGAAGAGGTTGGGGCCACAGACCAAGCTCGCATAGCCTTAACGGGCTGGGAGAGGAGTCTTTCTTCCAGAGTGGACCTTGAAAGATGGCCACAAGATGCCATGGGGAGACAGTGGGGTGGGGAAAGACTGAGCAGAATATCATTGCAATAGCACAGTCCAAGTACCCATGGGCCATGCTGGGCTACAGATCATGGCTGACCATGAGCCTACATGGGACCCAGAGTCCAGCTCATACCTCATCTGGTCACCCCTAGTTCTCAATAATGATGCACATTGGAATCGCTCCAGGAGTTTAAAATAGTACTGAACCCTGGGTCCTGCTCTCAGAGAGTCTTTTGGGGGGAGGGGCAGTGGCCAGAGCATATGGAATTTTAAAAGCTCCCCAAGTGATTATCTAACATTTAGTCCAGTTTGAGAACCACTGTAATTCATCATTCACCTGCAGACTTAGGACAGATACCTCCCCCTAAAGTATCTCAGGGTACAAGAAAGCCCAGTAGGGCTCTGGAAATACAGCTGAGTGGGGGTTTCCAATCCTGTGTCTCTGCAAATTCCCTAATAGGAATTTAACAAGATAACCTATACTGATTAGATATCAATTAATTATTAGAAGAGGACTGACCACTTTATAAAAAATAAATTTCCTTGTCATATAATTAACTGAAATTGGTGTAAGCAGTACATAACTGCTCAGAGATAATGATTTTCTTATCAATATCAAATATTTAAAGCCTTTCAGGTTTTACTGGTAATCTAATATCAAGATAATTAGATATCAATTAGACATATTAAATGTTATTTCCATTGGCTGGTGTTTTTCAAATCTTTGCTAAGACTGTGCCATAGTCTCCCCTCCCTTCCTTCTGTAGTAATGGCTGTTGATTATGTGGAACAACACATCTAATACACTGACAAGTATTGGATGGGATGAAATCTGAAGTATGCATTGCCATTGAAAGTGGGGAACGCTAAATTTGTTTCAGCTTTACACTCTGGTAGCAGGAGCAGAAGTCTAGTCTAATATATCATCTCAGCTAAGCCGTAGCTATTGAGGAACTATTGTAAAATCTTTCTCACCTTAATTATGTTTTACTTTTAATTAATCAAATTACTTTATAATTCCCTTGATGCTAGCTCATATGAACCAGATTACTTTAATCACGTTGAGCCTCTACTGCCTTGTAGATGTTTTGATGTATGGAAATTATGATGGGACTACAGACATTGCTGCGTTTCCATGGAGGAAAAATCATTGATTCTGGCCCTCAAGGTTTGATGGGCATGAGACTGAATCATTTTAACGTGTCTTTATGAAGGCAGAGAAAGCAGGGCCTGAGTGAATTTAGAAGAGACGTCATCACAATGTGAAAGATGCAGGCCGTAGAATGGCCGTTGATTAATGAGATGGAATTGTCCCATTGGAAACAAATCACTTGGTGATATTTTGAAAATTGTTAAAAATGTTTAATGGATGATATCCCTAAAAGGCCACATAATACAGGTGGGATTGACCCCATACCATGTGCTGGTCCTGGGGAGAAGGTCGTGTTTACCTCCAGTGAAGAAGAGGGTGCTGGTTAAGAATGTGGGTTCAAGACCTTAGACAAACTCTCTAAGGTTCGATTTATGCATCTGTAAAATGGGGATAATGATGTTATCTACCTTATTGGGCAGTGGTGAGAGTTACATGGCATCGTTCTTTAAAATCAATAGCACTGTGCACATGGCAAGATCTCAATAAACAGTACTCACTACTATTATGCTACTTTTGTTTTCTCATGATCTTAGTCCCTTGTGAGCCTTTCACCTTCAATTCCACTTTGCTATTACTGTTGCCCCTTCTTCTTGTGGTTGTTAGGGATGAGGCACTTTCTTGGCATCTTTTTGCCCATCGCTTCATTTTTGATCTTTCTCAATCACATTACACTATGATGCGATTCTTATAAACAATGTAGAAACAAGCTTGGTTTTTAAACTCAATCCTCTGTCTTAGAATCAGGGAATTCAGCTAATCCACTTTCATGGAAACAATCTACACTTCTCTTTCCTCTTTCATTGTGGTTGCTATTTGTGTTACTTTGTTGCTATTTCCTTTTTCCTTTCTCTTAATTTAACTGACTTTGTCAAGTAACTACTTATTCCTATCTCCCCCCTCCATTAGTTTGACAATTCTCTCTTGCTTTAAGTTTTATTAGGTGGTGAGTGTCCTAACCTTTATATGTATAAAGCACCCCATATTCCTCTGTTGCTGTTAAAATATCAGTTATTATTGCTCTACCCTGTCCCACATACTCTCTTTGCCCATTACAGGTTCAATCCCTACCCCCCTCTCTGTCTCTCCCTCTCACTCTCCCCACCATTTCTATCTCTTTTTATGCTGTAGGTTTTGAGATACTCCTGCATCTGATCTTGTATACTGTCATTTTAATTCTCAAAAGAGACAATCTTCTAATTCATGCATGTTTTCTGTCTAAGTTCCAGAAAATCTTTACTTTGCTCCTATTGGAGCTCTTATTTCTTTTTCTATTAAACCTGTTTCCCGGTTCTTGTCCAGATCTGTTTCAGAAAGAGACACCCATCTCAGGTCTTCTTCAGGGTCTGCTCCCCCCACCACCCCCATTTTCTGTCTTCAGAGCTGTGGTGAATTTTTTTTTTTTGCCTCCTCATGGTTCCATAGGTCCTTGGCAGACATTTTCAGCTATCACAGCTCAACATGAGTGAAATGCACAAGGGCTTCTGTTCCTATGGGCTTTGCTCCCATGGCAGCCCCACCTCCCATCTTCCAAATTCAACACCTGCAACTCAGCCTCAAATGGCACACACACACACACACACACACACACACACACACACACACACAGCAAAATGGCTATTGTAAAACTCAAATTTAAAAAACAGTTTGCAAATTGATCATTGGCCAAATCGATCATGTGATGAATTGACCACTGTTGAAATAATTCTTGGCAAATTGGTTTGCTTTCCCACAATGCATTGGCAGTCTAGCCTTGCTCTGGAAAGCACATTGAGAAACACTTGGCAAATGGGGTGATAAGGATGGAATTTAGGCTTCATCTTCTCAGAATTCTCCTATGTTGCCACTAGAATCATTCTGTTTCTGTTTAGATAAGGTGGATTGTACTGGTGTACTAGAAGGCTGAGTGAGTATGTGTCTTGATACTCAGGTCTGTAGTTGCAAGTCCTGTGTTGGTCATCTCTCGAGATTACCTGAGCCAGCTTGTAACACAAATGCCAAAAATTGCTAATGAGAAATATGGCTGCTTTTATTGAAGTATATTTTCCAGAATTTGGCCAGCAGCTCTGAGTCCTGCTCTGTCTGCATTGGGCAGGTGATAAGAAGGACCCAGGTGATGAGAAGGAGCCAGGCAGATGGGCCATGTCCCTAGGAGAAAGCCAGAGTGGAAGAGGAACTTGAGACTTCATATCACAGAAAATTGTGGACTTGGACTTGGGGCATTGAGGGAAGTGAGAGCAGGGGGTGGGAATTAGAGTAGTCATCCTCAGCCTGTAGAAGATCAGGTCAAAATCTGCATTCGTGGCATATATATCAATAGAGTAATGTCCCAGGAAGAACATATTTCTGTGTGGCCCCAAGAGATAGAACTGAGCCAGCTGTGGAAGCTGATTCTACTATCAGAGCTGGCCAGCAATGGACCATCTAAGAGAGAGAGTTTTTCTGTCATGAAAGACATGCAAGCCAGACCTGAGAGGTCATCTTTTAAGGCTATTAATAGGAGATGTCCTTATACCTGGGATAGATTGAATTATTCCAGAGTTCCTAATAGCTGGGTATCTATAATTTTTTTATAACTTTATTTTATTATTTTATATATGTTTTCTTTTTTTCAATTGCAGTTGACATTCAATATTATATTAGTTTCAGGTGTACGGCAGAGTGGTTAGACATTTATATAACTAACAATGTGATCACCCCAAAAAGTCTAGTACCCATCTGACACCATGCACAGTTATTACAATGTTACTGACTATATTCTCTATGCTGTACTTTACATCCTTCTGTTTTTATAACTGGCAATTTGTACTTAATCACTTCACCTATTTTACCTATCCTCCCCAACCCTTCTTCTATCTAGCAACCATCAAAATGTTCTCTGTATCTATGGGTTTGTGTCTGTTTTGCTTGTTTATT
>NW_011888831.1:1665717-1685871 GCF_000151845.1 Pteropus vampyrus
CAATTTATAATCCTACCAACAGTGCATGAGAGTTCCCTTTTCTCCACGTCTTCACCAACACTTGCTGTTTGTTGATGACAGGTGTAAAGTGACATTTCATTATGGTTTTGATTTGCATTTCCCAAGTGATGTCGAACATCTTTTCATATGTCTATTGGCCATCTGTATGTCCTGTTTGGAGAAATGATTTTTTCAGTTTCTCTGCCCATTTTTAAATCACATTGTCTTTTTGGTGTTAAGTTGTATGAGTTCCTTATATCTTTTGGATGTTAATCCCTTATCAGATGTATCATTGATAAATATCTTCTCCAAGAAAAGTAGGTTATCTTTTAATTTTGTTAATGGCTTCCTTTACTATGTAGAAACTTTTTAGTTTTATGTATTTTTATTTGTTTATTTTTGTTTTTGTTTCCCTTGCCTGAGGGGATATAGCCAAAAAAATATTGCTAAAAGCAATGTCAAAGAGTTTACTGCCCATGATTTCTTCTAGAAGTTTTATGGTTTCAGTTCATACATTTAAGTATTTAATCCATTTTGAGTCTATTTTTATATAGTGGGACTTCCCTTTTAAAAAGTGACCCACTTTCATTCTTTTGCATGTATCTGTCCAATTTTCCCAACACAAGGAATCTTAAGGTGGCCTGCCACTGGACACAGATTCATGAACACTCAGCATGTTGAGTGGGTGAGTGGACTCCCTGGTGTTGAAAAAGTCACAACACCTTTATATTTGCTCCCAAGAATCTTGCATTTATCTTAGAGAGTCAACTCTTCCTTTATTTTAGGAAAATCGCCATGATGCGCTTTTTAGTTACACAAATATTCATCGGTTGTTTATGGAGAAAACTGTGAAATCACCGTTAACCTGAATACAAATTTTTTAAACTAAGAATTATCTTAGGTTTCTGTTTAGCAGCGGAGATTTTCATGCCCCCTTCCTATTTGAGGGGAGGGGCAGGAGGGATAAGAGTGGAAACTATAAGAAATATTTCTTCCTTCTTTTTATGAACTGTGCTGCAAACTGGTGGTGGTTCTTGGGGAAACATAGGTCTGTTTCTGGGCAGTTCCTTATGGAGAGGAAGCCTGACCTTGCATGCTGACATTACCTGCTTTTCCTCTTGCTGGAGAAAAGACTGAGAAAGGGAACTGGATGGGACTCAGTGTCCTTGGAATGGAGTTATTTAAGATTAATAAGCCTGAACCTACTTCTCCCACACACCTGTGGAGTAGGCCTTCCTTAAAGAAAGTAGATATTCCCACTGTCAGTTATGCTGGGAAATGGCTGGTTCAAGGGAAGGAAGTGGAGGAGGAGGGGGACTTTAAATGGGGGACAGGGGACTCCAGCCTCCTCCAAACAGCTGGAAGTAAAGCTGTTCTTGCTCTGTAAGATCCCCAGGGAGAGGTCTGAGTCCTTCGGATCTGAGTGCAGCCCCAACTAGAGCAGTTATAAGTTCTTCTTTGTAATATTCTTTTCTATGAACTCAGAACCTTCAGGAAAGTATATCAAAAGTTGAAGTTTCTGCTTAGTTGGGCTGTAGAGAATTAAGAAGAAGGCCAGCCCTGTGCTTGGGTTTGAGTCTGGGTTGATGAGGGAGTGGAGCACCTGGTAGAAAATAGCAGTGCCCAGTGACATATAGGCCCCATGAGCTATCATGAGCAGAACAGTGGAAGGACAGCTGGGCCTGGCATTTAAGACACATAAAGTAGCACTGTAGGGTCTCTCAGCAGGAGGGAATCCAGCATTAGGGGTTTGCAGTCAGTGGTAATTGAGCGCTAATCAAGAAGGGTCTCTATGTTGTCATCAAGGACAGATGAGCTACCTTTCCATGGGTTATTTCACACATGAACTTAGCTCTTATATCTAAAAGTGAGACTCAGAAACATAAATTGATCTGCCCAAGCTTACCTAGTAGTGGAGATGGAGCGTGAGTCCGTATTGTACCCTTTTATTAGTGTACCATGGTGCCTTGCTACCCACCAAGGTTATGGCAGATCCAGGTGATATCTACCATAGACAGTGGGCTGAAAGAAATGCAACAGGGTGTGGGGGGACGAGCTGAAGAGATGTCAGGATGAGGAGTGGTTAACAGCCAGAAACCAAGCCAAGTGGAATCTGGTTAGGGAAAGTAGGCTTTGGATGTGCTGGCTTTAAACAAAAATAGGGAAGACTGGGGCCTGTTGCAAGGTTCTGAGGTAGGTAGAAGGCAGTTCCTGAGCATCCACAGGAGAGCCTGAGTCCATGACTTGTTCCAAACTCCACCGATCTGTAGGATGAGCAGCCTGATTACACCACCCACTGACCTTTCAGTGGTCTCTACAAGAAGTACCTGGTATCTCCTAGTTAGCTAGATGCTCATTCCCAATAATGGGCTACATCTGGACAAGGGCAGCTGAACATTCAGTCCAGGGGCAGTGCACATTTATTGAATCTACATTTGTTTCAGGCCTCATGCTTGGCACAGAGGAAATGTAGACGTAATATAATGTAGACATAATAAAATGTAGACATAATATGATGAGTAAGATGACCAGCACAAGAAGTTGAGATAAGGGTTGTAATGAGATAACCCAGGGACATGGTGGGCACCCAGAGGGCAGAGGAGGAGAGGCATGAATGCTGCCTCCTCTGTGCTTCCTTGACCCACCCCATCATGGAACTTATCACATGGAACTCATTATGAGTCAGTGCCTTGCACCAGAATGAGCCATTCAAGGCGGGGATGCTCTCTCATTTCTATGAGCACCCCTCACTATAGAAAACAGTCACAGAGGAGGTAGGTGCATAGTGAGAAAACCACAAGCAGAGCATGCAGGGTGGGCAGGGCAGGGCATTGGTCATGAGTGAGACAGCTGCAGAGGTGGCAGAAGCTCCATCTAGAAGGTCTTGTAATTCCAGGCTAAGGAGCTAGGCTTTATCCAGCAGGTAAAAGGGGCCACTGTAGCAGGGATCAGGTTGGAGGGCACAGTAGGAGGCATGTTCAAGGCAGTGAGCTCTGCCTGTATCCATAGCCATGGTGGGCCATCTTGCAAGAAAATAGCAGGACAGTAGTTGCTCCAAAGCTGCCCCACCCAAAGTGTCCCCTGGAGCAAGAGTGGAACCTGTGGGAAAGGCAAGCTTATATAAATCAGAGCTAACCTGTGCTGATCACCAGCTCTCTAAATCAAGAATTTGGCAGATTTTTAGGATTAGAATCAATCTTCCTGTCCCCAAAGTAAGTACCATAATCCTTTTCCAGTGTGGCTTAGAGAATGTAACTGCCATGCTCATGATTTATTCGAAAATATTCTGCCAGGTTATGTGAATGACTAGGGAGTCAATGTGCTTTCAAACAGGAGGTCAGAGCACTTATAATGGTGCCAGGGCCTCCCTCTCACGGCAGCTCTCACCAGCAGGCTGCTGCTTCCACACCTGCCCATTAAGGAGCAACCTGTGGCTGGCTGCCTGGACAAAGAGGGACATGGGAACTGAGGGTGAGCAGCCCAGGACACCAGAACAACCATGTCCCCCTGTAGGGGACAGAGAAGAGGTGGCCAAGACTGCAAACAGGTGGCCATTTCCTCTGGCCTTCCTTCATGGAAGCCAATTTGGAATTTCTCTTTTTTACACTTTTTACATTTTTTGTTACACAGCTAATAGAAGAATACATTCTTGGTTTGCATGATTCAAACAATACAGAAGTCTCTAAAATAAAATATAAAAACTCCCTTTAATTCCCGTCCTCACCCTCACATTCCTACTTCTTTCCTCAGAGAGAATCTCTGTCAAATACTTAGTGACCACCATTTTATATTTATAAATACATGTACCTTTATCACATAAATAAGTTCATATTGTATATAAAGTGTTTTTGGATTCATATCATTTCCAGGCTTTGTTTAAACCTTTACCAAAAAATACTGCAATAAACTTCTTTATAATTAAATGCATCTTGAGGCATTTGTGTGAATTCTTTTAATGCAGATTCTAAATGAGATATTCTTGGTTAGAGTTTTGGCAGGTTCTGCCAAACTGCCCTCCAAGTATACTTTGCCAATAAGATATAAGCATATCTTTTCCTGTAATGCCAGTAATACTTTTAATTTTTGCCAAATTGACGGGCAAAGAGCACACATTGTCGATATACTCATAACTGGTTCTCAGAAACATAGAGCACATTTTTCTGCCTGGTCACTCCTTTGTTCAGTTTTCTGTTAGGTTGTCATTTTTCTTACGGACTTTAGAGATTTTAATCTTTGTCTTCTGAATATATTGCAAATATTTCATGCCAATCTGTTGCTTGTCTTTTAACTTCGTTGTGTCTTCCTTATTCAGAGATTTTACATATTTTAAAGAACTCAGATCTGACTGTCATTTCATTTATGACTTCTATGTTTTATGACTTGCACTAGAAGCCTTTCCTTCCCTAGGATTATATTTTAAAGTTTTTTTTTCTGTATTTCCTTTTAATATGTTTATGTTTCTACATTTTGTACTCATTCCTTGCCTCTAGCATCTCTGTTCCCTCATTTTCCACTTCTGATGCTACACTGTCTCCCCAGGTGACAGTATTCATGCCAGGATTTCAGTTATCACCCTTGGGCTTATTATGTCCTCATTTGTACCTCCAGTCTTTCCTCTGAGCTCTAGACTTACATATCCACCTGTCTACTTGACATCATAAAAGGGCCACAAACTCAGCAAATTCAAAACTGTGCTCAAGACATTTCTTCTCAAACCTGACTTCCTTTCTATTTTAGTGAATGGTCCAGGAATCTAAGCCTCGTTCTTTGCACTGCCCTGTCCTTCACCCTCCATATCCCGCCAAGCGTGTGCAGGGGACCTCATCGGTTACACCTCCTAAACTCTCTACCCGCTTCTCTCTTCCCCCACTCTCACTTCCCTAGCCTAGGCTGCCTCCAACTCTTGCCAGGGCTTCTGCATTAGCCTTCTAACTCGTCTTTCCAGCTCCACTGTTACCTGCTCTCATCACCTCTCCACACAGCAGTCAGACTGACCTCTTCAAGATGCAGATGAAATCATGTCACCAACTTCTTCTCAAAACCATTAGGATAAAGACAAAAGTCCTTCCTGTGACCAATAAGACTTTTCATGGCCTGGCCATGGCCTGCAGATCTGGTCACAGTCTCACTCTCTGAGCAGCAGCCATGCAGTCCTTTTCCGTTTCTTCAACCACAGGTCCTTTGCCATGCCGTTCCCTTTATTTGTCATGCTCTCTCTTTTCCATACCCTATCTCTGTTCTACAACTAAATCCTATTCTCCCTTCTCCCTCAGTTCAAATGTCACTTCCACGACCCCATAGATTAGGTCAGGCCCCCCTGTTACCGTCTCTTATAGCATCATGCACCTTTTTCTCATAACACTCTTCCCAGTTTGTGTGGCTTATATTTATGTATTTGATTACTTAATGTCTGTCTGTCTCCCTCATGAGACTATTGGCTCTCTAAGGGCAGGGACTAGGCCTGTTTGTCTCAGTACAACGTATGCTATTGTTGAGAGAACAACTTACTCTTAGCCTCCAGCATTCAGCTGCTACCTCAGCACCAACAACACAAGGCCAGGAATGCTCCCTCTTCTGAGTTGCAGCATGGTGAAGAAAACTCATTTCTGTTTGCCAAGAACCCAGCAAGTCTCTGATCCATGTCTCAGGGACACTGGGGAGACAGTGAGCAGAGGGAGAAGCCATGAGAGAAGGCAAGACAATGGTTTCTTTGGGGAGATATTGGAACGAAGCAATGAAACTTTAAGATGTAGCTCATCTCCCATCTCATGGTGAAATCAGCAGAGAAAATTGTGAGTACATAGCTGTCAGAGTGGATAGGGCAGGAAGAAAACATTTGTGAGAGGTCCTGGCAGTTTGTGCTTAGCAGCAGGCAGAGGCCTCATGGCATCATTGCTCTGGACTAAGCTGAAATGTATGCTTACTCAATTCTCATGAGATGGCTAAATGAACAGCTAAAATGCATCATGTTTCAAAGTTGAAATGAGTAGGATGAATTAGTTAATAAGTAAAGGAAAGAAAGAAGAGAATGAGAATAATTAATAGGTTAATACATGCCAGCATTCGTTTTCACTTATTTGGCAAACCTTTATTGAGTTTCTGCTCTGGAACAGACACTGTTCTAGAGATGAGGCTACAGCTGGCAGTAGATCAGGCTGGTCTCTTCCTCAGTGAGTTTAAATTCTAATGGAGGGAGATAGTCAACAAATAAGTAAACAAGGACATATATATCATGCCAGGTAGCAATAGAGTTATTAGATGAGTAAATGAATAAGTTTTCTCTTTTTTACACTTTTTACATTTTTTGTTACACAGCTAATACAAGAATACATTCTTGGTTTGCATGATTCAAACAATAGAGAAGTCTCTAAAATAAAATATAAAAACTCCCTTTAATTCCCGTCCTCACCCTCACATTCCTACTTCTTTCCTCAGAGAGCATCAAATACTTAGTGACCACCATTTTATATTTATAAATACATGTACCTTTATCACATAAATAAGTTCATATTGTATATAAAGTGTTTTTGGATTCATATCATTTCCAGGCTTTGTTTAAACCTTTACCAAAAAATACTGCAATAAACTTCTTTATAATTAAATGCATCTTGAGGCATTTGTGTGAATTCTTTTAATGCAGATTCTAAATGAGATATTCTTGGTTAGAGTTTTGACAGGTTCTGCCAAACTGCCCTCCAAGTATACTTTGCCAATAAGATATAAGCATATCTTTTCCTGTAATGCCAGTAATACTTTTAATTTTTGCCAAATTGACGGGCAAAGAGCACACATTGTCGATATACTCATAACTGGTTCTCAGAAACATAGAGCACATTTTTCTGCCTGGTCACTCCTTTGTTCAGTTTTCTGTTAGGTTGTCATTTTTCTTACGGACTTTAGAGATTTTAATCTTTGTCTTCTGAATATATTGCAAATATTTCATGCCAATCTGTTGCTTGTCTTTTAACTTCGTTGTGTCTTCCTTATTCAGAGATTTTACATATTTTAAAGAACTCAGATCTGACTGTCATTTCATTTATGACTTCTATGTTTTATGACTTGCACTAGAAGCCTTTCCTTCCCTAGGATTATATTTTAAAGTTTTTTTTTCTGTATTTCCTTTTAATATGTTTATGTTTCTACATTTTGTACTCATTCCTTGCCTCTAGCATCTCTGTTCCCTCATTTTCCACTTCTGATGCTACACTGTCTCCCCAGGTGACAGTATTCATGCCAGGATTTCAGTTATCACCCTTGGGCTTATTATGTCCTCATTTGTACCTCCAGTCTTTCCTCTGAGCTCTAGACTTACATATCCACCTGTCTACTTGACATCATAAAAGGGCCACAAACTCAGCAAATTCAAAACTGTGCTCAAGACATTTCTTCTCAAACCTGACTTCCTTTCTATTTTAGTGAATGGTCCAGGAATCTAAGCCTCGTTCTTTGCACTGCCCTGTCCTTCACCCTCCATATCCCGCCAAGCGTGTGCAGGGGACCTCATCGGTTACACCTCCTAAACTCTCTACCCGCTTCTCTCTTCCCCCACTCTCACTTCCCTAGCCTAGGCTGCCTCCAACTCTTGCCAGGGCTTCTGCATTAGCCTTCTAACTCGTCTTTCCAGCTCCACTGTTACCTGCTCTCATCACCTCTCCACACAGCAGTCAGACTGACCTCTTCAAGATGCAGATGAAATCATGTCACCAACTTCTTCTCAAAACCATTAGGATAAAGACAAAAGTCCTTCCTGTGACCAATAAGACTTTTCATGGCCTGGCCATGGCCTGCAGATCTGGTCACAGTCTCACTCTCTGAGCAGCAGCCATGCAGTCCTTTTCCGTTTCTTCAACCACAGGTCCTTTGCCATGCCGTTCCCTTTATTTGTCATGCTCTCTCTTTTCCATACCCTATCTCTGTTCTACAACTAAATCCTAGTCTCCCTTTCTCCCTCAGTTCAAATGTCACTTCCACGACCCCATAGATTAGGTCAGGCCCCCCTGTTACCGTCTCTTATAGCATCATGCACCTTTTTCTCATAACACTCTTCCCAGTTTGTGTGGCTTATATTTATGTATTTGATTACTTAATGTCTGTCTGTCTCCCTCATGAGACTATTGGCTCTCTAAGGGCAGGGACTAGGCCTGTTTGTCTCAGTACAACGTATGGTATTGTTGAGAGAACAACTTACTCTTAGCCTCCAGCATTCAGCTGCTACCTCAGCACCAACAACACAAGGCCGGGAATGCTCCCTCTTCTGAGTTGCAGCATGGTGAAGAAAACTCATTTCTGTTTGCCAAGAACCCAGCAAGTCTCTGATCCATGTCTCAGGGACACTGGGGAGACAGTGAGCAGAGGGAGAAGTGATGAGAGAAGGCAAGACAATGGTTTCTTTGGGGAGATATTGGAACGAAGCAATGAAACTTTAAGATGTAGCTCATCTCCCACCTCATGGTGAAATCAGCAGAGAAAATTGTGAGTACATAGCTGTCAGAGTGGATAGGGAAGGAAGAAAACATTTGTGAGAGGTCCTGGCAGTTTGTGCTTAAGCAGCAGGCAGAGGCCTCATGGCATCATTGCTCTGGACTAAGCTGAAATGTATGCTTACTCAATTCTCATGAGATGGCTAAATGAACAGCTAAAATGCATCATGTTTCAAAGTTGAAATGAGTAGGATGAATTAGTTAATAAGTAAAGGAAAGAAAGAAGAGAATGAGAATAATTAATAGGTTAATACATGCCAGCATTCATTGTCACTTATTTGGCAAACCTTTATTGAGTTTCTGCTCTGGAACAGACACTGTTCTAGAGATGAGGCTACAGCTGGCAGTAGATCAGGCTGGTCTCTTCCTCAGTGAGTTTAAATTCTAATGGAGGGAGATAGTCAACAAATAAGTAAACAAGGACATATATATCATGCCAGGTAGCAATAGAGTTATTAGATGAGTAAATGAATAAGTTATTAGATGAATAAGATGAATAAATAATAATAGCCAACATTCATGTATTAATGCATTTAACTCTTGTAACAATACTATGAGTTAGATATTAGTATTCCCACTTAGTAATAAAGATATAGAAGCATGGAGAAGTTAAATGACTTGCCCAGGTTCACACAGCTGATAAATTACTGTATTTGTTAGGGTATAAATTAAGCTACTGTAACAAAGAGACCCCAACATGTAGTGGCCCAAATAAGATGGAGGTCTATTTCTTTCTTGCAATAGCTTGGAGGTAGGCATGTAGTTCAGGGTCAGTGGAAAGTTCTGTTCCACAGGATCATTCAGGAAACTTGGCTCTTCCACTGTGTTTCTCTGACATCCCACAGGGTATGGCCCTGTCTGTAGGGTCAAAGCTAGCTCAGCTCTATGGCTGCATTACAGTTAGTGAGATGGGAAAGGAGTGTTAAAGACCAGCAAAGTTTCAGGCATCACTTCCACACACATCCCATCAGCTCAAACCCAGTTGTTTGACCTCACCTAGCTGCAAGGGAGTCAAGGAAATGTTGTCTCTACCTGGGTAGCCATCTTAAATCTGAGGGAGAAGTCAATTTCTGAAAGAAACAAGGGAGAATGGATAATGGAAGTGAGGAGGAGTGAAATTAACATTTCCTTCCCAGTGGATATGCTGAAATTTAAACCCAGTTATTCTAGCTTCAGAAATAGAATAAAGGGAAAGGGAATGACCAGTGTGATTTTTAATATCTTGGGAAGGAAAAGAATCTTTAAGGAGGTAACATTTGGTCATAGCCTTGAAGAAAGTGAAGGTCTAAGTAAAAGTGCTCCAGGAGGGAGAACAGAAAGCACAAATGCCCTGAGGTGTGTACTAGGAATTACACAAAGGTCAATAAGGCTGGGATATAAAAAAGAGAACGAATGTGCTCAGAGATGAGACCAGACAAAGAAGGGTTTTATAGTCCATGGTTTAGAGTGTGGGAAGCCATTGGAATGTTTTTGAGGAAGAAGATGATTAGAGTTTATCTTTCTCAAAGTTCACACTAGAACAGAGCTGGGGGATCAGGGAGGGTACAGTGACAATGGAAGCAGAGGTATCTTTTAGGAGGCTATAATACAGGCAAGAAATGGTGATGTTTAGGACTCATACAGTTGTCTTGGCACCAGCTACAAGGGGGATCAATTGAGAGCCCTGCTAATAATAAGTGGTCAGGAAAGTTGCTCTCTATTCCCCGCTGCACCTTGGACTCCCCTCTCTTGCCAAGGGACACCAGGGCAGCCAGTGGCATTGGCTAAGGAGTCCCCACCGCAACAAGCCACCAGGCCCAGGAAGCATCTTTCACTCTGTAGGCATAAAACTCCCCTTTCCCACACAGAGCCACTGGGGTGGCCAAGGAGCACTGGCAAGAAGACTCCAACACAACAAGTAGCCCAGCCTAGGAAGTCTCTCTGTCCCCACGACCTGAAGCTGCCTTCCCAGCAGCTTCACACTCAGCAGCCTGGCCCAGGGCTTTTGTGCTCTCAGGATGCATTAGCAGGAACCAGTGGGAGAAACAGTGGCACCAGATAAACCAAGCGAATCAGTTAACACAACAAAAGTTCTTAAAATTAAACTGTCATTAGAACCACAACCCACAAAAGTAGGCCACAAAAGTAACTCACAAAAGTAAACAGGGTTACTACCTGTTAAATAAAAGAATTAAATACAACCAAATATCTCGTAACATAAGAAATGAAACATCCAGTATACAACCTAAAATCACTTGTCATATCAAGAACCAAAAACAAATAAATAAATAAATCACAATTTTAAAGCAGTGCTGAGAAGAAATTTTATAGAACTAAATGCTGACATCACCTCAATAAATTTAATTTAAAAAAAAAAAGAAATAAAGAAGAGGGAGGGAAAAAATGGAGTAGATAATAGAGGCTCTTTTCATCCCTCTGGCGACCAAATCAAAGTTGTGACAGAAGCAAGGAGTAGCAGCAAAGAAAAACTGCTTGGGATCTAAATGAACAAGCCATACAACTAGAGAGAAGTCCAAAAAAGCACCCTGCAATGGCAAAAGGTGGGATGGGGTGAGGGCACGGGGCTGCACAGTCCCTAGTGGCTGAGTGAGAAAGAGACAGAGACAGAGGTAGTAGCAGTAGCAGCAGCGGCAGCAGCGGCAAATGCCTCTTAAAGGTGCTCCATTAGCGAGTGGATTTTCGCAGTGACAGACCTGCTCGCTCTGAGCACCAGTGCTCATTGGCTGCATGCAGGAGGTACTAGGGCCTTACAGGGAGACATTTTCGGAGTGAAGGCTGAGGCAAAACTCACTTGGTACAGAAGTCCCAGCGGAATCCATTGTTCCCTGTTGAGTCCATCTCTCTACCAGTGCGCAAACACAGTGCTGCCATAGCTGTGATGTCACCAAACTGGATAGCAAAGGTCTCTCTGCCCAGAGGATGCCATGAAACCTTGCCTCCCCCAAGTCACGGCCCCACCCAAGCCACATCCAGGTGTATCCTCAGTGAGTCAGGTGCTCCTTGCTGAGACCCACATTGGTGTAGACAGCTGACCTCAGTTTCTGATGTGGCCTTTTGAGGCAACTATAAGCACAGCATCTGTGGATTGCTTGCTGAATCTTAACAGGTGGCCCCGGAGAGGTAGAGGCTTGGGCTTAATTTGGCCTGCAGCTAAACCCCTCTCAGGACTGTGCCAATGGACACCTACTTCACAAATCCACACTAATAAGACAGGGAGACTTAGGAGCTTTGCTTCATACATAGAAATAGACATGGAAAGACAGCCAGAATGGAAAGACAAAGAAGCAGAAACCATATGACAGAACAGAACAGAGATCCAGATATAATGGAGTCAAGTAATCTAACAGGTACAGAGTTAAAAACACTGATTATAAAGATCCTCAATGAACTTTTGAGAAGTGTAGATAAATTCAGTGAGAACTTCAACAAAGAGGTAAAAAACACAAAAATGGAAGTAGAAATTATAAAAGAGAACCAGTCTGAAATGAGGAACACATTATCTAAAATGAGAAGTATATTAAATGGAATAAACAAAGTGAATAAAGAAGAGGATCGAATGCCTTATCTAGAGGATGAGAAAGCCAAGGACACACAATCAAAAAGGCAAGAGACGAGATGCCAAGACTATAAAAATAATTTAAGGAGCATATGGGACACAATTAAGGGTCCAAATACCCATCTCATTGGCATAATTGAAGAAAATTAAGATGTTGAACAGCTGTTTGAAGAAATAATGATAGAAAACTTTCCTAACCTGGTGAAGGAAATGGACATACAACCCCTGGAAGCTCAGAGGATTCCAAAACTCAGGGATCCAAAGAGGCCCACACCAAGACACATCATAATTAAAATGCCAAAGGTTAAATACAAAGAAAGAGTATTAAAAGCAGCAAGAGAAAAAAATAATTATATATAAGGGAACACCCATACGACTGGCAACTGATTTCTCAAAAGAAACTATGCAGGACAGAAGGGCTTAGCAAAAATTATTTGAAAAGATGAAGACCCAGGATCTACAACCAAGAATAATTTATCCAGCAAAACTATCATTTAGAAGGACAGATAAAGAGCTTCCCAGACAAAAATAAACTAAAGGAATTTATCACCACCAAGCCAGTATTACAGGCAATGTTGGAGGGACTTCTCTAAGAAGAAAAAACATGCATCAAAAACAAGCATAAAGAATGGTAACAACTACATTCCTATCAATAAGTTCCTTAAATGGAAAAGAATTAAGTGCTCCAACCAAAAGATAGAGTGGCTGAAAAGATAAGAAAACAAGACCCCTACATATGAAAAGGAAGGGAGTGGAAAAAGATATTGCTTTGATAAACCTAGAAGATATTTAAGTCAGACAGAGAAAGAGAAACACTATATGATTTCACTTATATGCAGAATTTAAGGAATAAAATAAAAAACAGACTCAAATATAGTGGACAATTTGATGATGGACAGAGGGGAGGGGAGGTTGGAGGGCTGGGAGAATGGGGTGAAGGGTTAAAGAAGTACAAGTTAGTTGCTGCATGGCATAGGGAATGCAATTAGTATTAATACATTGACTAGGTAGAGGGTCAGGGGAGGGAGGGAGCAATTGGGGGGATCATTTTGCTAACTATATAGATGTCTATTCAATGTATGGTATATTTGAAACTAATTAAAATTTTAAAAAACGATAATAATAAAATTAAATTATATTTTTTAAAAAAGGAATAAAGAAGTCTCAAATCAATCATCTAAGTTCCTACATCAAGAAACTAGAGAAAAAGAGCAAATTAAACTCAAAGCAAGGAGAAGAAAGAAAATTATAAAAACCAGAGCAGAAATCAATGAAATGGAAAATAGGAAAATGATAGAGAAAAATCAATAAAACAAATATTTGGTTCTTTGAAAAATCAACAAAATTTATAAAAGTCTCACAAAAATTAGAAAAATAAAAAGAGAGAAACACAATTTAACAATATCAGGAATTAAATAGGGGATATCTCCATATATCTTGTAGCCATTGAAAAAATAATGAGGGAATATTTTACACAACTTTACACTCATAATACAACAAAAAAGAAATGGACCAATTTCTAAAAAATTCTGACCTACCAAAACTTAACCAAGATTAAAGAGATGACTTGAATAACCATTAAATAAATTGAATTCATAATTAAAACCTTCCATGAAAGAAATTCCCCGGCCCAGATGAGTTTACAGGACAATTCTACCAAACATTTAAAAATTAACCAATGCCTCTCAAAATAAGACATACAAATGGCCTAAACATATTAAGAAGTGTTCATTATCACTAATCATCATATAAATGCAAATCAAAACCACAGTGTGATACTACCTCATACCTATTAGAATGATTAGCACAAAAAGACAAAAGATAAGTGATGGCAAGGATGTGGAAAAAAGGGAACCCTTGTGCACTATTGGTGGGAATGTAAGCTGGTACAGCCATTATGGTAACAGTTTGGAGGTTCCTCAAAAAATTAAAAATAGAACACCATATTATCCAGCAACCTCACTTCTGGGTATATATCCAAAGGAAATGAAATTAGTATCTTGACAATATCTGCACCCTTATATTCATTGCAGTGTTATTCACAATAGCCAAGATATGGAATCAACCTAAGTGTCCTTCAACAGATGAATGGATAAAGAAAATGTGAGATTATATATATATGCAATAGAATATTATTGAGCCTTAAAAAAGGAGATCTTACCATTTGTAACAACATGGTTAGATCTGGAGAACATTATGCTAAGTGAAACAAGCCATACACAGAAAGACAAATATTGCATGATCTCACTTATGTGTAAAATATAAAAAAGTCTAACTCATACAGAGAGTAGAATGTAGAATAATGGTTGCCAGGGACTAGGGAGTGAGGTATATAGGGGATGTTGGTCAATGGGTACAAAGTTTCAGTTATGCAAGATGGAGTTCTGGAGATCTCATGTATAGCAAGGTAACTATAGTTAATAATATTATATTGTATACTTGAAACTTGCTAAGACAGTAGATCTTAAATGTCCTTACCACACACACACAAAATAACTATGTCAGTAATGTATATGTTAATTATCTTGGCTGTGGTAATCATTCAGTGTCTACATATAACAAAAAATCACATTGTACATGGTTAATATATACAATTTTTTGTCTATTATACTTCAATAAAGCTAAAAAAAAGCCTCAATTTTACACAATCTCTTTCAGAAAACAGAAGAGGAGAAAGCATTTGTCAATTCATTTTATGAGGTCAGTATTACCCTGATACTAATATCTCTCATCAATTAAGATGTAAAAATTCTCAACAAAATGTTATCAAGGCAAATTCAATAAAGTATAAAAGGTATTATACATAATGACCAAATAGGATTTAGCCCAGGTATGCAAAGTTGATTTAATATTTAATCCATCATATCCATCAATGTAATCCATCATATCAACAAACTAAAGAAAAATTATATGATCATATTAATTAATGCAGAAAAAGCATTTGACAAAATCCAACACCCATTTATGAGTTTTTTTAAAAAACAGGAAGTTAGGAATAAAAAGAAACTTCTTGATGAAAGCAGCTACAAAAAAATCTACAGCTAACATTATACTCAATAATTAAAGATATTAGGCTTTTTCAAGAATGTCTTTTCTCACCACTCTTATTTGACATAGTACTAGAGGTTCTAGCGAATGCAATAGGCAAGAAAAGAATGTAAAAGACATACAGATTAGAAAGGAAGGAATAAACCTTCTCTGTCCACAGATGACAAGATTATCTCTGTATAAAATCTCAACAAATCAACAAAACACTCCTAGAATTAACAAATGAGTTCAGCAAGTTCTCAGGTTGCAAGGTCACCTCACAAAAATTAATTGCATTTTATACACTAGAAATGAATATGCAGAAACTGAAATTTAAAATACAATGTTATTTACAACTGCTTCAAAAATAATGAAATACTTAGGTATATATTAAACAAAACGTGTATAGATTCGGTATATTGAAAATTATGAAATTCTGATGAAAGACATCAAAGAAGACATAAATAAATTGATGGACATGTGTTTACAGATTGAAAAATTTTAAATAGTTAAATGATCCTCAAATTGATCTACAGGCTTAATGTATTTTCTATCAAAATACAATATTTCTATCAAAATACTATTTATTGTAGATATAAACAAACTTATTCTAAAATTTATACGGTAAGTCACAGACCCAAGAATAATTAAAGCAATCTTGATCATGAAGAATAGATAGATTGGGAGGAATCACCCAATTCAATATTATTGTCAAAGTAATTTAGACGATGTGGTCTTGGTGGGAGAGAGACACATAGATTAATGACACAGAATAGCGAACCCGAAAAAGACCCACAAAAATATGCTTAACTGATTTTTGACAAAGTTTCAAAGGTAATCCAGTTGAGGAAGGACATTTACAGGCAAACATTTGAACCTCAATCTAATCCTCACATATTACACAAAAATTAACTCAAAATGCATCACAGACTTCCATTAAAATGTAAAACTATAACACTTTTAGAAAAAAATAAGACAAACTCTTCAGTACCTAAGGCTAGGCAAAGAGTTGTTAGAGTCGATATCAAAAACATATTTTAGAAAAGGGACAATCAATAAGTTGTACTGTACTAAAATTAAAAACTTTTGCTCTTGGAAAGAACTTGTTAAAAGGATGAAAAAAAACAAGCTACAGAGTCTATGGCCATGCCGCCCTGAACGAGCCTAATCCCATCTGATCTTGGAAGCTAAGCAGGGTTAGTACTGGTTAGTACTTGAATGGGAGACCACCTAAGAGTACCAGGTGCTGTAGGCATTAAAAAAAAAAAAAAAAAAAAAAAAAAAAAAAAAAAACAAGCTACAGTCTGGTAGAAAACATTTGCAAACCACGTATTCAATGAAGGACTAGTATCTACAGTAAAAAAAGAACTTTCAATACTCAACAGTAAAAAACAAACAAGGAATACAATTAGAAAGCGAGGAAAAAACATGAACAGATATTTCACAGAAGAGGATATATATATAGATGGCAAATAAACTCATGGAAAGATGTTCGACATCATTAGTCATTAGGGAAATGCAAATTAAAACAATAATGAGATATTATTACACATCTATCAAAATGGCTAAAATTTTAAAAAATAGTGACGACATCAAATGCTGTCAAGGATGTGGAGAAACCAGATCATTCATACATTGCTAGTGAAAAATGTAAAATGGTACAGCAACTCTAGAAAACAGTTTAGCAGTTTCTTACAAAACTAAGTATGCACTTACCATGCAATCTAGCAACTGCACCCTTAGACATTTATCCCAGAGAAATGAAAGCTGTGTTCACACAAAAATCTGTATGTACTTGTTTGTAGGAGCTTTCTTCATAATAGCCCCAAACTGGAATTAACCCAGATGTCCTTCAACAGACGGATGGTTAAACAAATTGGGTCTATTAATACCACGGAATACTACCCAGCAACGAAGAGTGATCGAGATAGGCAGCATCTTAGAAGGCTCTCCAGGAACTTATGCTGAAGGGAAAAAAGCCAGTGCCTAGAGGGCACATACTATATGGTTCCATTTACATAACATTTTTTAAAAATGACAAAATTTTAGAAATAGAGAACAATTTCATGATTGTCTGGGGTTAGGAATGGGGGCAATATAGGAGGGAGGTATGTGTAGTTAGAAAAGGCAACACAAGGAATAGTTCTGATGGAACTGTTCAGTCTCTTAACTGAGGTGGAACAGGTGAATCTACATATGTGATAAATTGTATGTAACTGAATACACATACTCAAATTCATACAAGTAAAACTGAAGAAACCAATAAAGTGGCTGGATTATCAATGTCAACATCCTGGTTGTAATATTGTGCTATAGTGTTACAAAATGTTATCACTGGGAGGAAATGGGTATAAGTACACAAGTTCTCTCTGTATCACTTCTTAAAACTGCATGTGAATCTATAATTATCTCAGTAAAATTTCTCAACTAATAATAAAGTTAAACACACACTTGCTATAAGATCTGGCTGTTGCACTCCTTGGTATTTACCCGAAAGAAATGAAAGACTATGTCTTTACAATGACCTGTGAGTGAATATTCATAGCAGTTTTATTTGTAATGGTCCAGTACTGGAACACAGGTGGATGGATGAACAAATTGGGGTCTATCTATACAATGGAATATTATTCAGCCATAAAGAAGAATGAAGTACTGATACATGCTACAGCATAGAGGAACATTTATGCTAAAGACGCAGAAGGGGAAAAAAAGAATGTGTACTGTAGAATTACACTATATAAAACTCTATAAAATTCTAATTAATCTGCAGTGACAGAAAGCAGATCAGTGGTTGGCTAGAGGTGGGGAGTACCTCAGAGCATGAGGAAACTTCTGGGGTAATGGGTGTGTTCATTATCCTTATTGTGGTGATGACTTCATGGCTGTAGACATATATCAAGATTTATCAGATTGTACACTTTCAGTGTGTCCTGTGTTCCATGCCTCTGTAAAGCTGGAAATAGAAAGAACAAATAAATGAGTATATGGATTAGTAAACAGATCAAGAACACATATATAAATTAAAAAATGGACAAATGAGGAATAAAGGAGTGAGTGATAAATAGATTAGAGGTTAACAGTAAACAGACAAATGAAGCAGTGACTGATGAATAATGAGTAGGTGGTGAGCATCCAAACAGAGGCCAGGCTTGCAGGTCCACCCTCAGCCCGAGTTCCAAGTTCAGACTCAATCACTGTCCTGGGTTTCTGTGGAGGCCAAATTTGGTCTGAAGCCCAGGACCTTCAATTCCCCTTCCATGGGCTCCTGGGTTAATTGGCACTTCCAGAGAAATGCTGCCAGAATACTCTAAAATGTTGTCTTAACTTTGAAAGCTTCAGCAGCCTATATACATCAGAGCAGATGTATATAGAGACAGTAATTACCCCATCTCCGTACACAAGATGGCAGCTCCAAGGGATGCAGTCAGTGAACAGTGGACTTGAATATCCTCAAGAAGATCCCAGCTCCACTTCCCTACAGCTGTCCTGTGCTGAGATGCAAGAAGCAATCAGCTAGTGAGGTTACATACAATTTAGGAAAAGCTTTGGATGCGTGAGGTGTGGTGCACAGGAAAGGATTCCAGAACAATAGGAGAACGAGGAGAGAGGAGAGCGAATGAAGGGGAGGCACTATGGGGGGAGCAGGAGGGGAGACGTGAGGCAGGATTATTATCAAAGAAAGAGTAACTGGGAGAGAGTAACTGGAGAGCGCGAGGGAGACTTCCAGGACAGGGTGCGCCAGACAGAAGAGGCCCCCTTTCTAAAGTCACGTAGAAAAAAAGACTCCTAGCATCACCTAGAAGTACCTGCCAGGCAGGAGGTGTGGAGGCTTGGGTGGGCCTCTGAGGTGAGTGAAGGGCTTCCTGAGGTCCCTCCCATTCTGGGACCCAGCTGAAACTGGTTATTGTCTCTATATGGTTCCATTTCCTTGGAGGCAATTAATTAGTTCAGCCTAGGTCAGAGAACTTCATTCACTTCCTTTACACCCCAGTCCTCCAGGATCTGGAATCATCGAAGCGCTGATGACAAATTCATTTTACAAAATTTCATTGGTTTGGGATCCTGAAGCAGGAAGAGATCTTAAGCATTGTGCAGCCCATCTCCTACTGGATCCACTCTGTCAAGCCTTGAGTCTCAGGAGACCTGGCCTCCCAAAGCAGCCACTCCTCCCAAGACACACTTACGTAGATTTGAAACTCTCTCTCAGAATCTTCCACGGCCCAAGTTGTCCCACAAAGCCCTTCAGATATGCACAGATGCTGGCCATGTGCCCTGATGCCATGGGCCTGGGTCACTTTTCCCTCAATAGAAGAGCAAAACAGTCAGTGCCCATGGGCCCCTTGTGCCTTCTCCACCTTTTCTCTGGGGATAGGGGAATGTGAATATTCTCTCAGTGTTCCCAGTCTCAGATCTGCATTGTCATTCAGGGACTGAATTCACGAGGAAGACAATTTCAAGCTGGCATGTCTTAGTCAGGTTTCTGGTTACAGGTAACAAAAACGCACTGGAAGTAGTTTACACAGATAAAAACGGGGGCAATTGGAAAAATAAAGGGGTGTCTTCTGGAATATAAGATGAGTGGGTTCATACAGGCCTCAAGAGGAACTGCAACCAAGAACAGAGAGCTGCCAGGAACTGAGGTCACGCCTTCTTCATCTCTCCAGGGCCTCATGGTCTCTGCTTCCTTCTGCACATCTGATGTTTCTCTCTCATCTCCTGTCCTCCCCTCTCTTCCTTTATCCTCTCCCGCTCCCTCTCTCCCACCCCTCCCCCTACTCTCTCAGCTCAAGTCTGTCCCAGCCCTGGCTTTATATTACTTCCCATTTAAGGGCCCAGCTAAAAGTGATCCTTGTCTCTGTGTAATTTTATTTCCTGGGAGAGAATCTGACTGGTTCAGCTTAAGTCGGGCATCTAGTCTCCTCAGCTATTACTGGGGGGTGGGCAGCCATGTGGTACAGGGCCCATATCTGTGAATATTTGGTGGAGGGGAGGATCTCAAGAAGGGGAATGGGCTGAGCAGTCACACCAAGAGGTGTTCACTACCATATGGATGTCTCACCTGAAGACCATCCACACTCGAAGACCATCCAC
>NW_011888831.1:1687426-1689686 GCF_000151845.1 Pteropus vampyrus
CCCTCCTAGCCAGGACCCACTGAGGATCTCAAACATGTAACTTTTTATACATCGCATTTATTCTGCTGGAGAAATTAGCCCTCGACTGCAACAGTGTCCAGGCATGAATCATTGTGTCTGGGGTGTGGAGAAAATGCAGCAAGTCAGCAGTTATGGGGTGGGGCTCCAGGGTTTTCATTCACAAAGAGATTTTTCAATTTTATTAAAATCAATAAGTGTTTTATTACAGTATAAATGAAATGAGGGCCTTTGCTTCTAGGACAACAAACCATGCTGCCCTAGCATCTGGCAAGAAGACCCCCTGCTGGAAGAGACCCTCCCTGGCAAGCAGAATGCTTTGATTCATACCCAGAGAGGGAGTTGGCCCTCTAGGCTTGAAGAGGAAAGATCCACAACCAAAGAAACCTGTCCACCGCAAAATTCCCAGCAAAGTGCCACGCCCTATACTGTATGACCTCTTTTTATGTTCTTGAAAATTTTCAAGAAACCTATAAAAATCATCACATCACTAGTGGGGTGAAATTATTTGTGGAAACCTGGGATGGAATCAATTTCAGCATTAAGATCAGCTCGGAGCTGAGATTGTCCTTTTGCGGGAATGAAGAACACAGATAAAAAAAAAAAAGTGTATGGAAGTGCTCTGTAAACTCTAATGTGCTGTCCACCTGCTGTGGTTATTCCTTTATTCTTATTATTCATAACCAGGCCCTGTAAACAGAGTCTTAGAGAAAGGGTGACGGGGCTATAAGCTTGGAGTTGACGGTGGAGGCCCAAGGGCAGTCACTTCAGAAACCAGGACAGAGAGGATAATCAATAAATGCAGAAGGCATGAAGGAGAGAAGGAATAAGAGGAATCCAGTCACACTCGTTCACACGCACACTCACACACACACATTTAAGCAGCTCTGGGAATGGTAGGAGCATTGAAGGGTCTCAGAGCCCAGCCTGGAGCTCCCTATGCCTGCAGACGTGAGATGAGAGGGGCGGGCAGGACCTTTCCTCAGGGCACCATCCCAGCCTCTAGGTAGCTTGGCTCTCAGAGGTGGCCTAAGTCCCCAGGCAGCCGTGGGCAGTCGGCTCCTGGCTCCCTGCACAGGCTCCTAGTACCTGTCCCTGTGACTTGGATGGGGCAGTTCTATCTAGGTTGGGCCCTGGAAGCAGCTCTGTTGGATCTGGGGTTAATGGCTCTGGCCCCAGGTCTGAGATGCTCTAGAAGCCCCAGTCACTAGACCGAAGGTGATCAGTTTGAGAACCACAGCAATAATTTCTCTGGAAAGACAGTCAGGTCCTGTCATCTGGGAGTGCTGGTACTGCAGAGGTGGCAGACATGAAGGCCTCAAAGCTGCTGGGAGTGCAGAGGCCTCTGGGTCTCTGGGGAAGCTGCTAGCCTGATTGTCCACATCCAGGGGGCATAAACATGCTCTTGTTTCAGAGAAGCCAAGCAGGGCCCAGCCCCAAGGAATTGAACATCCAGGCTGATCCAGGGAATACAGATTCCAGCTAGGGAAAGGGTTGTGGTTGGGAAAGACTGTGATATGGATCCTGCAAGCTTTGGAGGATATCTCCTAATTTTTAAAATTAAGATAAAAGTAACAACGAAGCCACCAAAAATTGCAATCCTAACAAAACTATTTTAACTTTTATATATCTCCTTCTGGGCTTTGTCCATAGAGAAACACGATTTTCCTTCATTGCAATTATAATATGTGTATAATTTTGTATTCAGGTGGAGATTTTTGTTCACTTAACATTTTTCGTGTTTCCACACAACTTTTATAATCAAATTTAAGAGCTGCATAAAATGAAACAGTGTAGATGCCCCCTAATTTACTAAACTTTCCTATCACTGGTTATATAGATTACTTCTAAATTTTTATTATTGAATCACACCACATTGAACAACTTCAAAGGGAGCATTGTTTCCTTCCAAAGGCAAACTAACGGAGCCAAAGGACATAAATATTTTTAACTCATTGCACGCTGTTTCCTTAACTAGTGGTACTAATTACATTACCTTTGAAAGTAACCGAGTTTAGCGGCACCCCACCCATATCCTACGCCTTCACCCCAATCTCACCATGGTGGCTTATTAGAAGTGTGCGTTTGGGGGCAACGTTTCTTGCTAGTTTAATAAGTATCAAATAGCACCTCAAGACTGCTTTAATTTTAATTGCTCTGATTACTAGCAGGGCTAAACATTTTCCCAGGTGTTTGTTAATACACTGGATTTCCCTCATGTGAATAGCCTGCTTAAATGCGT
>NW_011888831.1:1689736-1697616 GCF_000151845.1 Pteropus vampyrus
GGCAGACATGAAGGCCTCAAAGCTGCTGGGAGTGCAGAGGCCTCTGGGTCTCTGGGGAAGCTGCTAGCCTGATTGTCCACATCCAGGGGGCATAAACATGCTCTTGTTTCAGAGAAGCCAAGCAGGGCCCAGCCCCAAGGAATTGAACATCCAGGCTGATCCAGGGAATACAGATTCCAGCTAGGGAAAGGGTTGTGGTTGGGAAAGACTGTGATATGGATCCTGCAAGCTTTGGAGGATATCTCCTAATTTTTTAAAATTAAGATAAAAGTAACAACGAAGCCACCAAAAATTGCAATCCTAACAAAACTATTTTAACTTTTATATATCTCCTTCTGGGCTTTGTCCATAGAGAAACACGATTTTCCTTCATTGCAATTATAATATGTGTATAATTTTGTATTCAGGTGGAGATTTTTGTTCACTTAACATTTTTCGTGTTTCCACACAACTTTTATAATCAAATTTAAGAGCTGCATAAAATGAAACAGTGTAGATGCCCCCTAATTTACTAAACTTTCCTATCACTGGTTATATAGATTACTTCTAAATTTTTATTATTGAATCACACCACATTGAACAACTTCAAAGGGAGCATTGTTTCCTTCCAAAGGCAAACTAACGGAGCCAAAGGACATAAATATTTTTAACTCATTGCACGCTGTTTCCTTAACTAGTGGTACTAATTACATTACCTTTGAAAGTAACCGAGTTTAGCAGCACCCCACCCATATCCTACGCCTTCACCCCAATCTCACCATGGTGGCTTATTAGAAGTGTGCGTTTGGGGGCAACGTTTCTTGCTAGTTTAATAAGTATCAAATAGCACCTCAAGACTGCTTTAATTTTAATTGCTCTGATTACTAGCAGGGCTAAACATTTTCCCAGGTGTTTGTTAATACACTGGATTTCCCTCATGTGAATAGCCTGCTTAAATGCGTTGCCTACTTATCTATTGGACCATATGTAATCTTTTTTCTCTTATAAATTTTAATAAACCCTTTATGTGGCATAGCTATCAACAGTTTGTGTATTGCAGTTGGTGCAACCACCTTTTTCCATCTCTAATTTTCTCATTTCATTACATTCTTTTTTAACTTAGAGGAGCTTTTATTTTGTTCTTGCTGTCATCTGTCAGTATGTTTCTTCGCCATTTCTCTATTGCTTCAAAGCTGAGAGTGGTCTTGCTTTGTAAAGATAATAAATATTGCATTTCGTGCTAACTGTTCTTTTTTTTTAAAAAGATATTTAGCTTTTAATCTATCTGTGGTCTATTTTGGTATAACTGGGAGCTCAAAATTAAAATTCTTCAATGCTATCTAGTTTCCCAATGTCATTCATTTTTAACTATTTTTTAAATTATTATTTTATAAAGTGTTCTAATGTCGAACAGGTTAGGCCTTGTGACTTGCCCTGTTTTTCTTTGTAGAATGTCCTTTGAAATCTTCATCTATTTGTTTTCCCAGAGTCTGTTGAGTTCAGAAAAATACTGTTGGGATTGATTGGAGTTAGGTTATGTTTACTAATTATCTAAGGCCTTGAGACATTTTCACGGTACCAAGTGTGCTCATCTCAGAATATATTATGTCTCTACCCTTCCCCCACCCCGTAGGGTTTGCAAGTTTCTTAAGAAAGGTCATACTTATTTCTAAGTATGTTAGATCACTTGTTTCTGTTATAAATGAATTTTTTTCCATTTTATTTTCTAGTGATTACTAGTGTTGAGGACGACCATCAGTTCTTATGTATAAAGTTTGCATTCATTTTCCTTCTAAAACTCTTTAACTCATGATTTTTTGCTGATTCTTTTGTATCCACTATCTACACAAAGGTTTTTGTGTTGACTCTTTCTTCAGTTTATTTTATTCTGCCTTACTGAATTGACTAGGATGTCCAAACAAAATCAAGTTGAAGTAAATCTCTCTTTTTCTTTTAGGAATTTGGAAAGATATAAATTAACTTGCGCATTAATTATCAGTGTGATAATAACAGCAATTCGTTTTTATTCCTAGTTTTGATGTTAATTTACAGGGCTGATTTGGGGCTTAAAATAGGTATGCTTTATCCTACTGAAGAAACTTTTAATTATTAATTTATAACTTTTAAAAAATGGTTGAATGCCATCAAATTATTTTTAGAGTTTCTATTAAGATGATGTTGTCTTTTATTTTGGACTTCATGTTGAATGAATAATGAAATTTTCACTTAGTGACAGAGCTGGAATCCTAACCCAAGTCTTCCACTTCTGACTCCCATGTTATTTGATCAAGTTGTCTTTTAGGAAGATACGTTTTAGTTTACCAAGGCTTGAGCATTGCTTATAGTTGTATAATAAGCAGCAACCACAGGCAGATAAAAAGCGTTTTCAGAAAGAATTCTTTCTGCCTTTAACCGTTTCAGGGTACCTAGGTATCAGTGGCAGTGGCAAAACAGGAAAGTATCTACAAGAGTGACTCTTACAATTTTTAAACTTGTTAAGACTGGAGGAGTGATTGAAAATGATTGAGATCTCTCTTTGAAAAGAGAATTAGACACTTTTGACTAAAATTTAACTGAGATGTAGGTACATTTGGCAAAGTAAAACACCACGCACTGCATTCGGATATCCACTTCTAGTTCTCCCTCCGGCAACCAACACGGCATTGTGAACAGAGTCTGTTCCAGCTCCTTCTCGACCCCTGTCTGCTTTCCTGGCTGAACATCCACCATCCCTCTCTATGGATCTACAGCAGCCTGCCCCATCACACTCTTTCCAGGCTTCTTTTTTGCTGCTGCATTGGGGGAGACTTTTGTTCTGCTCCAATTAGCCAGAACAGTTACTGCTTCATTGGTATCCAAGCTGAAAATGAGCCCTGCACAGCACCGTGACCCCTCCTGGGAAAACACCATTCAACACCGCTGTGAGAGGCAGCTTCGAGTGAGCCGAGTCACCTTCTCACAACCACCACCCCACGGGCCACAAGTTTCCAAAATCGTTCCACAGATACTTCTATTTAATGTCAAAACCGTGGGGCAAGTAGACAGGGGTTATTGCTAATATCCCCATTTTACAGATGGAAACCGAGATACAGAGAGAATGAATGAATTTCCTAAAATGCAGGCAGCTAAGAAATGGTTGGGCAAAATTCCAGAGTCAATTCCAATGTGATTTCAAACCTGGAGTTTTTTTTACATCACACTGTCTGCATGTAGGATAATCTCCTATTCTTTCAAGCTTGAAATAGAGGATTCAAACATCTGCAACTGAAGGAGTTAAGAGTGAACTTGATTTAAGTAACTTGAAGCTTCCAGGCATGTGAAATATGCAGGGGCTGCCGCAGGCAGGGTGGGGACAAGGAATCCCTCTGCTGCTATTTTAATCCTCACAAACACAGTGAATTGAATGTTTCTATCCACTTGGTGACCCAGATGCTGAGCAGAGCAGTGGATGAGTGGTTGTAAGAGGAGAGGGAGGGGTGGCCTAGGCTTGGCTTCTGAAAGGGCTTTGATTCTGCAGGTGGAAAGTTTTTTGCTCTGCCTCTGGGTGTTCGAGGAAGAGGGTGATGCCAGGAGGTCCTGGAACTTCATTTGCATGCAGGCCCTGATTCCTATGGAACAGAAGGAAAAAACTCTGGGTCTTCCCCCTATTCCGGGGGCCCAAATACTGGCTCCCATGGAGGGAGAGTGGGCTCACTCTGCCTTAGCAAGGAAGGAGGGGCTGGAGGTGGGAGGAGAATGTCAGCTGACCTCATTTTGAGTCAAGGAAAAGCACAGACTTGGACCATCCTGGCAGCCTGTCAAAGGAAGTTTACGGGGAAGTGGACTTGAGCTGAACTATGAAGGAAGGGAAGGATGAAACAATGAGAAGATTAAGGAGAAAGGTGCAAACAACAGCACAGAAGGCGGCCGGGGACACTGGACATCAAGGGTCATACTGTGGGGGTGGAGGGATTGGTACAGGAAGAGTGGGATCTTAAAGGGGACACATCAGTTCACAAAACAACAATGCAGAGCTGCTGATGCCCTGCCAGAGCAGAGGAGCGATGGTGCAGTGCACAGAGCCACACAGCCAGCTAGTGGCTGAACAGGGAGGAGAATCCAGTGCTCCCGCCTCCTGCCCAGGATTCTTCCAGTCGCCCCATGGCAGCTGGAGCAGCTGTGCCTGTGCTTCCCCTGGCAAGTTCAGCAGGTCCAGGGCTCTGAGCCGCTCGCCATCCTGGGGTAGATGCTGTCCAGGGCACTAAGAGGTCCCGGGACCCCAGGGGAGGAGGAAGTATGCCTGGAGGTGGTTTTGACAGAAAGAAGCAAGCAGGAACTGCAGCCAGCACATGTAGATGGCATGCCACAGCCTCCTTGCCTGATGAATCACTACCAACAGCATAAAAATATGCTCCATGATTTCTAAACATCCCACCATCATTCTTTGATCTCCTCTCCATCTAGCCACCACCTCACAATAAAGCTTATAAGAGATGTCCGCATTCACTTGCTCACCTCTTGCTTGCCACCACCCCACCCTGGCCTGGCTTCCCTCTCACCACCACTGAAACTGGCTTGTCCTTGACCCAGTGTCCATATTGCCCATTGCTTACCCTCTGCTTTTTCTTGACCACTCTTTGGACAGGATTCTATCCTCCCCACCGACCCCTGAACTCTGTTTGCCCCCAGGACTGAGCAAACGCACACCAAAAAAATCTGGAATGTTTCCTCTTTCCATGCCATTCCACTCTACCACTCTATTCATTTCTCCTGGGAGAATCACTGACTACAGCAGAATACCTTCTTGACACTTTCCCACTCGTCACTTCCACATGTTTGTCCAACTCTCCCACTAAAGATTCTGCTTATCTTGGCTTGCCTCTCTTTCGCCCATAAAAGAAAACCTTTTGTGTGATTTTGAACAGCTTGAAGATTTCTGAGATCAGAGCGTTCTTTCTTTGCAATGGTCTTTCTTCTAAATAAAATCTCCCCTATCTAAGTCCAGATTTTTTCTATTTGACATCATAATTACCAACTGGTCAGAACTGGGCATCCAGTACAGGGAGAGGCCTCCAAAAGATGTCATTAGTCTGCAGAGATGAGGGCCATAGCAAAGTATACATGCTCCTCGGTTAGCAATAAAAATATAGATCCAGTTGGGACAAACCCCTCAAGAGCCAGACCCAGAAGAAACTAGAGAGCTGATGCTCTCACCATTGTGTGGATTTAAAGACTGAGACCACAAGACTGAGAAGGCAGGGCTATCCCTAAGGGCACTTGGCATGTCAGTGACAGAGTCAGGGCTAGGTCTCACGTTTCCTGACCCCAGCCCTCTCAGGGTTCCTTCTAAGACTTCATCCTCCCTGGACATATTTGCAAATGAGAACATGGAAACAGCAAGGATGAGGAAGGAGGGAGTCACTCTAGGCAGAGAAAACTCCTGCCTCTCTGGGGAAGAACTTCATACAAGTAAGCTCCCAGCTTACTTGTCTCTACTGCAGCCCCCACTCCTGCTTAATTCGTGCATTTAGCCATTCTAATTAATGAGCAAACATTCTTTGAAAAACAATGTTTAAACACCTCAGGATTAATTCAATCAAATATTTAATTGCCCTGTAATTAATCATCTGAGTTTAATAAATTGGACCGCCATTCTGGGAGTTGGGTTTCTCCCAATGATTTCTGAAAATAAATATGTGATGGGGTCTTTTGCAACCAGACTTCTTGCTCCCATTTGGAGCTCTGTGGGGTTCTCCTGCCTCCTGTCCCTAGCAAGCAGTCTGAGCTCAGCTCTCTGGGGCCGAGGAGGAATAGCCTTTACTGGGAGAAGTTGATGGGCTAGAAGGCAGCACTAGGGACCACGTCGCTCTAGGACTGGAAAGGTTGTATAAGTTGGACAGCTGCAAGATGGTCCCATTGCCCTAAATGTGGGCCTTTGGACAGACCACATCCCCTCTGCAAGTCTCAACATCTCCATCTGTGAAATGGGAGAGTTCCTAACCTTCTAGTCATGTTGCGCTCTGGGCAAATCCATAAGAGATCTCAAAAAGAGGTAAAAGGCCTTTGTAAAGTTTTATGCACCAGTGGGGAGGACATTGTGTCCTCTGGTACTTAAAGCCCCTCCCCAATGTCCTCATAGTCACCTAAGCATCAAGCACAGCAGGCAGCTTGAGAGGTGACCCAGTCCAGAAGGCTTGGTCCACTGCCTGCAGCAATTCAGGATGGCAGTGGCCCACCATCAGAGAACATCTGAGGAGCTGAGGTTGACCCCCTGCTTGTGCTGGGACCTGAAAAATTCCCAGTTTAGCTGGCAGGAGCCTCAGAGCCCCAGTAGTAAGGGCCCTGATTCTCAGCCCTGTTCTTCTCCTAAGGGGACAGATGCAGACAGCAGACGAATAAGCAGCATCGGTGCTTCTCTGATAGGACCCTGCTCCCAGCTGTGAGAGGATGAACCAGTCTCTCCCAGGAGACTGGTGGGACCACCAGAGGGAGAGTCAGAGAGCTACCCTAACTTACTCCATGAGTTAGCTGAATTTCCATCTGTTTTTGAGAAAATGTCAGAGGCCAAATTCTTAACTCTCCATTACTGCCTTCCTCTGACCAAAGGACATACAATCTCTCTGGAGTGACATCTGTTAGGAGGGAATTAGCCCTAGACAGGCACAACCTCTGACCCAGCATCCCAGCCTTCAGCTACATATCAGCAGAGGATTGATTAACTCCAGCCTGACTTGGGAGCTGCCAGGCCAAATGCTTTTTCCAGAGTTATTTATGTCACCCTATTAGCTCAAGGAAAGGCAGGATTCATAGAGCCATTGTGGCCTAAGAACTCAGAGAAATTAATATACCTGTGGCTGAAATACACATGAAGGCTGAGTCACCTCCATTTAATTGGGAAGGAAGGGAAGGAAGAGAAATTCCAGCTCCTGGTTAAAGAGAGGCTGATTAAAGGGGAGAGGGGATACCCAGAATCCATCGCTTCCTCTCCATCCACATAGCCCACATCCTGGTCTTGTTCTTATTGTCTTATTAAGCCTTTGCCACAGTCCCTTCCCTGGTCCCCCAGCCTCTGGGCTCACCCCAACCAGTCATCCTCCATGAAGTTTCAGGACCTGGGACAGAGCATAAAACAACAAAGGTTCTTTGAGTGGATCAATGAAAGACAAAGATGGAGCCACACTTTCAATTTTAGGCATTGCTTCGAAAACTCTTTTATGATAAGTACCTTTAAAAGCAGAATATTATGAACTTGGTGTTGAGATCGAGAGCCCTGGCTATAGAATCAAATGGTGCTGCGTTCAAGTTTGAGTTCTTAGTAGTTGTAATGGCAAAATACAGAAAGCAAATCAAGTAGAGGGACTGAGATAAAAATAAAAATAAAAACTAACATTAATCCACACCACGGAATACTATGCAGCTATGAAAGAATAGGGATGGCATCTTGTTGCTGCTATGGAGTAATCTTTGGGAAATATACTAAGTTTTTTTTAAAAAGCAAGAAGAAGAAAGCAAAATAATAAGCTAAAAAACAAAAATGGTGGGAAAAGTGTACATGGTTTATATAAGATAGCAAGAGAATGAAAATATATTCCTATTTGCTTTTTTTAAATGGAAGGATAAACCATAAAACATTTTAAAGTGCACCCAAGGGATGGGAAAGGATAAGATAAGGGAGGAGAGCAGAGATGAAAGTCAGCTTCTTTGAATATATGTTGTTTTATTGTCTTTGCTTTGGAAACACATGAATATTTTACGTAATTATACAAAAAATCAAATCTTAAAAAGTAATCTCTAAGGATAGAAAATATAATGAAACATATGAGTCTGGCTTTGTGTCCCATTAGTCACATGTCCATCCATAGAGAAAGTTACCCAATGACTTTGAATCACAGGGATTGCATTGCATAACCAGATGGGATATA
>NW_011888831.1:1697666-1699920 GCF_000151845.1 Pteropus vampyrus
GCTGAATTTCCATCTGTTTTTGAGAAAATGTCAGAGGCCAAATTCTTAACTCTCCATTACTGCCTTCCTCTGACCAAAGGACATACAATCTCTCTGGAGTGACATCTGTTAGGAGGGAATTAGCCCTAGACAGGCACAACCTCTGACCCAGCATCCCAGCCTTCAGCTACATATCAGCAGAGGATTGATTAACTCCAGCCTGACTTGGGAGCTGCCAGGCCAAATGCTTTTTCCAGAGTTATTTATGTCACCCTATTAGCTCAAGGAAAGGCAGGATTCATAGAGCCATTGTGGCCTAAGAACTCAGAGAAATTAATATACCTGTGGCTGAAATACACATGAAGGCTGAGTCACCTCCATTTAATTGGGAAGGAAGGGAAGGAAGAGAAATTCCAGCTCCTGGTTAAAGAGAGGCTGATTAAAGGGGAGAGGGGATACCCAGAATCCATCGCTTCCTCTCCATCCACATAGCCCACATCCTGGTCTTGTTCTTATTGTCTTATTAAGCCTTTGCCACAGTCCCTTCCCTGGTCCCCCAGCCTCTGGGCTCACCCCAACCAGTCATCCTCCATGAAGTTTCAGGACCTGGGACAGAGCATAAAACAACAAAGGTTCTTTGAGTGGATCAATGAAAGACAAAGATGGAGCCACACTTTCAATTTTAGGCATTGCTTCGAAAACTCTTTTATGATAAGTACCTTTAAAAGCAGAATATTATGAACTTGGTGTTGAGATCGAGAGCCCTGGCTATAGAATCAAATGGTGCTGCGTTCAAGTTTGAGTTCTTAGTAGTTGTAATGGCAAAATACAGAAAGCAAATCAAGTAGAGGGACTGAGATAAAAATAAAAATAAAAACTAACATTAATCCACACCACGGAATACTATGCAGCTATGAAAGAATAGGGATGGCATCTTGTTGCTGCTATGGAGTAATCTTTGGGAAATATACTAAGTTTTTTTTAAAAAGCAAGAAGAAGAAAGCAAAATAATAAGCTAAAAAACAAAAATGGTGGGAAAAGTGTACATGGTTTATATAAGATAGCAAGAGAATGAAAATATATTCCTATTTGCTTTTTTTAAATGGAAGGATAAACCATAAAACATTTTAAAGTGCACCCAAGGGATGGGAAAGGATAAGATAAGGGAGGAGAGCAGAGATGAAAGTCAGCTTCTTTGAATATATGTTGTTTTATTGTCTTTGCTTTGGAAACACATGAATATTTTACGTAATTATACAAAAAATCAAATCTTAAAAAGTAATCTCTAAGGATAGAAAATATAATGAAACATATGAGTCTGGCTTTGTGTCCCATTAGTCACATGTCCATCCAGAGAGAAAGTTACCCAATGACTTTGAATCACAGGGATTGCATTGCATAACCAGATGGGATATAATCTGCAAACTGATTGAAATGCAAACAAACAACTATGGCAAATAAACCTTTTAAGTAATCATAATGTTGGCGGAAGTATCAGTAATATTATAAAAAGACTGGCGTGTGTGTGTGTGTGTGTGTGTGTGTGTGAGCGCGCGCGTGTGTGTGCGCGCGCGCGCGCCTGCGTGTGGTTAGAAAAAGAAAATGAAAGTTTGCACTGCAGGCTGGAAACTCAGTCAAGGAAAAAACTGGGGTATTCATGGGCCCCCTCGTTTGTTTCCCACCTTTCTGGGACCCAGGAATCACTGTCCTTAATTGTCTTTTTTTTTTGCTATCATTTCAGGCAAGAGGGTAAATCTGGTCCCCATCATTCTACCTTGGCTAGAAGCAAAAGTTACAGAATTATATTTTTAATTTTAGTCAGCTTGCATTTAAACAGCCACATGTGGCTGGTAGTACCATATTAAAGAGCTCATAGCACACATCAACTGAAAAAAGAGAAGAAACAAAGTAGCTTCTGTTCACCTCTGGAATCCAGCCCATTCCCCTGCCATCTCTTTTTTATTTAGAAGCAGGGAGGAAGAGGAGATCCCATATGGGCCCAGACCTAAGTGATGTGCTCTGAATTTGCCAGAGCTCTGCATCAGGGGATAGCACATAGGCTGTTTCTGCTGCTACTTTAAAAGCAAAGGCTTTGCAGTAGTCTGCTAGAGCTGACGTAACAAAGGGCCACAGACTAGGTGACTTAACCAATAGAAATTTATTTCCATGTCTCACAGTTCTGGAGGCTAATAGTTTAAAATTGAGGTGTTGGCAGGCTTGGTTCCTGCTGAGGGCTGTGAGGGAAGGGTGTGTCCGAGGCCTCTCCCCTTTGCTC
>NW_011888831.1:1700790-1707631 GCF_000151845.1 Pteropus vampyrus
TATTCACGCCAATTCCCTTCTTGTAAGCCAAATGCATTTTCCAGAATTAATGCAATGAAGGGTCTTCTCAATAAAGAGAAAGTCCAAAGGAAGCCAAAATAGGCCCCAGCATGGCCTATAAATTGTTTCTAGTCTTAATGACAGAGGTTCCCCCATCCTTGACTAGCCAGTCATGTACTTGTCATTATTTTTGGGAAAAATAAGGGGTACAGTGCTCCATGGACCACAGACTGGATCCTGGAAAAATTCTAATCTTTAAATTAGGAGGAGGCAAACTATGGCTTGCAGGCCAGATTTGGCCTACTGCCTTTGTAAATAAAGTTTTGTTGAAACATCTATGTCAATTAATTTACATTTGTCTGTGGCTTCTTTTGGACTACGGGTCAGAGCTAAATAGTTGTGACAGAGTTGTATAGCATGCAAAACCCAGATTATTTACTCTGACCCTTTCTAGAAAACATCTCCCTGCCCTGCTTTAAACCTTGAAAACTGCACAGCTGAAGTCATCTCCAAAGATTATATGCTATGATCCTGACCAAAGATGCCCAGACAACCATCCAGTGAGGAGGTGGGGGATGTGTCCTGGGTAAGCTCTGGTCTGAACTTTGTTGCTGTTGACTTTAGGTAAGCTGGTCTCCTCTCTGAGCCTCGATTTCTCCAATTGGAATGAAACCTGAGAGGATTCTATGCTTTCTACTGGTTCTGGGCCACTGTGTTGGAGTTTAAGCAGTTCTTTACCATGTCAGAGACTCTGTGACCCTGAAGGTGAGGTTTGTGATCTCAAAGAGACCTTGTAATTATTCTAGCAAGCTCAGAGACAGGAGGCCATGAGAATTATTAGGACAACCAAGGCTCAGGCAGCCTAATTTATTTCCCTAAGATGGTGCCCTATGGCATGAAATTTAGCACTAGAAATGAAGACCGTGTGTACCCAGCAACAAAACATCTGAATGAAAAACGAAAAACAAAGGCACTGCCTTGTCTAATCAATACCCAATATCCAGGAGTTTCTAAATAAGTAGATGGTGATCACCACTCTTTAGAAAAGAGGCTCATAGGATCAAGAGGGTTGAGGACCGTGATTGGGGAGGCAGGGCTCCTTTGAGGCTCTGCTGTTATTAGCCAGGTTGCCTTGGTCAAGTCATTAGACTCTCAATTTTCTCACCTTCAAAGTGAATATTAAGGTCTTCCACCTGGGATCATTGGAAAAACTAAATAAGATGATGGGTAAAAAAGATATTATAGTGCGTGACACATAAAACAAAATATTATTAGCTCACCTTCACTTTTGCACAGAAATTTATTATTTATTATTGTTATTCACAAAGACAAGCATGTTGGATAGATACAAATTGAGAAGCCAGTCCAATGACTTACCCAAGGACACTCAGTAAGTTGCCAAGTTGGAGCTTAAACTCAGAGCTTCTGTTCTTTCAATGTTTTTCCCCCTCAGCATATTGCCCTCCCTCTTGTTAATTTTGTTTATTTGCACCCATCATCCCATTGACTGATTATAGCTGGTGCTCATTGAGCCCATGCAAATGGATAAATGATTTACAGTTTTTCCTGCTCTTCCCTGGAAAGAGGCCCTCCTCTCTCCACCTTCCTCCCTAGAGCCATGGCACCACTAATCCCCTCTCCATCTTCCAGGGCTTTCAAATCTCAAGCTTCACCCTCATCCACCTGGTCTTCCTCTGGAGCTCCCTGGTAAGAGTGGGCATTGCCTAAATTGGGAGTATAGGGGGTGAGGGGAGGGATTCATGAGGACTATGTTCCATCAAAGTTACCTCCTCCCATACACATATTAGACAAACATTTAAAGGAAGAATTTCATGATGTGGGGTAGAGGTATAAGAACCCCATAAGAAGTCACTTCTCCTTCCTAGCCCTGATCATCACCAACATGTGCTCCCTCCAGACTGGCCCAGAGTGGGTGTTTCCTAGAATAAGGAGAAAGAGGCAGAGGGAACAATAAAAGAGCCATCTGAATGCTGTGAACCCAGAGTACACTGAGTAGGCAATACTAACTGTGTAGAGTCTGGGAGCAGCCTGGGCACAGTTAATCCCATGGTGACAAGGCTGCTGCTCATACATGGAGCTTTTTGGAGGGGTGGAGCATGATAACAAGGTGCAAGCACTCAGAAATTGAGGGAAACTGTGGGGTTTGCGAACACAATTCCCATACTCTTTCCATCTGTACTTTTGTCCCAAGCACTAAAGATTCAGGGAAGAGCAAGACAAAGTTTCACAGTCAAATGGGAAGGCAGATGTAAAACCAAAAACATAATTTACAAGGTAAAGCAATGGAGACTAAACCATGACTACACTATGACTCAAGCCTGCAGGGAAAAGAAACCACTATGACCTCCTGTGCATCTTCTCTGAGAGTTACTTAAAGATATACATCAGTAGAATGAGGAAAGAATAAAAACAAACAGATAAAAAAGTGAAAGATATAGAGTAAAATGGTGCAACAAACCCAGGGGTCAAATGGGGGGAAAAAAATCAAAAGTTATATAACACAACTAGAAAAAAATCAAAAATTATGTAACACAACTAGCCAGTTTAATGTAGAGCAGAAACCTATCAGTTCTAAGAGAAAAAAAAAAAAAAGATCTCAAGAAGAGCAAATGCATTCTGAGCAATGTTTGTAACAGATGCAACAGGATGTAAAAACCTAGAATTAAAAAAAAAAAAAACCTCTACAAATCAATAAGGAAGAGAGAACCAAGCAGAAGTTATGAAAAGGCAATCTGCACATGATATGAAAACTATAAATGGCCAAGAGCACAGGAAAAATGACCCAATCTTGTTAGTCATCAAAGAAATGCACCCTAAAGCAATAATAAGTTTCCATGACTTACCTATTACGTTTTAAATGTACCACAAAGCATTGGTTGGCATGTGGAGAAAGAAATGGGTCTAAGCTTCTCCAAAGACAATCTGTAAGCAACTAATGGAATTTTAAGCAGCTTGGCACTGTCTGTCTTTCACCTTCCAATCTCCTGCCAGTGGACACCAGTTGCAGGGATTGGCCTCCCTGCCATGCAGAGCAGAGCAAGGATGGGGAGCGGATGTGACAGACAGGCACATGAGCAGCTCAGTTGTTTTCATTTGTTTTTTCTGTTTTCACATAGACCATTCATTGTAACGTTGAGCAGTAGTCTAGTGTATGAATAGTGGATGAGTCGTAGTTCAGCGTGTTTATCCATTTTTCCTGTGGGTGAACATTTAGACTGGTTTCTACTTTATGCTATTTCAAACCCCGTTGTGGAAAACATGTTTGTGCATGACTTCCCGTGTACACGTACACATTTCTCTCCAGAATAGATGCCTAGAAATGGAATTGCTCGGTTGAGAAGATCAAAAGGTGAGAAAAAGGAAAAAGCAGGGGTATTTCTCCTTCACGCTCTGCTGTGGGTAGAATCTCCCATAATGGCTGGTCCCCTCTGCCCCTCATCTCCAGATTCCGCCACACAGTCCCTTCCACGGCTCCTGCTCCACCCGGGGGCCCCGGCTCCTGGACCCCAGTCACACCACCTTCTCCCTCTGTCCCTACAGCCCCAGGACTGGCATGGCTTCCCTGCAGTGACTAATCTCTGGGTCCCCTCCACCTTCCCAGTTTCTCTTTCAGCTCTTCATACACCTTCTAGCTCGTTCCCTGCATTAAAGTCCCCCTGTTAATACCCACCTGCCACAGATTTTGTTTTCCTGGCTGAACCCTGACTGATACTTAGGCAATAAGCAGGAGTTGAGATTTTGGTCGAAATGCCAAGAATTTTATGGAGAGGTGTGTCATGGTTTAGTTTCTGACCTGAAACCATTAAACTGGCCACTGTGTGAAGATTCACTTGGAAGAGGGCAGGAGCATAAACCTGGTGCTCCATTAAGAGACTGGTCCGCTAGTGGCTCGCATAAGGGCGGTAGCAGGGGAATGGAGGAAATGCAGGTGCCGCTGTATATGTTAGTGGTAGATGTGCAGGTGAGAGAAAAAGACAGGTCAGGAATGAAGCCTAGATTTCTGGCTTTACTAACTACATACTGGTGCTGCCATTTGCTACAGTGAGAAAGACAGCATGTCCTTACGCATGGAGTCCTGAGACTATGAGAATTTTCCTTCACTAAGCACCTTTTCTGAGCCAGGGGCCCTCCTATCTTATCCTTAGGAAGGTATAAATCCTACACTGAAAGGCACCTTTGTAAACTTCTCAAGGCTTAGAAGAAACCAGGACAGCAGAAGGGAGCAGGAACCACAGCATGGGCATTCCTGTGCCGAGCACCTCCCTTCTCTGCTGCTGTAAGGGTGAGATTCCCAGTCCTAGCTGGCTCAGCTTCATGACAGCAAAAAACAGGACCAGCCGTCCCATTGTATGCCTACCATGTATTGGGTCCTATGCTCAGTGTTTTATAGACCTTCCTTCCAATTCTTGGCAGTGGGAGTCAGCACTCTTAATGTGATTTCCAGAGTCAGAACCAGTGAAATACACTTTGCTCTCTCACATTGTTGGATCTTGTATTTCTGAAGGCCCCACTGGGTGGGACTATTACATCATGTTGACAATATAAATTAGACTGATTAGGGGCTGACAATATCATCAGGAATGATATACTACTTAGTAGTTGGCGTTATTGCCTGTTAAATTTATACATGACAAACTGCTTTCTATCTCTGCCCAGTGACACTTTGGCATCAACCCAAATCACAAGAAACATTGTGGTGTGAAAGACAGCCAATCCTTAACTCCCCCCAGGAGGCCACTCAGCCCTTCCAGCCTTTTCTGAAGCTGTGAAGTGAGAGATAGATGGGAGTGGGAGAAGCTTCTCTCTCTCTCCTTGGGAACCCAAGGATCTCCCCCAGCTCCCAGCTCCCCTGTAGAGAATCCATTGTCATACAGGAGAAAGAACATTCAACTTTTTACTAAAAGTCTGGCCTTCAGTCTGACTAGCCTCTTGATCACAGTAAGTAATTTCTCCTCCCTGAGCCTCAGTTTTCTCATATAAAAATGAGAGTTAAAGTTATTTGACCTATCTGTATCATGGGGCTTTTTCTGCAGATTGAATGAGCCAGTAGATATGAAAGCATCTTGTATCAGTCAGATCTTACTGCATAACAACCAACTACAAAAAATCTCAGTGTCATAGAACAATAATCATTTATTTCATTCACCTGTCTGTAGGTAAGCTAAGGTTGTCTGAGCTAGGCTTGGCCAGGCTGAGCAGTTCTGCTTTAGCCTGTGGATTTGGCTATAATTGGTTCCTTGCCACCAAGTTGGGCTCTGGTCCATTCCTTATATGTTTATTCTAGAGGCCAGGATGACGGGGAAGCATCCACTTGAGAATTCTCGTAACAATGGCAGAGGTACGCAAGGGCAAGCCCGGCTGCACCAGCACATTTTAAGTGCTTGCATCGAGTTTGGTGCTATTCCAAAGTTGGTCACATGGCTAATCCCAAAGCTAAGGAGTAAAGAAATAAACTTTCACAAAGGTGAGGAAGAGGGGATGGATATTTTTAAACAAAAATCTGATCTACCACACACATATGCTGTACCAGGTGAGAATGTACTCTTTCTTATTATTTCCTCAACCTCACCAAGGACCAAGAAGCCAAACATTTTGTATTTTATGTATTACTTTGGCATCACAGACAACTAATTTGCCTGGAGTTAACCAATTCGACCAACCACTATCCCACTGAGTTAATTGGCTGTTTGATCATCTCCGATGGAACTTATTTCCAGAGGTGCATTGGGTGCTCTGAGTTTTCTCTGCACCATGTAATGGGCTAAGAAGTATCAACTCCAGCCTTTGCAAAAGGCAGGGTACCAGAGGAGAGCTTGCTTTCTTATTCCTAATTTGTTTCTGCCCAACTTCCTCAGGCTGACAGTAAATTATAACCGCCAACAATGTTGACACAGACCTTTGCAGGTAGCCAGTGCTTCCACAGATACAGTCCATTTTTCATCTTTAAACAGCCTTTAATAATGTCCATTTTATAGATAAGAAAACTGAGGTTCAGAGAGCCTTGGTCACACCAATAAGGAGTGGGAAACCCAAGATTTGAACATTGACCTTCCTTATTCCAGAGCTCAGGATATTCCCTCCCCAGCGGACAGGTTTCCTGCTGACCATGTCCTGGCTCTGCCTGACTCCACAGCACTCCCTTAATGAAATGCCAAACTCATGTGACAGCCTATCGACATCTACAATAGTTTAATTTCTGCTGTTTATATGAGCAGAAATTACCCACTAAAATTTAATTTGGTAAATTTCAGTCTCTGTAAGCAGTTAATTCAATGATGACAAGGCCAAGCAAGTCAGCAGTTACTCCAGCTATTTCCGTGTGGCTGCCCCCCACGCTCCTGGGACCACAGATAACAAGGAATGCTCCAGCAGCCCAGGCTGTTTTGAATTCACATTCCTTCATTACTATGTCAAGGAAAGTCATGATGTGACTAAAGAAAATGCTTCCTGTCTAGAAAAATAAAACGCAATCTTGGGTGGATTAGCATTTTCTGTCAGGTATTAAATAAGGAGAATTTAAGGAGCATGATTTCTGAATTACAGGATTTGGTGATTATTTAACCATGTTGACTGGTAATAACTATTTATTAAGCCCAGAGCATACAGTTCAACAGACCCATTGATATGTCCCATGGATCTCCTCAGAGGATTCTGCCAGAAACTCAACCCCCAGAATCCTCTGGGACAGGACTGGGGGTGAAAGGAAATCGGGGCGAGTTTCTCAGGTCAGTATTGCTACCTAGAATATGTACAGATTTGCCTGTATGAATCAGAAATTGGTAAACTTCCTGCAATTGGGGTGTGTGTGTGTGTGTGTGTG
>NW_011888831.1:1707886-1714381 GCF_000151845.1 Pteropus vampyrus
CATTGATTGTAGAAAGTGAAGAGTCTCTAAGACAAAGAACCTGAGGCCTGTCTTGGGAAGAAGGCCGGGAGAAAGGAGAAGCCTTGGGATGATACACGAGGTGAAAAAATTGATGTTTTTCTTGAAAAAGAGAAGGTCCGGGATCAAGATCACTACCTTGAATCCCTAAAATGGCCACCTGAGGCAGGAGTGGCCCTATACTGGGTAGCTTTGGGGCAGGGGAAGGTGTTGTTGGTAGGCAACTTTCGAGGGGAAAAGGAAAGAAACTCTTAAAGTATCTGTCAAAAAAGGAATGACTTTCCCTAAGAGTTAGTGAGCACAATGTGTCAGGAGAGGCTTGACTTTGAAAAAAATGTCGGAGAGGAAAGTATAACATCAGACAGAAGGTTAAAGTAGGTGACCTTTAAAGTCTCATGAGAGTTTATGACTCATAGTTCAGATCTAATTTATTTGCTTCTGCTGGTTCAGAGAAAGCTGAATCAGGCCCCCTGGGTTAAAAAGAGATGTTTAATTTGACCTTGAAGACCCTGGGGTGGAGATAACTAGAGTTAGAAGAGTTAAGATGGGGGACCATGTGTGAATAATCACAGGCTGCAGTCCTTGGTAGAATAACACATGTCTCAAGCTAAAAGGATTAGAGGTCAGGACTATTGCAGTCTGGAGACCCCTGGAGAAGTGCAGGGAGGCCAGAGCAATCAGGGAGACCTCCTTGGATGTGGTCGAGTTGAGAGGCTGGAGCCTTCAGGAAGCATTGGAGAGGTGAAACTCAGAAGCTAGTAACTGAGCAGATGGTGCAGAACTGGGAGATTGGGGCTCCGACCAGCAGAGAAGGGGTGAAGTACAGTCCAGCAGGAGAAGAGACCCGAGTAAGTCAAGTACTTAGGAACGAGTACAGTCTCTCCAAGGGTAAGAACTAGATTTGGGGATGAGAGAGTGTAACATCAATCCCAGGATAAAGCGGCACCTGCTTGGTTTCTTGATGAATAACTGCCAGTGACAGTTCGCACATTTTAACAGTGATAAAGACAGGCATGGATTCTGGCAGAGGTATAAGGTGGAACTGAGGTTTTAGAGGCAGATAGTCCCGGTTTGAAGTCCTGACTCTTCCATGTCCTGGATGTGTGGTCTTGGACAAGTGGCTGAACCTCTTAGCCCTAGTTTCTCTCAGCTATAAAATAAGGCCAAAGAAAAAAACCTCTGAAGGCTGGTGTGAAGATTAGATGGGGTCACAGATGTTAGCATGATTTGTAGCACTCGATTGCCCTGTTCTTACAAGGGCAGTCGCTAATGGCATGGTTTGCGGAGTCTCCAGATTGAAGAATGACAGGGGCTGACTTCTGAGGCCTAGAGCTCTGAGTCAGGCCTTGAACTTATCATCAAGATGGAGCAAACTTTGTTATTCAATTTAGAGGTTGGTCTGATGGGCCTGGCAGTTGTCCCATATGTGAATGACTATCCTGGGGATAAATTCATGCTAGCATGCCGACTCTCCTTCCATTCTGCAAGACAGCATCAAGACCAGTGTTGACAAATGGTGACCTACGGCCTGTCCACTGCTGTCCAACCAGCCCTCTCCTGATGGCTGTCACTTGGACAGCACTTCCACCTCTCCCTGGACCCTTGTCCCCAGCCTTCTTTAGCATCTCGTGGGGAAGTTACATTTCCAAGTTAACGCCATTTTAGTGACTCCTCCAGTAGGCAGCCACCTATCAGCCAATGACTTCTAGATTTAAACCTTTAGCCCCAGTCCCATCCCTAAACTCCAAACTGATATAGTCAACAGTTCTCTTCATATTGTTATGTAGATTAGGACCTCAAAAAAATATATAACCTTAATGTAACTCCAGGATGTCCTCCTTCTCCAAACCTATTCCTCCTCTAGTCATTTCCCATAATTGCCATCCACCCAGCTTCTCTGGCCAAGCCCCTAGATGTCTTCAGCGACTCTGTCCCCCTTTCTTCACTCCTACATCCAATCTGTCTGAATGCCCTGCCAACCCTACCTCCCAAACATATCCCCAATCTGTCCCCTTTTCACCAGGTCCCACTGATACTCTGTCCACACCAGCGTCCTTTCAGCTAGCAGTGTGGCATCTTCCTGACTTGTCATCTTGGCTTTTTTAAACCCATTTTCTACAAAATAGCCAGATGGATCTTTCCAAAGAATAAATCAAGTGATGTTTGTCTTCTTAAAACGCATTCAGTGGCTTCCCAGTGTAAGTAAAATGAAAACAAAACTCCTGAGTGGAAACTAGATAGCACTGGGTCGAGGCTTGAACAGCATTTAGGACATGAAGACAAAGAGAACAGAAACACTTGTAAGAAGTATGGCTGGGAAAAGGAGGGAGAGGTGCAAATGGGCAGACTGTAAAGGAAGTGTTGTTACTTTAGAAAGGATCAACTTAAGCATGCTAAAAGCTAAAGGGAAGAACTTATGGGCTGGGGGTGATTTATTTAGGTAATTGATGAATCCTTTTCTCAGGAAAAGAGACTTAGAGCTAATTTATATTCTTTGTGATAGCATTTCTGCCCCCTCCCCTCCCAGATAAACCTATTTTTGTCAACTCTAGAAAGATAAAATAAAATAGAGCCTCCTTACTAAAGCCTGCAAGACCCTCCAAGAGCTGGCTCTGTCACCTCTCCAGTTACATCCTACAATGTCCCCCTACTCATTGATCACCAGACCAGGAGTCACAGGCTTTAGCATGTATACGAATCACAGGAGAGCTTGTTGACATACAGATTCCAGGTCCTCCTCTTCCTCTTTTCCCTCCTCCTCTGCCCTCTTCTATGCCTTTCCTTCCTGAACATTCAGTCCTAAAGCCACTAGATGCAGCAGAGCCAGGTAGGCATCTGCAGTGAGGCAAGGACAGCCATGGTGGCCCAGAGCAGGGGGAGGAGAGTAATAACACAAGGGGCTGCCTCACACAGGGTGTTAGAGTCCTGACAGGATGAGGAAGGCAGCCACATGGTAGAGAGTGAGGCAACATGGGATGTCACTACCCAAGCAGGGTGAAGAGGATGCCACCCCAGAGGAGCATCCGTGCATGAGGTGACAGAACCAGATTGACTGAGAAGGACATTATGCAAGGGATGGGGTGATGGAGACATCCACTGAGGAGGCAACCTGATGTGGGGAGCCTGACACCAAGCAAGGCAAGAAGGGCATCCCCACAGACAGGGGGATGACCTAGGGTGTCAGAGCCCAAGTGGTACAGACAGCATCTACATAGGGGTATGGCAGCAGCCTGAAATGAGAATTCAGAGCTCAAGCAGGATAAGAGAGTCCCATCGTGGGCAGGGGAGAAGTTGGCAGCCAAGATAGAAGATTGGTTGCATTCAAGCAGGATTGATCAAGTACATTGAAAACAATGAAAGCCGGGTGTTATGGATTAAATTGTGTCACTCAAAATTCACATGTTGAAGTTCTAACCCCCAGTACCTCATAATGTGACCTGACTTGGAAAGAGCTCTCCAGAGTCATTACAGATATAATTAGTTAAGATGAGATTATACTGAAATGGGGTGAGTTCCTAATCCAATATGATTGATTGATGTCCTTACAAGAAGGGGAAGTTTAAACACAGACACACACTCAGGGAGAACATGAAGGCAGAGATCAGGGCAATTCATATCCAAGCCAAAGAATGCCAAAGGTTGCCAGAGAGCCACCAGAAGTGGGAGAGAAGCATGGAACAGATTCACCCTCACAGCCAACAGACGAAACAAACCCTGCTTACATCTTGATCTTGAACTTCCAGCCTCATTGTCTGTGAGACAATTAATTTCTCTTTTAAACCACCCAGTTTGTGGTACTTTGTTACAGTAGCCCTAGGAAACTAATACACCATGTATGTTGTTATTGAGGAAGGGAGTTATGAACACCAAAAAGGAGAAAACTAGAATGAACCTCACAATGTTAAATTTGAATTGGATTTATCAATGGGAATTCATGTTTTCTAATATTTAAGAATAGATATAGAAATAAATGTAAATTTAATGTATGTGTGTAAGTGTATATACATTATAATAATAATGTATGATATATAATAATATATATAACACATGTGTATAAATCATTAAATATAATATGTAATACATACTAATATAATATGTAATCTTAGCTGTCTTCTGAAAGCAGTGACACCCACTAACAATGAAACTTCCTCTTCTACTTTTAAGAATCCCATGTAATTATACTGGGCCAGCCCAGGTATTCAGATATATAGCACCTAGATCTTGGCTCCTACATACCATTTTTCACTAAAAGAAAAATAGACTTTTTGGAGAAATGGTTGATTCTAGGCCTAGGGCAGGGAAATACAAGATGAACCTAGAACATCTTACACCCAAAAGCAAGGATGTACTTGAAGAATGATGAAAAATTTCAAAAGGACACAAGGGTTGCCACTGGTCAAATATGAGACAATTTGAGTATCAGATTAAACAAAGGTAGTAATGGATTTGAACCCATTGAATAAAATGGGAATCCATGAGTTCATATAGATATATACATACACATGAATAAATTGAAAATTATATGATTACTTAATTTCAAGATACCTCCCTGAAAAACACTTATCTATTACAAAGAATAACTTTATAGTGGAGAAGTGTGACAGGCACCATCCTAATTATGTGATCAAAGCGATCATCTCCAGCAATGGGACAAATTGAAATCACATGCCACAGGACATACTGCAAGGAAAAGACTGCAGCATCACTTGTGTGCTATTCCTGCCAACTATGCATAAACTGAATTTAATCATGAGGAAGCATCAAACAGACCCAAAATGACTATCTTGTATTCTTCAGAAGTGTCAAGGACTTGAAAGTCAAGGAAAAACTGAGGATCTTTTCTAGAACAAAGGGGACTAAAAGGTCATGAGAACAAAATGTAGCACAAGGTTCTGAAATAGATCTTTTTGCTACAAAACACATTATTGGAACACGTGGAGAAATTTGAATGGGCTTTCGGATTAGATGCGTAATACATCATTGTTAATTTCCTGATTTTGATGGTGTATTGTGATTGTGTAGGAGAATGTCCTTATTTATGTTAAATATGCATTAAAGTAATGAAGGATGATAGGACATCAGGTCAGCACTTTGCTTTTAAATGGTTAAAGAAAACATAAATTTTTATGCTGTACATTCAACTCTTCTATATTATTGCAAGAAAGAATGGTTTACCAAAAGCAGATTCCTGAACTCCACCCCTAGGGATTCTGATTTAATAGGTCTAGTATGGGAGCAGGGCATTTGCATTTCTAACCACTTTCCAGGTGATGTTGATGCTACTAGTCCATGGACCACACTTTGAGTAGCAAGTCTGTACACCGACCTTCTCTTTGTTCCTGGAGCCACCAGCTCGTCATCATCATAGGTCATTTGCTCCATACCCTCTACCTGGAAGCTTTTCTCTCAGATCTTTCAGAATTAGCTTTCTTGTGTCATTCCGCACAACTCTAGTGCCATATTCTCAACTCCAGTGCCATGTTCTCAAGGAAGCCTTCCTTCTGGAAGGCTTTAGGGAAGAATCCATTTCCTTACCCTTTCCAAATTCTAGAGTCTGTGAAATCTGTCCTGTCCATATTCCTTGACTCATGACCCTTCCTCCATCTCCAAAAGGCAACAGTGATGAATCTCTCTGTGCCTTTCTTCTGTAGTCACATCTTCCTCAAATGGACTCTTCAACTTCTTTCACATTTAAGGATCCTTGTGCTTACATTGGGCCTGCTCAGATATCCAGAATAATCTCCTTATCTTCAGGTTATCTGATTAAGAAATTTAATTATATCCAAAATGTTAATTTTTCTTTGATACATATCCTAATATATTCTCAGGTTCTGGGAATTAGGATACAAACATCTTTAGGGGGCCATTATTCTGCCTACCACACCACCTGAATATTTGTCACCTGAAATTACTTGCTAATATTATCTTATTATTATGCCTACTTGTATACTTGTTTGTTGAACAAGTCTCTGGATGAAATATCAGGCAGGTCTTAAAGGTTTAGCAACCACATTTCCTGGGTTTAAATTCTTGCTTTTATATAAGCTAAGGTACAATGTTGGATTACTTACCTTCTCTGATCTTCAATTTCTTCATTTATAGAATGAGAATAATAATTGTACCTTCCTTATAGAGATTTCTTGAAGATTAAAGGAGTGAGTCTATTGCATACTATCTGATACATAATATGTTCTAAATAAATATTAATAAATATATCATTAATTTGTCAGAATTTGAGAGGAAATCAAATTAAGTATTTGATGTGAGAGTGCTTTTTACTGTTGGGATCCTGGGATGTGTCAGCCTCACCATCACCATTATTACCTGTTCCAACTCAGGCCTGGTCATCTTCTGTGCAGGAGCCATTGCCAACTGATGCCTTGAGGCTGTACAAGAGCAACTTTGAATTTTAGAATCCTTAAAAATCTGGGTTTATCTTTTTTTATTCATGTATGGGAATCTCTGCAAACCACCTAC
>NW_011888831.1:1714741-1720085 GCF_000151845.1 Pteropus vampyrus
AAAAAAATTAATGTTCAAATGAATTGTAATCTCAATGAATTGAGAATTTTCTATTGTATATTTTGACTTTTAGACTATAATGAGCAGCTTTCTTTTGAGAGGACTTAGCTCCAAGCTGAGCCCAGGGACTCTAGCCTCCGAGCTGGAACCTATACCCAAATGGTAATTAAAGCAGATTCATGGAAAAGAACATTTTCATTATATAGTACAATAAAGACTTAAGGTTTGATTCTTCTGTGCTTTAGAAATAATGATGTCTTTATGTTCGGTGGGAAAAAAATGCTTGCTAATTCTATCCAACGTTGAATCGCAGAGTCAACTTCTCAAGAGCACCATTTTACACTAATCTTTGAATAATTAAACATGTACACACTCTTTTTATTATGACCAGGTTCTGAACACCAACTCTCCAGCTGCCTCCCACTTTATACCCCTTATTGCCTTGGAATCTGAGATTGGCTCAAAATCAGAGAATCTGCCTTAGAAGTGAGCTGGTCGCTGCTCATGGTTCTGAACTAAGATCTGTCCTTCATGGCTCCAGCTTAGCCTTGTCTGCTTTCTCATTTCTGAACATTGTCTCCAGCACAAGATTATATCAGGTTGCACAAAGTGCCTTATTTCCCAAAAGTAGGTGTTTCCCAGAATTTTCCCTTGGATTAACAATTTACCCAGTCTTCTTCTAACTCTCCAACCCTCTTTCTAGCCTCTCTCCAACAAGAATCTCATGCTCCAGCCTCACAGCATGACTTGTAATTTTTCCCATGTATCAAGCTGTTCCATAGTTCTGAACCTCTGTGTATGCTATTTCTTGAAATAACACACACACACACACACACACACACACACACACACACACACACACATCATCATCATCATCATCATCATCATCATCATCATCCCTTTACTTTGCATAACTCTTTTAGGAAGCCTTCCCTGATTACCCACTGCATTTCCTTTGCCTTGGAAAATTCATACCTTCTACTACTTCAAACAAAATTAATCAGCCCCATATCTACATCCTCACAGTGTCTTATGCTTCTCTTTATTGTATAGTGTACCATTCCCAATTATCATTTTCTTTTTCCACATCTTTCATTTCCATTAGACTGATTCTTTTGAAGTTGTGAACCTGTTGATATAGTGCCCTACCCCAGAAGAAGTGCAGTGTCTGCCATGTAGAAAGTACTTAACTACTTAAGAGAAGTGTGGGATAACTCTGCATCTCCCCCTCAAATTACAGGAAATCAAGCCTCTGGATGTAATTCTGCCAATATTATATATTATTTGTAAGAAGGGAAGAAAAGAGGGAAAGAACTATTGAAGAATTCCACCAAAGTATAAAGATGATAAAGTAATTGACGGAAGAAAAGATAGGTGAAAAAAAAATATTTTTTATTGAAAGACTGACCTGGAAATTGGTAGTCCATTCTCAGATAAGGTGAAAAATGAAAGGTGTTTAAAGAAAAAAAAAAAAAAAGATGTTCATAGCTATAGGAGAAAGCCTTTCTCTGTCTCCCAATTCCAAGGTAGGAGGACTTTCCTTAAATACATTTGACCTCTTGACAAGTCCTAACTCAACTCCCATGGGATTAGAGTAAACTACCAGTTTGGTGGCAGCATTCATGTTCCACTGTTTCTCAATTAGATACTTATCAAATATCTTGGATGTGGGGAAATGGACTCCCTTTTTTCTTTCCTCCACCACCCAGACTATTGGGAGATGACCTGGTCTGCAGATTTGAGCTTTTCCTCTCAGCTGGGTGGTCCCAATGTATAGACTGGAGGTAGGGATTAGCAAGCCCTCTTAAATCTCTACTAAGATGTGATTCTCTAACTGGGTCATTTTTAGTGATATTTTGATGCTCCTTATTCCTAGTCTGTTCCTTCTCTTTTAGTTATAAACTCAAAAACTCCAAAAGGTGTTATCTAGTCCAGCCATTCATTCCGTGAATATTTGTTGAGCATCTCTGTGCCAGAAACAGTGCTATGCCTGGGGCTGAGAATACGAGTATAATGCGATATATTCCCTATCCTCAAGGAGCTAACAGACCAGCACAGAGACAGAATGAAAGGTAAACTGCTGAAATACAATTTGTTATAATTCAAGATGAGCAAAGTACTATGGGAACACAAAGGTAAGATGGATTGATTCTACCTCAAGGAATAGGGAATGACTTGGACCGTAGATTTTGGACTTGTATTTGTGTCAGGTCTTGAATAATTTGGAGTTCTTCATACAAATTTAAGTCAGGATTCTGTTCCAAGCAATGTAAAAGCTCAACAGTTTTAAAGTGTACAGTACTTTGAAGGCATAACCAATATTTTGTGCAACATCATAGAATGCAGGGAAAGGGAGGAATGGTTAGAGGTAAACATGGAGAAGAGATTGGTACCAGAGGAAAGGAGTCTTCAATGCCAGGGTAAGGGAAATATAATTTATCCTAGCACCTGCATGCAAAAAGAAGCCAGGAAGGCTCTGAAATTTAGAAAGATGCCACCTTCTCAGGATCTGATCTGTTGCCCCAGCAATCAACTACTTTCAGTCTCTGAGCTCCTCTTGTCATATGAAAGAAAAAAAAGAAGAAAGGTCTGAGAAGACTGGAGACCTTGTACAATTATCTTTTGACAGTGATTTTCTCTGAAGTGTTCTTGGCTGTGGCATGAGATTAATCTTTCTGAAACCATAATCTAGCATTTCATCAAAGCACAGATGGAGTGATAGGGCCATGTACACCTCCTGGACCATAGGAACATGCTTAAGATGCTAAATACAACCCCATTAGATTTGGAGAAGACAGTATAAAAATTAGAGAAAAGAGCTTATTAGCTAGAGAATATTGTCTCTAAGGGGTTGTCAACTTCCGCAACTAAAACTGAAGTCTTTTCGATTTAAATTATCGGAAAGATGCATTATCTGTGTTGTAGGAACACCCAATATGGCTCTAGGTTTTGATGCTAGCCTCAAAGCAGAAAGAAAAATAAAGAAAAGAAAGTAAGAGCACTTGCCTCAACCACCTCACTCATGTTCACAGTCCCCAGCACCCATTCCCAGAGCTAGTTCTCGGCATTAAGTGTCAGCTCCAGATAAAGGCAACCTCCTTCCCTTCACTTCAGTGAATGAGGGCTGCTGACTGTGCTTGGGCAGACCACTCTGTCCATCAGTCACCCAAGATTCCACATTCTTGAAGATGACTCACCCAGTGTTCCTCATGTCAGAACCAACAGGTAGGGAAAGCAAGGAATGAAAACACAAGCCCAGCCTTGGGGAATTAAGAACAGAGACAAAGACCAAATTCTTGATCTTATGGTACTGTCAGCCTACAATACCTCTCCTTAAGAGGAAGAGGAAAGAGAAGGAGCAGAAGACAGAATTCTTGCCACCAGGAACTCAGGCAGTGAGAAAGGATCAAAGGTGAAACTGTTAGAGGGACAAGCTAATGCAAATAAAGAAGAGTAAGAAGCCACATGTATGAAGTACAATGTCCAGTTCCTTCACCTTGCCTTCTTTATCCGGTGGAAAAGCTCAGCTTTTCCCTGAGAATCCTCATGTTAGAAACAACTTTTCCCTTCTCTGTGTTTCTATAGACCTTTTCTCATAGCCCGACTTGCTCTTTTACTAAGTGGGCTATTCCTTGAAGGCAATAGCTATGTCAAGCTCCATGTCTGGCACATAGTAGGTGCTCAATAATGAATACTAAGACTGTGAGATAGTGCATGATATCCCTGGATCGGGCCCACTCAATAGCTCAAGCAAGAGGTGCTTCAGTCCTTTCTCCCTGGCTCAGTCTTAAGCTCAAGATCACTTTCCATGTTATTTAAGGAGATGCCATGTCAGCTACCTTCATGAGCAGAGAATTCAGGTCCCTGAGAATATCAGTGATATTATCCATAACTCTACAAAACCTGTTTCTTTGTGAAGACATTCCTGTCTCAGATGAAGTGAGTCTTTTGTTGCTAGTAAGATCCTCTTGAGCTAAATTGACATGATGGGGGAAGCCATCCACAAACTGGACATCCTTTCCCTGGGCATGTACTGGACACTTATTACACACCATGTGCTCTGTTAGGTACCATGGTGGGCAAAGAAATGCAAATATAAAGCCCAGTTCTACTAGACTTGCATTCTAGCGTGGAGGTAAGACATATACCTAAATGTCATGATACAAGGAAAAGGAGGCAGATCCAAGAGATTTCTATAAAGCAGTGTAGGAATTAATGTGAAGAGGTTGGTAGTGTAGAGTACTTCCTGAAGGATGCGACCTTTTATCCTGAACTTCTAAGGATTTTGTTGACAGAAAGAGATGAAAAACTGTTTGTATAAACTTCACAAGAGTGTCATGAATCTGTATTATCTGAAGCAGCAGCATGTTGTTTGGCCCATATGGGTTTGAGATATGGATTCTTAATTCCTAAACAGCTCCAGCATCCTAGTCAATTTGCATTCCAAATGTTAATTTATGTGACACCAGCAGCAGGTAAGGCAGTCAAGCAAGAAGTAGAGTTTCTAGTTCCAGACATTTACTTGCTCTGTGACCTTAAACAACTCAGATTTTCTTTCTAAATTTCAACTTTCTCACCTGCACAACACCTAAGTCATGGAAGTGCCATAAAAAGCAAGTGAGATGATGGAGGCAAGAGCACTTTGCAAACTGGAAGTTCCTCTCCACCCCTTGACTTCCATGAGGGCCACGATTAGGGTTGGTGGGGAGTTCTCTCTATCCTGGTCACCTAAGGTTGACATCAGGAGTCTGAGGCACAGCACATCACTGCGGGCTCTGGCCAGAGGACCTGCCAAGTAGAAGGATATTCGGTGGTTCCAGGACTGATTGGACCCCAAGAACATTTCCTCTGATGAGCACAGAACTATCCGAGAGGGAAAGAACCACAGTAGATTTGCCTACAACACTGAGCCAGTGAAAGTTGTTAAATGCCAAGGAATGCAGTTGTTTGTTTAATTTTGTTATCTACTTTTTATTCCAAGAAACTGAAACTGTATATGCTCAGTAGGAAGATATTTTTAAATATTCAGATTGAACAGTGGCATTTGAATGAAAACTTTCCCTTGGAGACTTTACCAATTCCATTTTATGCCAAAAGCTACACTTGATTTTTTTTCTTTAGCTATTTTTATTTTTTAACTTACTAATTGATTTGGATACCCAAAAACTATGTGCGCAAGTCTTTTAGTCACCAAAAACTACCACGTGCACTTGCAGACAGACGATCCCCAGGTCATTATCATCATCACATCATTACCATCATCCTTGAGGTCATTATCACCATCATCTTTGAGGTCGTTATCACCATTAAGACCCACTGCTTACTAAGGACTTCTTCCAGGCCA
>NW_011888831.1:1721180-1723191 GCF_000151845.1 Pteropus vampyrus
CACTCACTCACTCACACTCACACACTCACACACTCACGTAGTCTCTCCCTCCCCTCCTTCTCCTCTGCTTTTGCTGTCCCAGTTTCTCTGACTCAGATATGGATTCTTAATTCCTAAACAGCCCCTGCCTCCCTCTCATAAGGACCTTTGTGATTACCTGGGGCCCATCTGGATAATACGGGATAATCTCTCCATATTAGAGTCTTAATTGAATCACATCTTCAAAATCCCTTTTGCCATGGGAGGGAAAACATTTACAGGTTTGGGACTTTAGGAGGTGGACATCTTTGGGAGGGCATGATTTCTCCTACAACATGCCCCAGTCTAGGTTCTCAGTGGGGATAGCTTTTGGAGTCTTAGGCCTAGGGCTGCTCCCCAGACCTTGAAGTCCAGCTCTCTGCCCCTCACAGTATCTAAGAGGTTCTCATTCACTGAACCACACCCTTGTCTGGACAGAGGCCCCCTAGGAGGTGTCACAACTGTCAGAAATATCTGCCCCATCTATGTGATTCTGAGCAGTTTGCTGTCCTTCTCTGGCCCTCAGTCTCCACTTTATACAAGAAAAGACATGGACTTTGATGGTCACGATGGTGCTTCCAATTCTGACTGCCTACTTCCTAAGATCATTAACCTACAGGCAGACAAGGGAGGGCCCAGTCTGCCCCCCATCTGTTAGTGGACAGAACAATGGTTTCCAGAGAGGTCATCTGCCTGGAACCCAGTAGTAGGAACAATAAAAAAGTCCCTCACCTTACATATTCTAATTAAATTAGCACAAATTTAATTTGGGTGCAATTTTTAAAACATGACCCATAAAATTTATCCACAAAAATGGCTCTATTGGGCCTCCTGAAGGAAAGATGCCTTTGGGGGCCAACTAAAGGCCCCATTTTGTGCTTTAATTAATAGGTTCCATGAGGAGACCATTGAAGGTTCTGAGGGAAAATGTGTAGGCTTGGGAAGTTGGTTCTGTGAAAGGTCACATATAAGATGACGTCAGGAAAATGCCATGATGCCCTCCTGACATTTCAAGGCAAAGGAAGGAAAGAGACAACAAACAGTGTGAACGATCAACCTGAATTGTGTAAGGATGATGATCAAAGAGGCTGGAAGGTCAATAGAACACTTGGTGGGGTCAGAGGAGCCAGGGCCTTGGGTCTGAGGCCTGTTCAGCCACATGAGTTGGGCAAGTCTGTTAATTCACCTAAGCCTCAGTTCTCTTGTCTCTAAAATGGGAATTCTGATATCAGCCTTTTGCACCTCATAAAGAGGTTCTAAGACAATGCTGGATGAAAGCCCCTTAGAAATGAGGAAGCTCCCTTCACAGGTAAGACATATCTAGGCATCATCATCTCTTTATTAGTATAAAGCCTCCTTTTCAAAGGAGGCTTCACAGTTGTTACCAAGCATTCACGTCTGCGGTAGCATCCTGAAATGGCTCAAGATTGGCCTGGGATGGAGACTGCCTGGGTCAATTGCCTGGCCCTACTTCCCAGTGAGGGAGCCCTGAACAAGTTTCTTAACTTTGCCTCAGTTATCTCATCTGTGAAATGGAAATGATAGAAATGATACCTGCCTCTCATGCTCTTGGGAAGATGTTTCAAATCAACATGTGTAAAGTACTAAGCCCTGGCCTGGTGCAAAGCAAGTGTGATGTGGGTTTTGGTTATTATCATCATTGCATCTGCCTATCTTTCTTGCTGGCACTGCCCCAATTCAAGCTGGCCTCACCCGTAGATGCTCATCCAGACAAGTATGACCTGCCCTACTTCCTCAGACCCTCCCCTCTGTCCCATCCTCCTCACCAGCAGCCAGAGGGAGACTTCTTAGGCTTCTGCTGCTCCCCGGCCCTACAGCATGGAGTCCACACTGTGGGCTTGGCTTTCAGAGCTCTTTAATAACCTGTCCCAAGCACACGTCTCCAATTTCATCTTCTTTCCCACCCACTCCACTCTACAGCCACACTAAACTTTCTACTCCCTAAAACTCATGCTCATCATACTGCCATGCC
>NW_011888831.1:1723816-1729196 GCF_000151845.1 Pteropus vampyrus
TTACGGTTAGATTTAAAGTCCCTTTTCTTCCTCATTCCCAACTTACTTTCCTCCTGCCAAAGCAACCACTATCATGAACTTTCCAATCCAATTCTTAAACTTTTGTGTAGACGTAGGAATCCACGATAATATGTAGTATTGCTGGGTGTGTGTTGCTTTGCATAAGGGGTAGAATATTCCACTTATCATTCTTCAGTGTTTTCTGCAACTCACTTTTCTCATTCGATATGCCAGTCTTGAGATTCATCCACATCACTGCATGAATCCAGCTCATTCCTATTAATCACTTTTAATCTCATTATATAAATATACTACATTGTACTCACTCTTCCTTCTCAGAGTCTGAAATTTAGGCTGTTTCCATTTGTTCATCATTACAGTTTTTGTGCACACACAAAGCTTTTCTCAGCATCGAAACCTCAATGTGGAATCGCTGGGTCTTTGGTTTGGCTGCATTTTCAGTTCTGTTGGATATGGCCAAATTTCTCTCCAAAGTGGTTATGGCAATTCTCACTATCACCAGTAATTTCGCCCATTTCCAAGAGGTCCTTATCTTACAGGTGAAGAAATTGAGGCCTAGACCAGGAAAAGGAATTATCCGAACCTCTGCAGCCAGTCAGTGCTGGGGGCCAAATTAGAGTTTGGGCTCTGGACACATACCTCAGGGCTCTAGTGACCACACTGAGGCATCTATTTCCAGGGATCCCCTCACTTTGCTCAGCCAAGGGCAAATTCTAGTGACAAATCTTCCCTTGACCTCTGTCTGACCAGCCTTTCCCCAAACTTGGAAAACACTCATGAGTTTCTACTTTGCTAGGGGAAAAAAAACTCATAATAAAAGTTACTGGCTAATAACAAGTGTCTTGTATCATGGAAATTTTGCATACATTTTTCGACAATAAAAATGAAAACATGTTTTCATTTTTACGAAGAGGATTTCTATTCTACTGCACATACCACCCCTGGGAAGAAAATCTAATGTACCTTGACTCTATTTTATGGCCATCCTGGAGAACTGAGATGTTGTCATCGAAAGCATGAAGAAACTATTGGGATAAAAAATTAGACAGAGATAGAAACTGTGATATTGAAATAAATGTTATTATTTGAAATTGGATTTTTGTGGCAACAGCTACAGCAGTCACACTGGGAGTGTGAAGGTCACACCTTCAAATATGTGAGACACACCAGTCCCTAGTGCCTTCCAAAGGCCTGAATTCTTTTCAAGATGGCTTATACGTGGATGGTAATAACATCTCCATCCACACATGAAGGGTCAATGTTCACACAGGAATGAGATGACAAAGCTGACTCATGGAGAGACCCACCTTAGGGTGAGATGATTCCATTAGAAAGTCTGTTGGGGGATGGTCAGCTGGAAGCCAGGGACTGAGGGGAACCTGGTGAGCTGGGACCACTATGTCAGGGAATTGCCATCAGAGGTCCCCAAGAAACCCTCCAAAGTGTCCCATGATTAGGTTTAGTGCTTAGAATGCACCAGGCCCAGGCAGTGACTTTCTGGCCACATGGGCCTTTACTGTGCCTCTCATCCCTGTGTCAGCTCCCCTGGGGAAGCCTGCAGAAGGCAAGAGGTGCGCCAGCACAAAGGTGGAAAGTGGAGAGAAGTCCAGCCATAACCACTTTCCCCGTAGCAGGTGTCCCAGCCTGAGGGAGACCCACGCTAAGAGGTGACTAGAAAGATGAAGCTGTTTTAAAATGAGTGTGAGATTAGAGCTTCAATAATAGAGAGAAGCAGACTTCTTAATAACTGGGGGTGGGGGAGGGATGAGGTCATCTATTAATCCCTAAGAGTGAGCAAGAAAACTAAGGATCTGCTGAAGGTTTCATCTGGGAACAAGGAAGAATTATTTAAGAGAATGAATTAATGGGGCATAGTTAAATGTTAAATTACCTTCTGCTTGCAGCCTACCAAATCCAGCTCATTGTATAAACTGATTACATATGTTATCAGTTTAGTGTAATAGTTAAGAACATGGACTCTGGAGCCATTCTGCCCAGGCTAACTGTCTAGGATCTAACTCCAGCTCTGCCATGTGTTAGCTGTGTGACCTTAGACAAGTTACATAACCTCTCTGTGCTTCATCTGTTAAAATAGGTCTAGTAATAGAATCATGGGATTATTGTAACAGGCTAAATTGTAAAATATTAAGTGCTTACAGTAGAGGCTATCTCATAGTAAATAATAATCTCCTATAATTCTGTTAGATATGACTATTTCCACTTTACTGAGGGCCAGAGATGTTAAGTAAGTTGCTCAGGGTCACACAGCTAGTAAATGGTGGTGATAGAATTTGTACTCTGGTCAGTCCAACCACAGATCCTCCTGTTCTTGACAATCAGGCTATGCTGCCTCCCTTGTGATCTTGGAAAAGATCCAATCTCTCTGAGACTCAGAATTCCCATCAATAAAGTAGGAACAAGAATAACTCCTACTTCATAGGGTTTCTGCAAGATTAAAGGAATTAATACGCAGAAGACACTTTGAACAACCCTAAGTAAATAGCATCTATAGCAGTATCTTGGGGTTCAAATTCCAACTCTGCTAGCTGTGTGACCTTGGGCAATTTCCTTAACTTTTCTGTGACTTCTTTCCTCGTTTACAGAATAGAGACAATAACAGTGCCTACCTCATATGGTTGATGTGATGATTGAATGTGTTAATTTCCATAGAGCACTTAGACTGGTGCCCAGCCCATGGTAAATGCTATTAAATGCCTGAGTTGGGGTTCAAAGCCATGTCTGCTGAATTGCATGATCTACAGATAGTCTACTAAACCCCAAGGAACACAATTGTAAAAGCCACAAAACATAGCCAGGGAACACCCACTACATCACCAGGGGAGCCTAGAATCACACAGTCAAGGCAATGTTACACATCTGCTTATCAGTAAGGGACTTAGGAATAGCCTCCTTCTCCTCAAACTGCAGGGGGAAGGGCTGCCCACTTGCTGAGGGCTTCATGCTTGGTTCCCTGACATGGTCCCAGGGGATGGAAACCATGGACTCGCCTGGCTCTCCCCATACGCAGGCTGAGGGACTTATGCCAGGGAATGAGGCTGGTGCTCAGTAATTGTGACAATACTAACTACTATTTATTGAATGCCTTATGTATGCCAGACCCTTTCTCCAGGTCCTTTCAAATCATCATCTCTAATTCTGAGAATCCCATAGAGCAGGCACCACTACCTTCTCCATTTTATAAACCTAGATACTGAAGCTCACCTAACATGCTCGAGATCATGGAGACAGTAAGTGGTAGAACAGGGGCTCATGACAGGTCTGCTAGACCTGAGGGCCAGTCTCGATTCCACACTGGATGCAGGGTGGAGTTACTGGTCAGGGTAGACTCTGTGGCCAGACTGTCTGGGCTTGAAGCCCAAGTCTGCTATTTACTAGGTGTAACCTTAGGCATTTTCCTCTGTGTCTGCACCTCCTCATCTACAAAATGGAAATAATGAGAATTCTCATCTCGTAGAGTTGCTACAAGGAGTGGATGCTACAAGGAGTGGATATAAAGGGTTGAAGACAGTGCCCAGCATGACACAAGTATGGCCTCTCACTGCTAGTGCCCTGCACAGGGCTGGCATCCTGGTAGGCACACAGTTCCTACAGGCCTGGGTCTATATCCTGAATTCTAGAAAAGTATTTCTAGTCTGGGGGTTCTCAAAGTTTGATCCTCTGACTAACAGCATTGGCATCAGCTGGGCACTTATTAGAAAAGTAAATTCTCTATACCCATCCCCAAACTATAGAATCAGAAACTAGGGGTGGGCCCAGACATCTGTAGTTTCTTGAACAACCCACCCAAGGTGATTCAGGTGCATGATCCTGTTTAAGGATCTAGGCCAAGGGTTAGTCTGAGTTTTTGAGCTGGGCTTATCTAAGTTCAAACCTTAACCGAGCTCTTTCTCAGGGTGACTTGGATGAAGTCTGAACCTTTCTGCTGCTTAGTGGTCTTAGTAATAAAACAAGGATCACAATCTTACACCAAAGCTTATGGTGAGGATCAAAGGGAATAGTATGTTAAAGTGCTTTTTAAGCTGTAGATTGCCATCCAAAGGCTATGGGGAGTCACAGCCTCTCTATGTAAACTCTGTAGTCTACCTCCCAAGGATACCCTTATCTGGAAAGATGCCCAGACCTTTGAGGTGATGTGAGAGGCAAAGCAACAGATACACACATATCTCTGCCCCATACCTTGTCAACCAGCCTCCTTGGAGCCTCGCCTGGGTTACGGCATATTGGAAATTGGGGTTAGTGCAGAAAGCCTGCAGATCTACCTAGAGGTTAACAGGGAGGCCATTACATCAGGGCCAGGCAGCTGCACTCCACACAATACTGAGTACTGAGGCCTGGGGAGTCTGGGGGATCTGAACAGAGGCAGCACAGCATCTGGCTCCCACCCCTGGCCAGCTTTGGCCTTCACCCTACAACCTTAGGCTTGCCCTGGCCTGGCCTATGACTCCAGGTCCAGTGTTCCTGAATTGGGCCATTCTTGAAGATAGTTTCTAAGGCCTGAGTCCCTAAGGAGTGTGCTAAGTGGGGATAATGGAAATCAAGCAGGACCCGAGGTCAGGCTTCTAGAACCAGGGCAGAGATCTCCCTCTAGCCAGAACTAGCAGGTCTGGGAAGGCAGCTGTCTGCTGTCTGCTGGCCAGAAGCCACAGATTCTCCCTGCTCTCAACAGCTGTCTGTCCTGCAAGCAGATCATTTTTGCAAGACTCTACTGCATTAGGAATCTGCCACAGGCTTTCCAGGCAAAACTTTTGTTTCTCTCCACTGGGAGGGTTTTACAAGTCTGGCCTCCTACCTGGAAGAGAGGGATTTGAGGGCAAAGGCTCTGCGTAAAGATAGAGCCTTTAGGCAAAGCCTCATACCCCCTACAGTGGGAAAAGATGAAGTTGTCTCACCTTTCTGCTGCAGCTTTGAAGGGCTGAGACCAAGGGTCTCTTCTCAGTTCCTGTGCAAAAGGTTCCCAACTCACTTGGCCCTCTAGAGAAGCAGCTGCATGTGCAGCTCAGGCCTGAGGCCTGTGAACTTGAATACAGTTCCCTTTCGAGGCTCAAGGCCTCCCCGCTCCTACCCCCAGCCCTAGTTCTACATGCAAGAGTTCACTACCTCACAAAGCCAGCTCTCGTTCCATTATTGACAAGTCTCTTTGGTACTTGCTTCAAGAGCTTGCAGCCTGTGCAAATGCACTGGGCCTGAATTCAGAAAGGCCAGCCCCTGGTTGAATGCTGTCTTGAAATTCTTAATAATTTGGGGATTGAGGTGACCTACACCTGTGGAAAAGAGGGGAAGGAAGTGGCACTGGGCAGAGAGAAGTTGAGCTGCAATGCAATCTTCAATGTTGGCCTTA
>NW_011888831.1:1729246-1731723 GCF_000151845.1 Pteropus vampyrus
AGCTCTTTCTCAGGGTGACTTGGATGAAGTCTGAACCTTTCTGCTGCTTAGTGGTCTTAGTAATAAAACAAGGATCACAATCTTACACCAAAGCTTATGGTGAGGATCAAAGGGAATAGTATGTTAAAGTGCTTTTTAAGCTGTAGATTGCCATCCAAAGGCTATGGGGAGTCACAGCCTCTCTATGTAAACTCTGTAGTCTACCTCCCAAGGATACCCTTATCTGGAAAGATGCCCAGACCTTTGAGGTGATGTGAGAGGCAAAGCAACAGATACACACATATCTCTGCCCCATACCTTGTCAACCAGCCTCCTTGGAGCCTCGCCTGGGTTACGGCATATTGGAAATTGGGGTTAGTGCAGAAAGCCTGCAGATCTACCTAGAGGTTAACAGGGAGGCCATTACATCAGGGCCAGGCAGCTGCACTCCACACAATACTGAGTACTGAGGCCTGGGGAGTCTGGGGGATCTGAACAGAGGCAGCACAGCATCTGGCTCCCACCCCTGGCCAGCTTTGGCCTTCACCCTACAACCTTAGGCTTGCCCTGGCCTGGCCTATGACTCCAGGTCCAGTGTTCCTGAATTGGGCCATTCTTGAAGATAGTTTCTAAGGCCTGAGTCCCTAAGGAGTGTGCTAAGTGGGGATAATGGAAATCAAGCAGGACCCGAGGTCAGGCTTCTAGAACCAGGGCAGAGATCTCCCTCTAGCCAGAACTAGCAGGTCTGGGAAGGCAGCTGTCTGCTGTCTGCTGGCCAGAAGCCACAGATTCTCCCTGCTCTCAACAGCTGTCTGTCCTGCAAGCAGATCATTTTTGCAAGACTCTACTGCATTAGGAATCTGCCACAGGCTTTCCAGGCAAAACTTTTGTTTCTCTCCACTGGGAGGGTTTTACAAGTCTGGCCTCCTACCTGGAAGAGAGGGATTTGAGGGCAAAGGCTCTGCGTAAAGATAGAGCCTTTAGGCAAAGCCTCATACCCCCTACAGTGGGAAAAGATGAAGTTGTCTCACCTTTCTGCTGCAGCTTTGAAGGGCTGAGACCAAGGGTCTCTTCTCAGTTCCTGTGCAAAAGGTTCCCAACTCACTTGGCCCTCTAGAGAAGCAGCTGCATGTGCAGCTCAGGCCTGAGGCCTGTGAACTTGAATACAGTTCCCTTTCGAGGCTCAAGGCCTCCCCGCTCCTACCCCCAGCCCTAGTTCTACATGCAAGAGTTCACTACCTCACAAAGCCAGCTCTCGTTCCATTATTGACAAGTCTCTTTGGTGCTTGCTTCAAGAGCTTGCAGCCTGTGCAAATGCACTGGGCCTGAATTCAGAAAGGCCAGCCCCTGGTTGAATGCTGTCTTGAAATTCTTAATAATTTGGGGATTGAGGTGACCTACACCTGTGGAAGAGAGGGGAAGGAAGTGGCACTGGGCAGAGAGAAGTTGAGCTGCAATGCAATCTTCAATGTTGGCCTTAGCCAACCCTACAGAGAGCTCTGGAACCAAGATAACCCTTTGTGGCTGTTTCAAGTTGGGGCAAGGCCAGATATTTTTACCACTGTGTTGATCATTGGATGTGGAATGCCCCAGAAAGGGGGCATGATCTCAAGTGAGGCGGCTCTCTTCTTCTGGGCGGTATCTGGAAGGAGGATGACATCTGAAGAGTGATGCATCACAGTGTCCACTGAGGGGCCCCTAGAAGACTAGAGGATGGGTTGTGGGAGCCAGTATCTTCCCAAGGCTGTTCTTGGAGTATCGAGGGACTTGCAAGAGGCCCAGGGGCTGATATTCCCAAAACTTCATTGTGGAGAAAGTGACACATACTGCAAGTATGTTACAAATAACCACAGGGAAAGATTACCCAAAGTAAGGCAGTTCTAAGTAATTATGACTTGTCAGTGACATTTCTAGGGGGAAACCATCTCTGAGTTCTAACCCACTTCTCATCTAAACTACAGATCATTCCTAGGGTGATGTCTGCAGACCCAATCAGTCATCTGTCCATGGCTCTAAACTCAGCAGCCTTGGGACACAGAACTTAGGGAGACACTGGCAACATGTACTAAGAGTAGTACACAGAAGGTGTATAGGCTTTGAAGCTACATTCCCAGTTTCAATTCCTGGCATCACCACTTGCTGGCTGTGTGATGTTGGGCAAGTTACTTGACTTGTCTGAACTTCAATTTCCTTCCCTATAAAATAGATGTTTATAATACTTGCTCATAGGGATGTCAAGAGAGTTACATGACATGCTCCTAGCACAAGATAGGTGCTCAGGCCTTGTTAGTTGTCCTATTATTATGTCTCATAAAATGGGTTAAGTATGGTTAATTAAAAGAGATATATAAGAGACGGGAAAAAATGGCATAGATGATAGAGGATTTGTTCATCTGCTCTTGTGGCCAAATCAAAGCTGTAACAGAAACGTGAAGCGAACATCAAGTAAAGTCACCTGGGATCTAGATGAACAGAAGCACTACAACTAGGGAAAGAAA
>NW_011888831.1:1732952-1742112 GCF_000151845.1 Pteropus vampyrus
ATAGAGGATTTGTTCATCTGCTCTTGTGGCCAAATCAAAGCTGTAACAGAAACGTGAAGCGAACATCAAGTAAAGTCACCTGGGATCTAGATGAACAGAAGCACTACAACTAGGGAAAGAAAGAATTAATCAACTTGCAATGGTAGAAGGTAGGAGAGGGTGAAGACGTGAGGCTGCCCGGTCCCTAGTGTCTGAGTGGGACAGAGTCTACAGCAGGCTGCAGCTGCAGATGCTTCTTAAAGGGGTCATGTCCACGAGCAGACTTTGATGGTGGCAGACCTGCTCACACTGAGCATTAGCTCCTGTTTGGCTACTTGGGGTGACATCAGGGAATTACAGGATGACACTGAGTTGTCAGAGTGAGGGCTGGAAATGAGGCTTTCTCCTGGACAGGAGTACCCTCATTATCCATTGCTCCTCTGTTGAGCCCTCCCCACTCCCAGTGTGCTGAAGGCAGCACCACCATAGCTGAGACATCATCTAAGTAGATAACAGAGGTCACTCCACCCAGAGGATTCCCTGAAATCCTACCTCACCCAACTCACAGCCCCACCCAAGCCACATCCAGGTGTATCCTCAGTGAGTCAGGTGTTCCTTGCTGAGCAGTGCCTAGACTCACTCTAGAGGCAGCTGGCCTCAGTTTCTGGTGTGGCCTTTTGAGGCCACTGTAAGCATGGCATCTGTGGATTGCTTGCTGAATCTTAACACGTGGCCCCAAAGGGGCACAGGCTGGGGCTAAACTTGGTCTGCAGCTGAACCCCTCTCAGGATTGTGTCACTAGACACCTACTACACAAAGCCATGTTAATAAGACTGAGAGACTTAGGAGCTTTGCTTAGTACATAGAAACAGACTCAGAAAGGCAGCCAAAATGGGAAGACAAATAAGCAGAAACCATAATAGAGAACAGAACAGAGATCCAGGTATAATGGAGTCAAGTAATCTAACAGGTGCAGAGTTCAAATAACTGGTTATAAAGATGCTCAATGAACTTTTGGGAAATGTAGATAAATTCAGTGAGAACGTCAACAAAGAGATAAAAAACATAAAAATGGAAATGGAAATTATAAAAGGGAACCAGTCTGAAATGAAGAACACATTATCCAAGATGAGAAGTATATTAAATAAAATAAACAAAGGAATAAACAAAAGAATCAAATGCCCTATCTAGAGGACAGAAAAGCCAAGAACATTCAATCAGAATGGCAAGAAAAAAAATGTCAAGACTATAAAAATAATTTAAGGAGCATATGGGACACCATTAAGGGTCCAAATATCCGACTGATTGGCGTACCTGAAGAAAACCAAGATGTTGAACAGCTGTTTGAAGAAATAATGATGGAAAACTTCCCTAATCTGATGAAGGAAATGGACATAAAGCCCCACGATGCTCAGAGAACCTCAAAAACCAGGGATCCAAAGAGGTGCATACCAAGACACATCATAATTAAATTGCCAAAGGTTAAATACAAAGAGAGAATCTGAAAAGCATCAAAAGAAAAGCAGTTAGCTACCTACAAGGGAGCTCCCTCCCATAAGACTGGCAGCTCATTTATCAAAAGAAACTATGCAGGACAGATGGGCTTGGCACAAAATGTTCAACGTGATGAAGACCCAGGATCTACAACCAAGAATAATTTATCCAGCAAAGCTATCATTTAGAGTTGAAGGACAGATAAAGAGCTTCCCAGACAAAAATAAACTAAAGGAATTTATCACCACCAAACTGGTATTATAGGAAATGTTGGAGATACTTCTTTAAGAAGAAAAAACATGTATCAAAAATAGGAATAAAGAATGGTAACAACACCATTCTTATCAATAATTACCTTAGATGGAAAAGAATTAAGTGCTCCAACCAAAAGATAGAGTGGCTGAATGGATAAGAAAACCAGACCCCTACATATGCTGCCTACAAGAGATTCACTTCAGATTAAAAGACACACACAGACTAAAAGGAAGGGGATGGAAAAAGATATTGCCTTGATGGACCTAGAGGGTATTGTGCTGAATGAAAGGGGTCAGATAGAGAAAGACAAATATCGCATGATTTCACATACATGTGGGATCTAAAGAAAAAAATAAACAACAACAACAAAAGCAGACATAAACTCATAGATACAGAGAATATTTTGAGGGCTACTAGATGGAAGAGGAGTTGTGGCAGACAGCGAAAAAAGGCAAAGGGATTAAGAGGTACAAATGGATAGACATGGAGATATAGAGTGTAGCATGGGGAAATGGTTAATAATGTAATAAATATATAAGGGGGATGAGGGGGACTAGATTTACTGGGGTGATTGTTTTGCAAGTTATGTGGATCTCTGATCACTAGGCTGTACAACTGAAACTAGTATATTATTGTATGCCAATTATAGTTGAAAAAACTCATTGAATTGTACAATGTAAATACAAGCAACTAGTGGGCTATTATATTTCAATAAAGCTGGGAAAAAATGGAGAAAAGGGGGGATATATATGTCTATGTACACATACACCAACACTTTGTTACTGTGCTGGTCGAGCACTCTCTGTGTTGCCAGCTCTACTGTAAGAACTCTCCTGGGGAGCAAAGAGGGAAAAGAATATTGCATCTATCTTCAAAGAGCCTTCAGCAGTCGAGATGAAGTAATAATCTTGTGAAATAATAATAATGAAGATAATAATCTTTTTCACGTTTATGATTTAACTTAATTTCACAGCAACCTTGTGCAGAAGGTATTTTTAACCCCTTTACAGTTTTACAGATAGGAAAATCGAGGCTCAGAAAAGGAAAGGGACTTGTGTGTGGTCACACAGCAGATCAGTGGTGATGGGATAAGAACTAGAACTCAGGTCTCTTTAGCCTCAAATCCTGTGATCTTCACAGGGGCATACGGGATGCTGAAGCTCCAGGGTTTGTCAGTTACCACTAAGTACTTCCTGGAAAGTAAAGGTGTCATTGCTGAGGAAGAAACTTGAAGAGGCAAAGGAGCTGGGTGGGAGAATCAGGGGCAGCTGCCTGGAGGAGAAGAAACCCAGGCCAGGCCAAGGGAAGGAGGGTCTAAGGAGTGATCCGTGGAAGCTGGGCACTGTTAAACTTCTGGGTGACTTTGGGCATATCCTTGCCTTTCTGAGCCTGGGCTTCCCTATGCTACAACAAGAAGATAGGATTGTGAAATGCCTGAGGCTCCCTCTAGCTCTGCCTTTCTGGGCCTCTGGAGTTCTTAAGTACCCTGATCTGAAAGAAGGGGCTCCAGAGCTCTCTGTGGGGTTGACTAAGGCCACCATTAAGATGGCATTGCAGCTCAACTTCTCCCTCTGCCCAGTCTCGTTTCTTTCTCCTCCCTTCCACAGGCATAGGTTCCCTCAAATATTTCCTTATTAACAGTGTCCATGTTCAGAGTCTATATCCTGGGGAATCCAGCCTGAGACAGCCCCTCACAGAAGCAATGGTTATTGCAGGAGCTGTTTCGTGAAGTAAAATAGATGTCTTACCTACCTCGTGGCACCTGCCTGAGCTCAACTCTTAGGCCCCTAAAGCTTAAGAATGAGCACTGGATTTGAGGCAGCTGGTCTTGCCTCCTCCACTCACAGCTGTGAGCCCCAGGCCGCTCAACACCCACTCTAGCCATCACAGCCTTCTTTCCAATACACCAGCACCCCTCTTGCCCACTTCCCAGGGCTCTTGCCAGAACCCAATACAAAAACACCTTGCAAACTGAAAAAGGCTGAACCAATGAGAGAGGCTGTTGGAATGAATTAACACTAGCTCCACTGCCAAGCCTTCCCAGCGCTCCCTCCTCTGCCATCAGTTTCTTTCCCCGTCACATTGCCAGAAGCCCTGCATGCCTATTTTTCCCCCAAAACACAAGCTGCCTGGCAAAGTCCAGTTCTCAACTGCAGGGGGAGTGGCAATGATTCTCAAATGTGGCAGAAGGTTGGTTCTGATTAACCGATGAATTAATGCTGGGGCTCAGATGGCTCTGAGCAGAGTCTCCCCCACTCCCTTCCCTGAATGCAGTCACTCCCAAGCCAGCTCACTATCATTTATGACAAACTCTTGGCAACAGCGTGTTAGATGGAGATATGACCCCAATCAGAGGGGAAGAACCCAGAGGTGGGTTCTCTTATCTGGTGGCCAGAAAGCTAAGTAAGATCTTGGGTGCTGCAATTAGTTTCCTAGGGCCACTGTAACAATATGACACCTTAAAACAATAGAAATTTACTTTCTCACAATTCTGGAGGCTAGAAGTCTAAAATTAAAGTGTCAACAGGGCCACGATCCCACTTGGGGGCCCTAGCAGATGATCCATCCCTTGCCTCTTCCAGCTTCTGGTGGCAGTGCAGGTATTCCTGGGCCTATAGCTGCATCATTCCAACCTGCTTTCATCTTCACTTCACCTTCCCCTCCCTCTGTATGTCTGTATAAAGACTTCCTCTGCATCCCTTTCATAAGGATGACTATGATGGTATGGAGGGTCCCCCAGATAATCCACAATAAACTCCTCTGAAGATCCTTAACTTTGCCCTATCAGGTAATATTCACAGGTTCTTGGCATTAGGAATGGGCTGATCTTTAAGGGAATCACCATTTAACCTACTACAGGTGCTCTTAACAGATTCTGGAGGACTAGAATGGAGAAGCCAGGAAGTTTTTCAATTAGGGAGAACCCTGGTCTGGCCTCTGTTCTGAGATCTGTAAGAGGTTAATGATGCATAGATATCATTGCCACATCCTCACTGTGCCTGGCCAAACCCATCAACACTGTAGTGTGGCTGGAGTACAGCCTACCTCACCCTCTTTGGTGGGCTAGCCTAGGAATGTCACCTGGGTTTTTATATTTTCTAAAGAAACTGCTTCCTTTGAGGTCACTCCCAGGTAGGATAACCAACTCATACCAATTTTTCTGAGGTTTTGGCTAATTTTAGCACTCCAAGTTCATATCCTGGAGACCCCTTGGTCCTGGGAAAACTGGGATATTTGGTCATTCTATACCCAGGGAAGTGTAGGAGCTAGTCATCTCCACAGTTCAATGAGGCTGGCTTACAAAGTCTCCTGTATCATTGGGGCCTGCTACATTATTGGCCTTTCAGCAGGGACAGCTCATGGCCTCCAGCCCTGGAATACTCCCAAACTGAGCAGAAGACATTGCTTTTCTTGGCCATCTCTCGGAGTCTCTTTTCTTTGCCCCATCTGTCCTCACACTCTATTAGTATTCTGTATGGGAAGCTCCAGGCCTTGATTTTTATCCTGGCTCTTCTCACTGCCCCAAAACAATTTTGCCTTCAATGATCTCCAGCACTCTCTGTATGAGTTTCTAGGGCTGCTATTACAAAGTACCACTATCTAGGGAGCTTAAACAACAGAAATTTATTGCCTCATAGTTCTGGAGGACAAAATCAAGGTGTCAGTAGGGCCATGCTCCCTCTGAAACCTGTGGGAGAATCCTTCTTTGTCTCTTCCTAATCCCTGATGGTTTGATGGAAATTTTTGGCATTCCATGGCTTATAGATACTTCGCCCCAACCTCTGCCTTTGTCTGTGCAAGGTGTTCTCCTTGTGTCCAAATTTTCACTTTTTAATAGGACACCAGTCATACTGGATTAAGGCCCACCTCTTCCTAACTTACTCATGTGCAAAGACCCTATTTCTACAAAAAGATCTCATCTTCGCAGATCGTGAGGATTAGGGTTTCTACATCTGATTTTGAGGAGACCACAGTTCAACCCATAGCCCTCTCTTATGTATGCTTTGGATCTCTTCGTTCCAGCATGGTTTAGGACTTTTCTTTTTCTCTGGATTTCAACTCTACCTTTTAAGACTCCCTCATGGACCCTTGATCTTTAAATGCCTCCCAGCCAGTGACCAACTAGGCCAGCCCAGCACCTGTAAAAGAGGTGTTGAGACAACTTGGTGGAGCTCACATTGATGAAGACTTACTTTCTCCATGGCCAAGAGGTCACCTACTCTGAGCTCTGTACAATATAGACATTCCCAACCAGGGATTCACACATGCTGTGCCCTCTATTTGAAATGCCACCACCCACTGCATCTGGCCAGCTGCTTGCTATTCATCCCTCAGTCTCATTTTAAATGTTCTTCAGGTAAGTCTTGCCCAAGGGACCAAATCCCCAGACTAAGTTAGGTTTCTATGCATTTTTTTTTTAGCGTTTATCACATTTGTAATTAAACATGTATGTGTACAATCATGTGTTTAAACACATGACTTTCTCATTGGACTCTGAGACTGATGAAGGCAGAGACCATGCCTGTCTAATTCACTATTCTACCTTTAATGAATAAACAGAGGATGGTCTTATGATATCTGCTTAAATATTTCTAGGAATGAAAAAATTACTACCTTGTGAAAAAGCCCATCCTTCTGTGCTAGACTCTGATCTTCAAGAAGGAGGCCATCAATTCCATTTTCCATTTTTCTAAGCTGCCCTCGTTGGTGTCATAGGCCCATCCTTTCATCTGCATGCATGAGGCAGCACCAGACACTACCAGGAGCCCCCATGTGGCCTGGAGAATGACCTAAGAGACATGCCCAATCTTCTCCAAGCTCTTTAACCTTCTGGAAGGTCTTCCTGAACCCCAACCCAACTCATCTGCAAAGATAATGCATCAATGCAAAGATAATGGAGCACAATTTAGGATTAAAGCAAAACCTCATTCATTTTCAGGAGAATACAAACAAAAATTAAAATGTGTTTCTATGTCTTAGCTTCCAAATTTAAAAAGACTGAAAATGTCTCATGCTGGCAAAAGTATGAGAAAAGGGGCACCCACAAACTCTGTTGGTGGAACTGTAAATTATTTAAACCATTTTAAAAAGTAATCTAGCAGGATTTATTAAAGTTAAATATATTGAGTCCCTTTGACCCAAGAGCAATGCTGTTTCTAGGAATCTCTACAACTGAAATAAAACCACCAGTCCAAAAGATGTATGAGCAAAGATGTTTATTGTAGAATTGTTTATAATAGAAAAGTGAACCTGGACCCCTCATAGTCTATATGAATACTACACAGTTATTACAAAGAATGAAATTGATCTACATGTATTAACTTACAAAGAGATAACATAGAGAATAATATGTTTAGTATGTTTCTGTTTTGTAAACAAAAAACAACAATAATAAATGGAGCCACATAAGTCTGGCCATATCTAGAGGCATGATTAAGGCTGGGGCCTCAACACATCAGTACCACAATAATTGACTTTGGTTGTATGGTTGGTGACTGACCACAGAAAGCCCACTGGCCACTGGCCACTACCTGTGAGCTGGCCTCACCCCTCTCAGCCTCCAGTCAAGGCAGACCTCATGTTGACTGAAATTAAAGTCACCTCCTCACAAGAGCCCCTGCAAAAAGGCATGGAGCTCTCCTTACAGGACAGGCCCTGTTCCTGTTCTCGAGGCTGAGGTGTTCAGCCACCACAAAGGCCATTCCAGATTCCACAAGTATGACCCTGGGGTGCTATCTTGGATGAAAGCTGGCTGCAGCCCACTAGAAGCAATTCTCTCCCACAATACTACCTTAGTCAATTGTGTGCATGCGCACATGCACACACACACACATGCACACACACAGTGAAAAACCTGAGTGATCCAGTCATCAGTCATAGGCTGATAAATTGACAGGATTTCTTTAGCAAACTGTGCAAGAGCCTGAGGCCAGGATGAAAAGATTTGAAGCTTAAAGAATTAACATGCAAATACAATTCCCAGGCTAATGAAGTATAACTCACAATCAAAGTCTCTGTGAAAGGGAATGTTGCAGGCACTTCCGGATCCCTCTACCCAGCCAGGAGCCTGGGTCACAACTCAGGGTAAAGATTTTCCACCACATATGTTCCTCCTAGCCAAGCCCAAGGGCTCATGGCTCTACCTGACTGATCTGCACCTGCACAGAACTGCAGGGACCAGTCAGTGACTTCAAAGTCTCAATCCCAGTCAACCTAGTCTTCTAGTATTTAAAATTTGGAGTTCATTGGTAAAGCTCACAATTAAAACATAGAGGTATTATAATAAAAGCTGCGGAAAGGACATCTCCAAACTCTTAGTAATTGTTGCCTCTCAGGAACAGGATTAGGGAAGAAGGGACTTTATATTCTGCATATTTCTGTGTCAGTTGAATGTTTATAACAAGCATGTATTACTTCTATGATTTAAAAAATTATAGAAAGACTTGATGGTCTCCGGATATGATGACTTGGTTTGTTTTTGTTTTACTCTATCTAGATATTTAGAGAATAGCAAACAATGGAAACAAGGAGGGAACATAAAAGCTCATCTGGCCTCATTCCTTCATAGTTTTCTTAGTTTAAGAAAAGCTCAGGGATGCGAGAGCAGGGAGAAGGCATTTTGACCAGTCTCAAAGTAGATCCAGGGCTAATGACTCTGGTCTCCTGATGCCCAGACACTGCTTTTTTTCCTACATGGACTGCAGGCCCCAGTTCTGGCTCTCACCAAGAATCCCCCTCTACACTTGAAGAACAAGGAAGGACCAATCCCACCATGTGTCATCCCTAAGGTCAGCAATGGTTCAGAACTAGATCTGCAACTCAGCCACCCATGGCTTCTAGCTGCCACCCAGGACTCCTGCTATTATCTAGATGCACCCAATCTTCTTCAGGACAGGAGTGATAACTACAGTGAGCTCGTTATTGTCACTCTTTCATCAGCTCTTCCCTAAGATACAGACAAGAAGTGGAAGATGAGAGGAGTCATCTCTTGTGGACCATTGCAGCTGGGCCTGCAGAGTGCCAGCCCTACTGTGATATGGCTGCTGTTGTAAGCTTTAGTTCTCACCCCTCCTTGCTTTGCACACATCATTTCAGAAATAGGGCATGACTAATATAACAAATACCCATCTTATAGTACTATCACAGCACTTCTCAATACAGATCTCTGGCTCAGGCACCGGCATTTTTTCAAACTTTTTCATATGGTTCTGATGGGCACTTCACAGAGGGCCCCTTCTTCATTATGCATATGTTGGGATACTCTATTTGTCTGAACTGTCTTACTTTCCTCAAACTATGATACTTGAGCAGGGCCTTGCCTGTAACTGACAATAGTGAATTATATTCAAGTGGACATTTGTTGGATAAATTGCTTCAAGGTGGCTGACTCAGGGAGGTATTGGGGAGCCCTCACTTCCTTTTGTCATTCTCC